>NW_023998415.1:29526800-29528700 GCF_014805625.2 Glossina fuscipes
TTTTTTTGAATTGTTGCAGAAATTGTCTAAAATTTATGACAGAATTAAGTCGATTGAGAATTTTAGACTGATTAAACATACATATATTTAATATCGCCCATAATACGTCCTTATGGATTTTAAAAACGAACAGTTAAGTCCAGTATGTTCTACCATTTGGTGGTGAAAAGAAAAGTATCGTCTGACAAACGGATGGAAAAGTGCACAGTACATTCCTGGTAGGTAGAATCTTTATAGAAATATTTGCCTTAAAATCGAATAAATGATTCCAAGAACATATATCTTAAAGAAATATTTTCATTAGTAAAAATTTGCAATCGATAATAAACTTTTCAAATAATTTCCCCGAAAATTTTCATAGCGATTCCCATTCTCATTCATTTGGTGAGAGTGGAAGTACAAAAAAAAAAAAAAAAAAAAACGCTATTTTACCTAAGAGATGAGAGAGAAGAAGAAAAATAAAAACAAAAAAGCAGCTTATATGACATACTTTTTTTACTGGTCTGGTAACAGTAACGCTCTCTCTTTTTCTCTTCTTATATCGATAAATAAACAAGAATATATTTGAGGATATTTTAAATGAAAACATGCTAAATAAACATTAATTATATTTTGGTTGTCATTAGTTACAGTATTTGTTTATTTATTTACGTAGACAACAAACACGCTCGCACATATACTTGTGCATATTGTTATTTTTTATGCAGATGGTTTTCTTGAAACTTTATTAAGCACTATTTCAAATTTAATTAATTAAAAATAATTGCTGGAAATTATTTATGTATAATATGCATGTGCACTGATTATTTATTTATTTATTTAATCATATTTCTTTGCATAGGGATAAAGAAGCAGACGGAAACAAAAGGAAACGGAGGCAGACGTTTCTATTACGTTTATTAGAGTTACTATCATTTATTTTATCAATTGTAATGTTTATGTTGGCTTTTTTTTTTTTTTTTTTTTTTTTTTGCTGTGTGTGTTAGGTATTTTATAATAAGGATTTATCTAATAAACCGACAAGAGAAAAAAAAGAACGACAACGACTAGAACAACATTGTCTATGCAATATTAATAAATAAATGAATAAATGAAATTTATGACCACATATCCGAATATATTTACATACATACATATATGAAATTTTAAATATTCTTAAAGTAAATTAAGAGTATGTAAAATACGCTTTCCTTCCATGTTTATTAATAAAATTCAATTAAAGCTTAATTTAACGGTTCATCATCATTTATTTGAATTTAAAATACAATCACAAAAAATAAATAAATAAATAAATGAACAAAAACAACAAATATAATACTCGAAGAAATCGTGTATGCTTATGAAAGTTGAACAACCGTAAAAGTTATGTGGGTTATACCAATAGCGAGCAAACGAACGAAAAAAAAAAAAAAAAAATAAGGAAATTTCACGAGAAACTTTAGCAGCTGGCGTAAATTTGTTTTTCATTCTTACCCCGTTGCCTATATCGTTGGGTCAGTTGATTAAAAAAATTCCTGGAAGCTTGATCGAAATAAAACAACAACAATTAATTGCTAAACATACTTGATGTGGGCGTTAGCTGATGATGGCTACTTTTGATATACAGACGCTTTAAAATGGATTAATCTATTTTATTAATATAACATTCGTCTATGGTTATTAATTAATTGCATAACGTAGATATAAGTTTATTGTCATAATCCCATGAAATTATGATAAATGAAATTCGAATTGTTCCGCTTCCTTTGAAGGTTAACGTTTCCGTTGCTATATTACGGTGCAGGTAAACCGCACCGCTAGAGCACGGATTCACTCTAACGCGGTTCGAGAATTGGGAATATTCCCGTATAATCGGGCACTTCTATAGCAAGTGTACACCCTAACATGGTTCGAGAATTGA
>NW_023998415.1:29528710-29535437 GCF_014805625.2 Glossina fuscipes
TTCTATAGCAAGTGTACACCCTAACATGGTTCGAGAATTGAGAACATCACCGTATAGAACGGCACTTCTCTAGCACGGGTTCAGTCTAACACGATTCGAGAATTGGGAATATTTTCATATAACAGGGCGCTTCTATACACCCTAACACAATTCGTGAATTGGGAAAATCGCCGTATAGAACGGCAGTTCTCTAGCACGGATTCACTCTAACACGGCTTGTAAAACATGAAATGTGATAAAAACTTTTAAAATCAAACCGTTTAATTTGAAATATGAGGAATCCCCTAGTTTTACTAGAGATTACTCCACAAAGCATAGAGGGTGGCCTGTGATCAGCCAAATAGTTAAAGTCATGTTTCTTAAATGAAAATCCTTCAACTGAACAGAACACAATGTTTAACTTAAAGCAGAAAGCTAAGCAAGGATCTGAGAATAATACAGAAAAATGTTCAGAGGATAAGGATATCTTGACAAAAAAAAAAAAAAAAGAAAAAAAAATCTGTCTGTGGTTGCTAGAGCTCAGTGCTTGTAAAGAAAATATTGCTTAGTTCATATTAAGAAAGTTTTAATAAAAATATTTATACCAATTATGAAAACATGAGGGCATGTTTTTTAATTTTTGTAACCCAACTCCTCTTTTCGCATTAATTCTTTGTTTCGTATAATGCGCATTAGAAAGCAATCGTTTTGTGGAACGTAACTTCCGTGTTATACGGAGGTTACCTGCACAAAACATTTACGTTTATCTCCGTTAAGGTTATGTCGTGACACTTGAGTTGAATTTTCGCGTTCGTTCAGTGTTAGAATATCTTTATCTAGTTATCATAGTTTCTATTCCAATTGTGCAAATAATCATCAAATTAAGATAGCTGTGAATGACTGGCTGAAAAATTCAGATCAAAGTACATTCGTCATTACGCTTCCGCGTTAATAAGAAACGCAGGCATATGAAGAATGAAGAGCATATTTATTACTGCTGTATCCGTGCGATCGTTAACAATGACGTGAAACTATGGTCTTAACACAATGACGCGTTATTCCTATTTTCGGAATGGGACTTCAACTTTGCTGAGTTTTTACGAAGGCTTGTTGGAAATGTCAAGTCATGTGCTTTTGCTCGTATCCGCACAAGTAAAGCGAAAAGAAAAAAACGCACAAGAATTTCTTTTTAATTTAGAAATTCTTTATATAATTTATGTTCATTTTATACAAATTGAAATCTTTTTTATATTATATGATTTGAAATTTTGGTTGATATTATATATGATTTTATAAGGAATGAACGGTAAGCAGTAGATTAT
Organism: Glossina fuscipes; assembly: GCF_014805625.2. NCBI lineage: Eukaryota > Metazoa > Arthropoda > Insecta > Diptera > Glossinidae > Glossina > Glossina fuscipes. The sequence goes on from NW_023998415.1 coordinate 29,530,012, forward strand.
GTCCAATTTTGTGTCCAATTTGAAATATGGATGCTTCACTTGTCAAATCGATTAACTCCATAAAACAAGAAGTTGAGAAAAATTATAAAATATTATAAATAAATTATTTATTATACAGTGGCCAAAACGATTTTGTTATTTAGTGGTGTTAATACTTATTATTAGAGAAACTCGCTTTGAATATGTACATATGTTACAGGAGGTAATGAAGTGCTTTGATATTAAAATTTAATAAAATGCCAAAAATGGAGTTAATCGATTTGGCAAGTGAAGCATCCATATATTTGTCATGTTGCCATTGTATTGCACTATTAAACAATTCTTTTGCTTTGTTTTATTACGTCAATGAAGTACGGTTCCGTGCTTCTTCTGCGGAAGCCAACTTTTTTTTCATTTTTTATTTCATTAATCAATCAAAAAATTTATTTGCTTTCACATTAACTTTCTTATCCTTATTTTGCATAAATATTTGCTGTTTTTTATATTTATGTTGATTGTTCTAGTTTTAGATATATTCTCAAACCATATGCGTGTTGTTTTTATTTCAACCGATTTCCTTATTTCTTCTTCTTGTAAATTAATATTTTAACGCGGCTTCTCATTACGTTCACTACAAAGGACTTATTAATCTGAAAAATGGAATAACGCATGATTCGATGTTGAGCTAATTGCAGAAAGTGGTGGTTTTTTTGTGTGGGCTGCGTTTAAGATTTGCCAAGTACATCGCAACGCACAATACAAAAATAGAACATGCCGTAAACGTACCGTCGAATATTATGCTACTGAAGACTAATGAGGTGTGTCAGTATATATAAAATTTTTCCTGCCGCTAAACTTTGTGTTCTTATTGCATAAAAGAATTATTAGATTTGTCGTGGGCAGAATGCTGCGTTAGAATGCTTTCAAATTTTGAATAGGATGGGTAAGTGCAATGAAGTGCATCTGAAGTGCATCGGGTACATGGACATTCGCGTATGGAAGGCAACAAAGTGAGCGAGTGTCTAACGAACAGGAGAGCGTGAATAACTGTAGTAGGTCCGGCACCTTTGCATGAACTATCAAGAAACAATATCAATGGACCGGTATTTTAATGAATACAGAAATCAATAGACGATTGGAAGTGTTTTACATGGCAATACCCAGGTACAGTACACAAACTATTGGCACTACGAAGCAGCGGCTTAAACTTGATCACTGGCTTCTACGCGGATCATAAATCGTTCAGATGTCAACTAAAAAATGTACATATCTCTGACACTTATTTATGCTATTTTTTGCGAAGATACAACAAAACCTTTCTATCACTTCTATGTGGATGCGCGGTCTTCTGCAGAATTAAGCACCAGATATTTGGCCATGCGCAGCATGATCCTCGAAGTTAAAAAGAAGAGTTGATGAGCTTATAATAAATCCCAATATGAGAGGGTTAAGGGCGTAATGGGAGAGTGTAATAGACTTTCGCGCAACAACACAATCCACTGTAATGCAATACAATATTAGCTTTGTCAAATACTTGCGATGTGAACACAAACAAGTATTGAAAAAGTCTTAACAAGTTTGTCCATAAGAACAAAGTGAGTCCAAAACTATTTTTCATTAGTTTGCTTAGTAGGTTAACTGCAAAAAACGACAAAATTGGCTTTTTAAGCGTAGATCGGTGCACGACTTAACTAATTTGTAGTTACGCGTCGCTCATAAATAACTAATTTATATTTTGGCATACAACAAATTTATAATTAGCAAACGCATACATTCCTGCTTCCCCTGATCAATTGTGAACGCAATAGGATAACAAAAATTCATTAAAACTTTTACTACTCGAACTATAATGACTTAAAAAGTGAAGGATCCACCTGAATGGCCGAGTAGGCAAGAGTCTCGACTAGCAAGTCAATGGTCGTGGGGGACAAATCTCAAGCGCGGTAGAGTTTTCATAAGCCCCGAAAGCCTTAGATGCTAATGCCTTCAAGACTTTAGTTTTGGCATTTATTCTCCGGCTAAATTTATAGTAATAATAATGAAAAGTGAAGAAATGATGAAGGATAAAAGCCGCTCGGGTCCTTAACAATTGCACCTTGTACATTTTTCTAAGCTTACCATATAGGCATAGGGGTCATATTGATTTTGCTATTCAATCACTGTCGCATTCCTATACGTTAATTAATTCTGTTTAATGCAAGCAATCGTGATAACATGTCATATACAAATGCACACCAATCTGGGTAAGGTCAAGGTCTCAAGGGCCGATTGCCGATTCATATGAAACGAATTAAGAAGTGAAAACTTTGTACCGATTATGTCGCGCGGATACCATCACTACTACTAGGAATACGTCAAAAAAAATTTTCAAAAGGGTCTTAGCTGTTATCACTGTTGAGTTAGTTATCCACGTTCGAAGTGTACGTCGGATGGGTCATTTAACTTAAACCTAATCTAAGCCTAATCGAAATGCGTTGCAATTTTAGTGAGCGAGAATACACGAGCGTTCGCTCAAATGCCGTACAACTCTTTTGGAGTAGTTTGCATGGAAAATTGGCATTGAAACCAAACAAGAATTCGTATCATAAAGTCTTGGAATATGTTTACATGGTTTATAAGCAAATAAAACTATTGTACGTAAATGCACACAAATGCATATACACTTACATGTATTCGCATTAATATACAAAAATACATTCGGTATACATTCCGAAGGTTCTGCTCTTCTGTCGTTATGTCTGCATTTATTATATGTATGCGTGTAAGTGTACATGTGTTTTGGTGTTTTTTTTTTTTTTTTTTTTTTTTCTTTAAAATTAATGTGAAGTTAATCGAGTTTTGTTGTATTGAACTGTGGCATTGTTGTGGTTGTTGTTGTTGTTGCTCGTTATTCGTTCTTCGGTCTGTTCTATCTCAGGTTTTTTGCGTCCTCTTTTGCCACCCCCTTCCTCCTTCTCATCCATTGCTTGCTTGCGGATTTAAGATTTTTTCTTTTCTTTTTCTTTCCTTTTTTTCTTTTTTTGTTTATCTCCAGAGTGCACTTTTTTTAATTTTTTTTTATTTTTTTGTTTTCAACCTTTTTCACCATTTTTTATTTATTTCTTTTTGTTCTTATGTTTTATTTTCTTGTTGTATATATTAAATTTTGTGTGTATTTATTTTGCTGTTCCATTGTGTTGTTGGGCTTTTTATCTGATTATCGTTATTGTTGTTGTTTTTATTGCCATAGACTTTAGTCGTATGGTTCAGCTGACTGGTTAGCTAGATGGCTGGCTGGCTGGCTGGCTGGCTGGCTAGCTGGCTGGCTGGCTGCCTGTTTGGTTGGTTGGTTGGCAATCAAACGGCTGGTGGCAGGCGTTGTACTATTTCAAGGTCTCTCGGACACTGTTTATAAATAGTAAACAATTAACTCGAACGAAAAACAAAAAAAAAAAAAAAAAAAGAAATAAAACAACAATCATATACACATATAATTATTGTTGTAATCACAGCAAAAAAGCGCCGCCAATTTTATTTATACCTACAATAATACACAAAGAAATTCTCGACAATATTTTCTTTACAATAAAAATATATAATTTATTGTATTTGTCTTGTTTGCAAATTAAATGTTATCAATATTAAGTGAGGATTGAGATTGACTCAGAATAATAGGAAAAAAAAAAAAAAAACGAAAAACAAAAACAGAAATTAATTTTAAAACTAAAATATAACTTAATAGTGTGAGAGCGAGAGAGTGAGTCAAAGCAGAGGGGGAAGGAAAGTGTCTGCTTTTTGCTTTTATTGCTTCGATTGCTTTACCTCTTAGAATAGTTTTTTTTTGAAGAGAATGAAGGTAATCATGCTTCAAAGTGATGTTATCATAACCTATGGGATCGAAACTTCATAAAAAAAAAAAAAACCTTTAAAAAGAGCGGAAAAGAAAAATGCATATGCTGAACATGAGTTATTTGTTTTGCCAAATCGTCTAAAGGCATTTTTAAATTTTTATCGTTTTTTCGCTTTTCTTTCTGTGGCCTTTTTCGCAAATCTGCATCATCTAAGGAAGCGTTTTCACATTTCTTTTTCGGTAACTGATAGCAGTATCTTTTAATTTTTTTTTATTCCTTGATATCTCTCTCTCTCTCTCTCTCTCTCTCTCTCTCTGTCTCTCTCTCTCTCTCTAATTTTATAATCTTAAAGGCGCGTAAATTCACAATATAACTATGCTGTATTATTGGGACAGGTTTAGACTGTTGCGAAGCCAAATTTCCTAAAGTGACCGTAACGCGATGCTTATTGACACTTATGAGTATATGGGATGCGGAAAAGTGTTTTTTGGATTTTTACAACGACCCAATATTTTTAAGTCATATTTTTGATGGCATTACCAAAAATACTTTAAGTTATTTATATTAAACAACAACAACAACAGTGTAACTTGGAAATTAATTTCGTTTCATTGCAGTCAATTTATTTAAGTTATATAAATGACTAACAAGCGAGGATGAATCATTCGAACGGGAAGTGATAAATGAAGAAACATAGGCGGAGAAAGAGAGCGAAAAAGCGAAAGCGTATCAGAGAGGGAGCGAAAAAAAGAATTTATTTATTTGTACAGAACCGCACTAATAATAGTATCTGGGAGCAAATAATTTGCTAGTAAGGCAAAAGTTAAAAAAAATTTAATAACACAATTTCCGTAGCGTCAATTTTCGAGTATTGTGTTAATATCTTCCAAGAATGAATTGCATTTATGGGCCCCACACCTATTTGTCGTACAACTCGTAAGTTTTAGTTTGCATAATCACGATGGATAAATTTTCATATGTGTTCGCATTACAACAATAAGGCTTCAAAATGCTGAACTAAGATGTTGTTTACGTAATTCTCACTAACATCTTGTGAAACTAACGACGGTTGTCTACAATGAAGATAATAGTAATGTAGGCATTAACCAAGTTATAAGGCCCGTTTAAACCTGTTCGTCAAATACGCAAAGACACTTAAATTATTTTTTGGCCAATTGGTTGCTGAAGGCGTATTGGCAGCGAGAAAAAATTTCGAGTAAGCAATAGCTTTCACGGGCAACCGTGCTTATATCACTTTTCTGCTTGCAAATGCTTACAGGTAAAGGCTTGTATCAAATCGGAAAGTAGGTATCCGGAGGATCGAAGCTGTTGTGTGACGAGCAAAAGACGAAAAGAGTCAATCCTACTGTTATTTGTTGATGGCACTCGAAATTCAGCTTTCGAATGACGCCGAACCAACACAATTATGAACAAACGATTCTGTCCGTAACTGTAATACCACCAGCAAAAATGTAAGAACGAAAATGTAACGAACTTTTTATGCAATCTATATTTCAAGTTTTAAAAGATATCTTACGATATCAATGTCAGCTATAGCTATAACTATAAATAATAACATGGGATTTTTAATGTATCGGTTATCTTTATTTTGATTTT
>NW_023998415.1:29535447-29538229 GCF_014805625.2 Glossina fuscipes
AGACATATAAGCTTTCATATATCAAATGAATTCTTGTGTTTGAGTGTACGGGTATGTATGGGTCTGTGCCTTGTAATGTAATAAATAACGATTATTTCAATAATTGCATTCAATTTATTATTATGGTGGAGATAATTTAATATAAATGGAAGTACGTGACCTCAGCCTTTAAAAACCAATGCATGCATGTTTGCCTGTGTGTAAGTTTACTCTTTCTAGATAAACGCGCGCACACACACACACACACACACACACACACACACACGCGCGCGCACATATATATATATTCACACACGGACACACATATACACACACGCACAGAAACAAATAAATACACATTTTCATACAAATACATTTATACAAAAATTGTTGAAGTAGTAGTAGCCATAGTGGTAGCAGTAATAGTAGTAGTAGTAGTAGTAGTAGTAGTAGTAGTAGTAGTAGTACTAGAAGTAGTAGTAGTAGTAGTAGTAGTAGTAGTATCGAACGAACAAAGAATGAGGGCATTTGTTTAAGATAAAAAAGGAGAAAAAAGGAAAGAATAAAACGTAAGAATTCTCAATACGACTCAAACCGAACTATGGACACCTTTTATTCATACACCTTTTTTTGCGCAGATTTCTTGATTGTATTAATTAGGGCGTCGCATTAAAAACAATGATAGGATTAGTTGCAGCACAATGGCTGGATACATATTTTTTTTTGCTTAATTTGTCATGATAACACTTGTCATCTTTTCATTTAATACATCCTTTGCAGTGTAGATATTAAAAAAAAAAAAGAGAAAAAAGAAACCTATAAATAAATAGTTCAATATAAATGTCAAATCAATGCATATGTATAAGTGTTAGGCGATAAGATACGACTCTACACTTTGACTGCGATAAGCAAGAGAGAAAAGTAAGGTTAAAAAAAAAAAAAATAAATAAATAAAATTATAAGATTAAAAAATAAATTAAATATAAAAGGGAAAAAAAATTAAGAAAATATATTGTAAAAAATTCAAGTTTTAGTTATAAAATGCGTTCGTTTATAACGATAGCAGTAACAACAAGAGAAAAAATGATTGCATTAAGATGAGGTAGTTTTGTATCTGTCGATGCGTAAAATATTGTCTGCAATTTTATATATATATATATATATATATATATATATAATACGTTATATGTTAGTGTGAGTATCTGCATGCATCAAGTTATTTATAAAATTGCAAATTATGCACGGACAAACAAACATTTCTTTCATTTATTTATTTATTTATTTATTTATGTTTTTTTTTTCGTGATTTCTTTTCTTCCATCTTTTGTTCGTTTTAAATGATTTTATAAGGCAAACAAAAAGATTTTTATTAATGACACAACAATTTCGCAAGAATTTACAAATTAATGAAAATTTTAATGAAATAAAAGCAACTCTCCTCTTGGATTTTCTTTTTTACTTCTTCACTTCATTTACAATATAATATCGTTTCTCGTGGGGTAACAGTTGTCTGTATTTTTAAGCGACATTACCAACAACAACAATAAAAAAAAAAAAAAACTTTAACATAAAGCCAAGGCTTTCATAATGATTTTTCACATTGCAACTTATATGCAGCAATCGTCTTGTTAAAATATTTTAGTTAGTAACAATAATAAAAATCAGTATCATTATTGCATAGGTTTATTGAACTCATTGCTTTAATATTTATTCTATTTGTCACTCTTTATATACGTTGCATTCATGTTGAGGCATATTATATGTATATATATATGTATATATTCTTCTCTACGTATTTTTACTTGTTGGAAATAATAAATAATAATTATCGGTAATTGCAGTTAGCTATATGCATATAGCAGAGAATTTCCCGAGAGGGTCTATTTTGAGCAAAAATAATTCCAATATTTAAGTCTGATAGCAAATGGGAAGACTGTCATCGTACCATTTTCGAGCCGTTCATAATTTCCACAAGTATCCAATCGAAAATCCATAAAGTATATCTGAGCTCAATTATTTCAAAGTGACATCAGTCAAGTTATTAAAGTAAACGGCTCTTTAAGGATGTACGGCTAAGACCTATTTAATTCTATTATATTTTACGGTAAAATAATTAGCGGACTTTTGTAAAAATTTCATCAATCTATCGCGTTATATGTGAAATGGTCGGAGAAATGGCTCGATCGGGGTTCGTCGTTAGTCCAAAAAATCACATCAGTATATCAAATTTTATTAAAATATGCTAAAAATTGGGACCTATAGGTTGAATACAAGAAATCAAGATGGACAGACGGACAGACAGAGAAGCTTAGGTGTCAGTATAACAAAAGCTGGGTCTACCTTAGATCCTTTTGGGTGTTGCATACATCCGTACAAATTTATTATACCCTTACAGCACAAAGTGGAAGACATAAAAATAAAATTTATTGTGGAGTAAGGTTTGTGTCAACTTAGTGAAGGGAACGCCTGCAAGGGAACGCTTGCAGACAGAAACAACTTGTACAAATGGAATGAAAACGGCCATTATATATCAAAAGTCTGGATGTAGGGAGTTTTCAGCATGACGAAATTTAGGAATATATACAGCAGAGTTTAGTTGGATTATATTAGCGGTACTAGAGAGTGACAATAGTTTAACGAAAGTAATCCGTGACATTACGTAATATACGGTCAATTTTACTCAAACCTCAACAGTAATTTATTCAAGTTTGCATACATATATACATATGTATATATACACACGTATATGTATAGATACACACACACACACACACACACACACACACACACACACACACACACA
>NW_023998415.1:29538239-29590703 GCF_014805625.2 Glossina fuscipes
ACACACACACACACACACACACACACACACACACACACACACACACACAAACATAGATATATGTATACCTTTTTTGATTATAAAAGAAAAAAGACTTTTGTATTCGCCTAGATATAGATATGGGTTATAAACTACGCTAACAAGTATAATTGTGGACATGTTGAAGGGTGATCGCAGCTGCCAACATTTTCCATAATCTTCATATTACACAAAAAATTATTTACGAAAATCAACTTTTTTTGCAATCAATTTTGTATTGCCAGTGTATGTATATAATCCATACGATCCGTACTTATTTTTCCAACTGATATGCCATCATTAATTAAAGGTATAAATGTCAAACTTCAGCTTTCTAACCTAATTCTTCCTCGATGGCAGAAATATCAAAGTCAAGCAGGTGATCTATAGTCAGATTTATTAAGAATTTTGAACCGACATATCGTTAGGTCTCTAAATCATATTTCTGGTTTGTGTGTGAGAGAAAAAGAGAGAGAGAGAGAGAGAGAGAGAGAGAGAGAGAAAGAAAGAGAGAAAAAGAGAGATTGTTGGAAAGAATTTTCGACTGGAAATTTGACTTGGAAAGGCGCATGTAATCCAAACAATTTAGAATTTCACGCTGACGAGATAAAGGGCTCCTGCTAGAACTTAATTTGGATATCTGAGGGTATGTAAGTAATATAAAATATATCAACATCCTATGGTGATAGTTGTATAAATATCTCGTAATGAATTAGTTCATCGATTACGAGTGTGACAGAGTTTTAATGTTCATTTATTCGTGTAGATGGACAGAGGGTGTGGAGAATATTTTTTAAAAATAACTCATAAATCTATGGAATTGTTTATACATTTTTGGCAAATATTTCTCATATTTATTTAAAATATTTCTCAGGTTGTTTACTACACTTTTGCTTATAAAAAAGTAATTTTTTGTTAATTTCAAATATTTTATCATATTTTATTTACGTTTAGGTTTTTCTTGTGAATTTGTGAGCATTAATATGCATTTAAATGCTAATATTTGCATATATTTAATTTTGTTTTCACGTTTGTTATTTACTTATATAAATGTGATGGTAAACAACATACCTTTTACGTTGCATTGTAGTCATTGCTCATCGAACAAGGAATTTTAGATTGTCTTGAAGAGAATATTCTTTGAAATTCCTTTCCTTTCCTTTCCTTTCCTTTCAACATACTTAACTACAGTATGCATTTATAGCATATATATATATATATATATACACATAGCATAGCATATATTATATATTTGCTTTAAATATTACAAGCATTATGAGAATGCAGGGTAAAAACTGGCCAAGCTCAAGTGTCTGCTTTATTAAATATTTAATTAAGGACCTTTCTTCTTATTTATTTACAATTCTCTAGTTATTCTAAATTTATTTGCTTTTTATGTGTGATGATAATGTAAGATAAAATGTAAGTGTTTTTTGTCATATCGTAGACGTGAACACGTACGTACATGCATTCAGTGATTTACTCACTAGTACATCGTGTTAATCATACATATTTTCAGCTCCTCTCACTCCCAGTACTCTGTATGTGTCAAATGGCTGAAATATCAAAATTAATTGACACTTTTTGTATTGTTGCTATTGTTGGCTCTTTTTCCTTTTCTTTATTTTTTTTATTATTTATTTATTTTTTATTTTTTATTTTTATTTTTTTTGTATTCATTTAGATTTGAAAGTAAAACTGCTTCGAATCAACGCATAAATTTACTATTCTCACGAAACCAAAAAAAAAAAAAAAAATTGAAAAAGTCCGATAGGGTCATTCACCAAAACAATGCTTTATAGTGCAACGCAAGGCATTGCTTGCAACTATATATATATGTAGACTAAATTTTTAGTATTTGGCTAACGTAAGCTTGAAGTAAGATTTTTATTTTTAGAGCATGAATAACCTTAATATGTCTTAAGTTTGGATGTTGTCGCTGTTGCTTACTTGATTTTTTTTTTTTATTTTTTTTCTTTGATATTTATTTTTGTTTTTCTTTTTCATTACAATATTTGAACTCGTTATAAAACAGATCTAAAAGATGTGATGTGCATGTTTTCATGTCTATGTCTGTCCTTTTATACATTTTCGCTATTGTGGCTGTTGTATCATTTGTTTGTATTCGCTCGGCTATAGTTACTGATGCTGTAGCATTTGTAAAATGTTGACGATGTTGTCTTGATTTCGTCTGTTTGTATGTTAGCTTTTTATTTTTCCTTAATTTTTCGTTTGTTAACTGTTATTACTGGCATAACATGTAAACAATTTAAGTTGGTTAACAAAAAATTATTAAAAAAAAAAAAAAAGCAACAATAATGCAATGAATATAAGATTGAAAAACTAAAGTTTCTAAAAGCATTAATTAAAACTCGATTTTTCGGTAAAATTAATTTAATTTGTTGCAACTACAACACCACGTGCCAGCAAATGTATATGAAATAAAATGCAAATCAAGCAAATCGGAAAAACTTGAAAGAAATTAGAAATTTTTACATGAAATTTGGATATTCGTCGTAATGTGTAACGTGTTATCGCCACCATTTAGGATATCAAAGCGGCGAAGCTTTTGTTACACAATTTCAGAGATCAGCTTACAACTGCACATTTGATGCAATTGGCTGACTGATCAACACATTTTTCGTTTTCTCTTTTTTTGTCTATTTCGCAAAAAAAGAATATACGGGCATAAAAGCTAATCTGAGCATCTGCCTCGTTATCCTTCTTCTTGTCGTATTGAAGACGGGATATGTAGCTTGCTATTTAGAAATATGTAACTTTTTCTTTGCTTGACTTGATCCAAATTTTCGATCAATGTGCAAAGAGTGTCTACACTGTTCCAAAATCATTTTTTGATAACCCATTTTTCCCATAAACGGGAGCAATATTTTCACGACGAGAGCAGGATATATGCTTTCATCAAAATAAAATTACGGACAATTCCCTTAGCTCCAACCCAAAATACTTTATATATAAGTAAAGGATTTCAACTACTTTTGTATATTTTACTATCTTAATATATTAGCCGTCTAATACTGTTTAGGGTAAGAAGCCTATGCTCGTAAGTTTGAGAAAAGAATTTACTGTTGCCATATAACAGTAAATGATTGCCAGAATAGGTACGTGATGTCATCTTTTGGAAAAAAATCGCCATTACCTTTAGAAACTTGGAAATGTCAATCCTTTAAAAGTTCGATAGAATTTTATGACATTGCGACCATTCATTTACGAGCTGGTGTGAATTGAGTGACGCTACTTTTGTCCTTTTTAAAACAATGGAATAATCTGGGTTTCATGCGCTGATTAAGCGATGCTTTTTGATGAAAAAAAAAAAAAAAATTCCGTTCGAATTCAGCATTGGTTTGAGATATACGTATGCGGGCCCTCTCCGTTGGAAACAACACTTTCTATGATGTGACCAGTTTGTACAGACATCCATAATGCTGGACGTAGCGGACTCTTGAAAGATACACAACGCACAACAAATTGAAAAGTGAAGCTGCAAGAGATAGGTGACATCCTAACGACAACAAGAGGGAGGGTATTGTTTACGAGAACTCTTTTTTTCCAAATGGAGTCGTAGATGAATAAATCCACCCAGCATGCATGTATCTATGATTGCAGTACAAAAATTGCTTGAATTCAAGTTTAAATTGCTATCGATCCCGTCTTCTTCTTTATACTCTGTTTATAAACATTAAAACGATACTTGGATACGAGAAAAATTATTTGAATTGTGTGACGAGAAACTATTACGGAAACTGAAACTTTTTTCGAGCGTCTTCATGCGTCGAAGTCTGTGAAGTAAAGATTGGAAGAGAGTAGCTTAATAAGAGAGTAGCTTAATGAAGTCATATTTTCCAAAAAAAAAAAAAAAAAAAAAAAAATTGTTGTCATTCGTTTTAGCTCCGGGAATTGGTGATCGATGTTTTACCCCTAAATAACATTTTCATTACATTTCATCTAATTGTGTGAAATTAAATAGCAGACACTTTCACATAATCAATGTCAATGCATAATGAAAATATTTTAGTAAGACATTTAGCCGACAAATATTTTATTTGCTTTCCTAGGTCAAAAAAATAAACAAACATATGTATTCCCCCCCTTTAACTGATTGAGTGTGCGTATGTGCGATGTCAATAAAAAAATAAAAAAAAACTTGTTATTATTACTTTAACACCGGCAGCAGCAGCAGCCAATACCATATCACATATACATATACATATGAATGCATATGTAACTGCAGGTATTGCATGTATGTTGATATGTTTGCAAGAGTTAAAACACTTAATAATTTTTTCTATTTTTCTCTTTATTATTTTGACATATTGACGTTGAGCAAAAAAATGCATTATAAAATACAAACTAAACATAATATGTAAAGTGAGGGTATATATATATATATATATATATATATGATTATATTTATATATACATTTTCCTTTTATAAAAAGTATGCTCAATGAAAAAAACATAATTTATCGAAATTTCGAATATACTTGCATTAGAAATAACATATAAAATACATTGAGTGAAGACATCACATTCGAATTTTTAAAATAATTATTTTTTTTCAATTCGAATTTTGAAAGCCTTCTAGAATATGCATTCAAAATAAGTAAAAGATATATAACAAGAATCCTCAATATTTATTACTTAAATGTAATAAATAAAAGTTTATATTAACTGTGGGCATAACTACGGGTTAGCTTTCACTCATAAATGAGTCTAACTTTAGATGAAAATTTACTGTGGAGCCGGAATTTAGAATTTTCGGCATATTGTAAGCGAATCACGTCCATTTTCAAACACGAGTGGCGTCCATCAATTCAAAATATCTACAGTAATAACTCAAATTCAATTATTTTCATATTGCCATGATAACGTTCACAGGGTATGAGCCCAGTGGTCTCTGCCTCAAAAACTAAGAAAAAAATCACAAAAAGAAATTTTTTTTTTTTTTGTTTTGCGAAATAGTTGGACTAATTATAGGCATCGGTATGTTAAAGGGCGGGAGATGGCGGTACGTGGAAATTAACTACGAAGGCAATCGTAATTAAATGTGATTTATGGAGCTTTGTAGATAAAATTGAATTAGAGTTTATGGGTGACGTTGGCACGTTGGCATTAAAAATGAGAGAAACGCTTGCTTTGATATCAAGTGGTCCATAATAATGTCACTTGGGTTAGCACTTTTATCACATTGTCCAACATCCGAATGCATTTGGGGAAGATCGAGGTAAACTTTTCAATCGAAGCGGATGACTAGGTAGGTTAAATTGCACAAACCATAACAACGTCCCGCACGAACCTCTTAGTGATTTCTTTGATGTAATATAAAGATGAAAAGAACTTCATAACCGCACCAGAGCCCACAGTACTCAAAACGTCCTGACAAAGAATTGTGTTCCTATATTTATTTTATCGTACCTGGAGGAGCGGTATATCAGAGTAAGGCAAGTACATTACAACAAAATTGTTTTGCTCAATCAATATATTCAATGAAGGTTGATCATGCTCGCAATACGTACGCCAAGTTTCAGTTTCCAATCTCCATTGTTGCATGTCAACAAGACATGGAGTTGGCATAGGAAACTCCAGTTAGATGTACTAACTTTGGTCTACACAAACTCATCCGCTGACTAATCTGACTAATATGTACTCTGGAATCTATTTTTTCATGTTGCAAAGACTACAAGGAACGAACTTAGTGCACTTACGTACTCACTTACTTTGATAGGGACTGAGGAAAATAACGACACTGCAATTAGTGCGATGTATATCGGGTAACCATATAAACAAGGTCAAGCCCAATTTAATCGCCTGGTTATGCCGTGCGCGAATACTATGGCGGCAGAGGAACGGATGTAAAAGTAAGTCTAGCAGCTTCTAGTTCCAAACATTAGGCTTTTGATGCTTTAGGCTTTAGGCGTCAGTTGTGATATGCTTACTTTAGTTATATGCAATCTTTAGTTGATGTTATTGTCGGATCGATATTTGCTACAAATTGGACAATGCAGCCGCACCAACATAGGATAATCGAAAAATAAATAAGTGATTTTGGCCCTGATCTGATCTTTGTAAAATTTCGGATCTGATATATTTTGTGTTCACGTTGTTGAGGTTGGTGAGCTTTTACACCTAATATATATAAGAAATTTGTTGAATTAATTTCTACGATCTCGAATGCATTGAATATATACATACATAGATAGGTCTGTTGCTGGGTAAACTAGGTTTGTGTGCAATAAAATGTACACATTTACTATACAAAGTTTATTTGGTTACGGAATACTTGCATGACCTCTTGAGTACCTTCGATTTGACATTTATTGCAATTTTTCTCTAAGCGTTTTCTTACTTCGCGTATGGTATTTAATACGCGTGGTATAATATATTTTTTCGACTTTGCTTGCAACATTGAAGAATGTATGCATGTTGTCTTTATATATATGTACATCATATGTATAATCTTTAGCTTGAGATTTTGTGTTGCTTTAATTATGGCGTCCAAACGTTCGAATTTTATGTTTTATTGGACTTGTTAATAACGCAGATCCTGATGTCGAAACTTAAAACTGTTTATAAGAAGCGTTAGTCGAAGAGCTCAAGCAATCTCAATAAGAAAAGGAGAAAGTCTTAAATATTTTTATTATTATTAATTTATACACAAACACACTTCAACTTTAGCGCTTTTCGAATACGTTGATAAAGTTATTTAACATAGAGTTCCCGAACTTTTCACTGCATTTAGCACGAATTATAAGTGATATTTAATCTCGTCTCGATTCCAAGGATACGGTTCTTTTACTGCATTTCTACATAGATTTTTTTTCCTCATAACTCTTTTGCAAAATTATATGTCGAGAAGCGCTTCACTGCGAAGTGCTTCATAGGAATTAAAAAAAAAAAAAGCTTAGAACATTGTGGCTTGTGGACTGATTCCCCTGATTCTATAAATTGCGTAATCCATAAATAGATAAATGAATGAAATAAAATGACGGTCAAGACAACCGTCTAATTGCTAAGATTTTCGTATTGGCTGTGCCGGAGTAAACGCGAAATCAATGATGAATATGAACGCATAATAAAGGCCTTTAATAATTGACGATTGATTTGGCTGCGAAACTCCAGGTATTCACCATAACATTGTTAATTGCAAGTTTTATGAGATTAAATAACACGATGACTAGTACTCTTCAAACATTTTCTGAGAACCTTAGATATCATTGTTTTGGGAGAGATTTCGCGTTTCATTTAATGTTTCGATGCCTCTTAATAGGACTGTGCGAAATTCTCAATGTGACCGTTCATATTGCCTTTGGATTATGCTTCTTATTGCAGTTGCAGTCACATAGTTATGATGCTAGCCTTTCATCAGATAATGGCATTCGATTGTTTTCGATCCGTAATAAGCTTTTTATTCGTTGCATATTTAATGAACTATTCGTGATATCATCGACGTGTGAACAACAAAGTGAATACAAAAAGGAAGAAGCAAAGTTACAAAAAAAAAAAAAAAAATTGTAAATGCCATACAGTGACAGTGATCGCCGCAATGCAAAACTATCCAGAGGAACTTTGCGCAAAAGCTCTTATAAGAAAAAAAAGCAAAAAAAATAATTGGATTAAGCATGGAAAACCATATTGAAATTAATATATTTTTATTCATTTAAAGTCGCACGTTTTTTTTTTTTTACTTAATAACAAATCCAGTCAGTCATTCGTGCAAATTGTCTCTGGAGACTAATTAATTCCTTTAATTTTTCTATTGCAAATGACTTTCGGTAGTGGTCACCTTTGTAGGGCCCGGTATTATTGTTGTATTTTCTTTGTTGTACAATACTTTCCGATGGACTTATGGAAAACATTAAATACGCTTTATAAGGCAGTAATTAGAAATATTTGTTGAACGTTTTCTTTTTTTTGGCAAAACAAATTCGTCTCCGATATTTTATAATTTTCTCGTTCTGAATTTTGTCTTATCTTCTATAAATTTCCGTTTCTTTCATGCGTTCTGCGTTTAGAGTTGGGATGATAGCTTTGTCCGCTTGAAGCATTTTTATATGGAATCACGATTCTATAGCAGCTATGTAGAGTTGATATCGAGTCAATTTTATATAGAATTGCGTGCTTGTACTGCGAATAATATCAACTAATATTTTACTCGATTCCTCGATATGTAAAAGTATTTATATGTCTCTACTCGTTTCAAATGACTCGTTATCGAAAGCTATCATATTAAGCTATCAACATTCGAAAGCGGGAATTCAAGTCAAGAGTCTTCATTGTTCCGCAATTGGTGACAGCTTGAAACTTTCATTTCATTTCCAATTCATTTTATTTGAGTCATTTCATTATTTATTTGCCTTACGTAAATTGGTTGCATTTGTTATCGGCGTTTGCCATCAAATAGATTCTTCGCTACGCTATGTACAGCGAATCACGAAATCGGAGATAACAGCGGCTGGCTAGCCAGGGTTAAGTTTTAATCATTTATTTGCCTAATACCGAAAATGAACGAAAGTTTAAATCGCGAGAAATAATTTATTATTCAATCATTTATTAAAATAAATTACTATGTTTATATATGATAACAATTTTCCGGGCGCCTTTTGTATGAGTAAAGAAGCGTTCAGGACAATTTTGCAATCCAATGGACTTGGAATTCAATAAAAAAAACTATATAGTGAGTTAATATGGTTGCGATAGGCTATAAATTACTCAGGAAGCATCAAGAGCTTCAAGTTTTTCTAAATGTGTTAAGCTATAACCAATTCGTAAGGAACGAGAAGTTAGTTATTATTAGTCATTGAATAGTATAAAACCTCAGATTGGTTAATTTGTCATTATTATGTAACATAAATTTCGGAGGTGGACAACGTTCCAGAGACCGTCCTTCCCGGGTTTCGCATACGAATTCAATTTATTGCAAAGTAATTATTGTATTGTATAGACGGACCACAACGTTCATCGGAATTAGTCGCTATAAATTATATTTTTAACATATGGTGAGGTAAGAGTGCATACATGAACTCGAAATATTTGAATATAAAGCGTTTTTTAGCACCAATAAATGCGTTACGTTTTAAGGTTTGTTATAATCTTCAAAGATATTTAAGTGAAACGAAATTAAAGTTATTCACATATAATTGGTATGTGCATACGGACATACGTATAGACAACAACAAGTACTTACACATTAATACATAAATAAGCCAAATGAATGGCAGAAGGAAATCCTTGAGTATAATAAATTTAAAATAATTACCCATTATAGCCGACCAAGACCAAAACAAAAAAAAAAAAAAAAAAACAAAGAAAAGCTGTGTGTCTTGTACAACATATCGACATACACATACAATTTTGTATACGGACAAACAAATGTGTATAAGGGTGGCTCGCGCAATTTTCTCGCGCAGAAATTGAAGAAAGTTTTAAAAATTTGATATATAGTCTGTTTAAACTTTCTTATGCATATAGCGTTAACTTGAAGCGTATAAGTGCTCGCAATAATTCAGTTAAAGTCTAGTTTTTTTTAATAAAAATTTTATAACAATTTACCATTTTGCTCTTGTATTATCTTACGCCATTTTCAATTACTCTATATTTTAAACTTTTTTGCTTTATAAATAAAAAATATTAATCAGTAACGAGAAATGTGAGCACTCTAGAGCCGTATAACTTTTTATAATATCCTTTTCAGAAAACTTGTTTTTTTACGAAATATTGAAGGCTTCCTAAATGTCTCAAGCGCATAGAAAAAGAAAGAAAAATAGGTGATGAATGCGTACTTACTAGTACAGCAACTATATAGGATTTTGGGTAAAGAATTCGATAAAAACAATATAAAATTCATACGAAATTGCATTTTTTACTTGGCTTCACTTTCGTAAAACATGCAAACAAATAACATATGTTTCTTTTTTTACGATTGGCATGACTGTTCTTTATCCCTTTAAGCAAAAACTTGGCCTCATTTACATAGCTTTACCGAATTGCTCAAATTTTATACGTATGTATACTTACATACACATTTATATAGATTGAATTCAATTCTAAATAAAAATGCATAAGGATTGCAAATTCTATATAGAGTGCGATAAAAATGCATCTACTACTAGTATACACTGCGATGTTATGCCCAAGACCATTCATAACATGAATTATAAGAGATTTCATAAATATTTTGCCCCAAATACGCAATGCAACAAATCGCAAATGCCGGAAATATACATATATATATAAAGGTGGAACTGTTTTAAGCGATCTCTACCTATACTTCTGCTTGCTTGTCTGCCTTTCTAATCATTCTGAGCGTTTGTATCATGCAAGCAAAACTTACGTAACAGAAAAAAGCCCTGGTCTTATGTGTTTTCTTATCTTCCTCGACTGGCAATGTGATAAATTGCAAAATAATCCATTACTCGCTTCTGTGTACGCAATTAATAGGAAGAAGAACAAGAACTGGTGCAAAATGTTCCGACTTTTGTTACAAATTTTATCATTTTTACTTTGTAGGGGGATTGGGATTTTTCCCCCCCAAAAAAAAAAAAAAATGTTGCTTGTCAAGATCAAGATTCGAAGATCAGCCAAGGCGAACCGTCGATCGGTATTCACTGAATGAAAAACAATATATATATATAAATTATATGGTTTTAGGGTTTATTATAAAATCAAAAAGTTGCCTACAAATTGTATGAAGTCATAACTTATGGCTTATGGATATCGAATGAATGAATCTTTATTCCCTTTTCAAATCAGATATAGTATGTACGTGTGTATGAATGATAGTTTTAAAATATGTTCTCTTTTACTTTATCATTTGATTTCTCTTCACTGAAATACATTTAATTTGCGTAGTGCATGATAGAAAGAGACCCGTCGGCCTATACATCTGTCGTTTTAATTCTGACAATCATCCAAAATTAAAAAAAGGAATGGAGATTTTTGGATTTATTTCTGTAGATCAGGTTAACAAAAAAATTCACATAATATATTCCTAAATAAATCACTTAAACAATTTGTTCGATGTACAAACGAATTTCTTCCCCTGAGATTCCTTCATGCATTATAAAGTTGAAACAGGAGCAATTTATGTGTTGCCCCTTGGGGAAAAGAAAAGCACATATTATCACACATCATGACTAATTTGCGATCTACAGTAGCTAACGGTCTGAAAGTTGGTGTTCATCCCCATTACCTGAATGCTGGAGGAAATGGGGGTAAAATACTCGCAATTATTATTATTATTATTTTTTTTCTTTTAAATTGAGAAACAAAAACCTTTTGAAATGGGAGACTTTCAGTGTTCATCGGCTTTGGTTCGAAATTTCGAAACGAATAACTAAAAGATAACATCTGCCTGATAGGATAACCACTTTGAGGCACCCGAATGTTTTCCATATCTACGTATATACTTATGGCCCGTATAGAGGCATTTACAAGTGGTATCTTTGCCAATGTATAACATATATATTTTTAATATATATTTTTTATTTATTTATTTTATGCTGCACTATGTGCAAAGAGCTCAAGAAACTACGGCAATATTTTATTATGTCCTACATAACATTAAATTGTTTTATTTCGGTTTTTCGAGTTTCCATTTTACATTTTATGGATATTCATGCGTCTGGACTTATGTATGTACAATAAAATGCATCACATGTGACTAAGTATTACATTCGCTTATTACATAAATTGAAGGTACTTACGAGGGCGAGAGAGATAGTCTTTTTATTATTATTATTATTATTATTTTTTTTTAATTTCTTCAAAGCTTCTCACAAACCATTTCTTTAAAAGAATACTAGAGAATTGCAATTGGAATCTACTTATTAATATAAGTCCGATGCACTTTTTTAAAGAGTGACATTCGATAACTGAACTAAATTATTTAAGACTAACTCTCCGATCTAGAACGATTCGGTTAGGAATCGTTCATGTAGCTCGCTCAGTTCAGTTATTAAGCTTGAACAGCAAACAGCTAACGCGTGATAATAAGTAAGAATGTAATGTAGTCATGGGGCCCAAAGCGTCGACTAAGGTTGCGCCATGATTACCATTCTTTTCCCCAGTCACAGTTTACGTTTTTTACCGATTTTAAAGCTCAGTAACTTGAACTGCGATGAAAGCATGTGTCCAAGGACCTTTTAACTTCACTAAACAAATCTCTAGGATGTGATCCTGGCTGTAAGCGAATGCAGCATAGATCTTGCATTTATTTATCATATATTGCTATGTTTTCCAAACAGTAAATCGCTAAGGTGACTTCTTAGGTGGTAGGCCAGTTTCTGTAGACCCACCTTTGTCAAGATATTGATGACTTTCCATTAACGATAGTTAATTAATTATATCGAACAATAATAAATGAATAACGCCTACCTCTTATAGATGGTATACAGTGTCAGTTTGGTTTGGGCTTTATTTACACCTAAATACGTAATATTTTCGAAGGACTTGCTTTATCAAAATCAATAATACTCAAGTGATTTGCTCCACACGGGGAAATTTCCGTATGCTCTCTTCGGCTATTTGTTGAGAGTCGAAGAAATTCTTTAGGAAATTTGAAAAATACCGGCACATATCTCATCTTATAAAATCCCCCGTGTAATTTATTGTATAACTAATAGTGAAACATTGTATGTTGCTGACAAAAAAACTCGAACCCTGTTTCTAGACATCAATAAGGAGCGATGGAACTTCTTTAATATTTGTTGGAGTTACATCGTAAGCTCTTCCAACCAGGAGAAAAGATTGATTCCATTCTCTGCTGTTCAACAACTAATGGGAGTAAAGCGGACTTCCTAAGCGGTCTATGAAAACATTTGTGTTAGTTTTACGCTGAAATATCTCCTTAAGAATCTCCTTAACATTAATATGAAATTATAGATATCTGTTTACATAAAAGAGAAAGAAAATATACTAATACGAATTAAAATGTTCATAGCGAATAAAAAATAATCCGGAAATGGTCTTATATAATAGACTTATAAAGTCTCTAGAATGTTATAGAAAAATGTAGCTGACTTTAATCATGAATGATATCATGCTTTTGAGAAACTTATACGTATATGTCTGTGATATGAACAAAGTTTTGTAGGCGTCACAATTAGAATAGTAAAGTATTGTATTAGAAAAATGTGTGTAAATATCATTTTGCAAACACATTTCTTTCATGAAAAAAAAAGAAAAAAAAAAAAGAAAAAAAGAAGTCAAGACGTTCAAAAAACCTGGCTTAAATAATTAATTCAATTTTTACAACTGACGATCGTATCACATTGTAATGTAATGCAATACATTTATTGCGAAATTGTTTTTAAGGCCATAAAATTTAAAAAGCTTTTGCCGTCAGCCCACTATAAAAAGTTATATAAATATTTAAAAAAAAAAAAAAAAAAATACATAAATAAATAATTTAAAAAGGAAAACAAAAGTAAAGATGTATATATGTATGTATGTATGTATGTACATTTACCAAACCTGAAACTAGTTGCGGCAACTTTCTACAATTTTCTCTTCCTTGTGCATTAATTTTTGTAAGTTTATCATATTGTTAGATAGGAAAAATCGTTTGGAAAAAAGTTTGCATTTTTCATTGTAGTCGCGAACTGAAGCAAACATATACACATGAACATATACACTCTTAAAAGGCACACGCATACACAACCGTGTACAAATATTAATTTTAAGCAGCATTACACAGAATTTATTAAAATTTAATTTGCATTTTTATATAAAATGAAAAAAAAGAAGAAAAAATAAATAAAATGTGAACACAAAAAAAAAAAAAAAATGTAATTTGATTATGCAAGCATTTGATATTTGAAAAATTTTGTACGCTAAAGTATATAAAGTGTACATGTAAAACTTGAACACACGCATTTACATACAGGAGGATGACAATAACTACTTATTTATATCATAGTAACGCTTGAGACTTAAAAGACCATTGGGTGTACTAAATTTCTGATTCCCCTTATCTCGGCCACGGATTCATATTATGAATCCATTACGTTTCCTATTACATATATATCCCATCGACAACAGTTTTATGTGTTCGGAGAATAAAACTACATAATAAGCGATTTCAATTTATCTATAAGTAAAATTATGACCAATACATATATAGATATATATATATACCTATATGTATATATATTGTATGAATATCCATATATATATATATATATATATATATATATAGATAGGTAAACATATATATATATATATGTATACATATTAAATTCTTATTATTTCAGTTGCCTTTAAAATATGTAAAGCAGGCGGACATAAAAAAAACAAAATAATGCTATTGTTGTGCATATTTATCGGTTCCATTAATGAGTTTTGCATAGCTATATATACATGTTTGAGTGAGACGACTGTTCGCATGTACGAGTGCTTGAATGGTTGCAATGCCTGCGGTGAAGAATAAACTTTAATTTATATGCAAAACTTTTAATAAATTTATTATCAAAAATTTTCCCTCACAATTTCCTTGCAAGACAAAAAACAAAAAAAAAAAAAATAAAAAGATTTTATGCAATTTTCATATAAAAGTACATTTAAAAATTTTCTAAATATATGTATATATCTACATTATTGAATGCATGTATGTAACAGACTTAAAATAACGTACATATACATGCATACGTTGAGTTAGATTCTCGCTCAAAGAAAGAAAAGTGTGACTTCAGTTAGGTTTTTCTCAAATTGCCGACGGCAAGTACACTTTTCAGCGGTTTTTCCCTTTAGAATTAGGCCACGTTAATGATGTTCTTGCTATATATATATATATATAAAGTCCCCCGCCTCCATATCAATGCTATGATTTATATACAAGATGTTTTCATTTTATTAAGTTTCTTGAGCACCCACTACTTATGATCTATAAGAATTTTCATATACTCTTAGGTTTTTAGACTATTTATAGGAAAGATCTCGGTTACTAATAATAATAATAATGCCGATTCCATTATCGCTATCCTTAAGATTCAGACAAACTGCGTCAGGTACTTAACATTTGCCATATATAACTTAAATAAATCATAGTTGAATCGATTAAATGAAAAGAATGTTTAAAGAAGAAAGTCCGAGATTAATCGACATATTCTCATATATTTTCACTAAACATTTTAGATGAATATCCAGAATGGACTGTAAGTTGTTAAGAGTAATTCATCGACTTTTGATATTCGATGGGGGCAGTTAGAGTCCCTGAGTTACTTTACTTAATTTCGGGGAAGTTTTATTTTACTCAAGACTTGTGACAGTTGTGATACAAAGTTATATTAGGTTTGTGGTAGAGTATTCAACTCCCGGAAGAATTTTGTGATGGACATACAATCACTTTCTGAATTTATTTAAGCTTTTCCGTTCATTTGTCTTTCTTGTTCTCAATAAAGATAAACACTTGGGAAAATTTGGATTTGAGTTGGACCAATCCAACATTTTCAAATATTTTCGATACAGCGCCTTATTTTGAAAATCCATTGAGATGAATAACTAACTGTATTAAACGACAGGGTGTAAATATTTAATGATATTTTTTTGTTTTTGTTTTTTTTTTTTATAATAAAACAAAGAAGCTTTACTGGAAAGATTGAGAAATGAAATTTCTATGCTGTGTAAAGTAATGTGGGCGTGGATGGTTTTTTAAAATTTTTGTAGAATATACGAGGATGTGTTTATTATGGGTCTATTCTACACTATGAGGATTTACTAAAAATCCCAAAACTCAGAGACGTTTTTAGCGTATGTGGCAGTGCCGACGTGTCTTCTAACCGATTTGGTTAATTGCACAACACACAACTATGTGCAAAAGCTTTCGATATTGTTAACAAATTTGAAATAAGTTCCTTCACCTTTCCGGTCAGAAGAATGTTTGACTTCACTGCTCTTGATGTGCCAGAATGACGTCATGAGTGTAATTTATTTCCTTGAATGTCGTTAAATTCGTTCTCGTAGGTAGCAGTCGATTAATATGTACTGAAAATGTGCTGAAAACTCGACGGACGGAAGAAATGAAAAAAGGGCGGAGAAAGAGAGAAATAAAGAAAGTTAGAGAGAGAGATAGAGAGAGAGAGAGTGAGAGAGAGAAAGGAGAGGAAGGGAGACTTTTGCTTTGAGCTTCAATTGCTGCAAATTAAAACTGAATTTTGGTTTAAATATGAAATTTTTGTGCAGGCTTCGGTTAGACACCGGTTAGTGATAATTGTAAGACATTTATGATAAGGTAAATGTTTCCAATGTTTTAAAAATCGCTATCCTTTTCCTTTAACTTTTACACTTTTCTTATGCTTAATTTGTTTCTTTTTTTTTTTTTCCTCTTTTTTTTTAAACTGCTGAGAACAAAAATCTCTAAATATATCCATAAAAACTTTTTTCTTACATCCAATTTATTTTAAAGATGCTCGCGCGATCTTAAGAGATCAACGGTCCGTGACACTACTATTATTATTACTTGCAATCTATAGCGAAAAGATTAAGTGCTTAATAAGCAAAAAACAATTGAGTTCCTATAAAAAAATGTTATGATTTTTTACAGGAAACACTGCTCATATAAAGCTATATGAATGAGAATCAATTTAAGAGAGCGAAATGAAAGCAAAGTAGAGTGAGTCAATTATTTTGCTAAGGGTAAGAAAACAACAAAAAAGAATAGCAAAAAGAAAAAGAAGAAGGAGAATAAAAAATGAATGACTGCAAGAACTTTCTGCTGCAGCATAAAGTATTTATGGCACTTTGGTAAAAGTTATTAAATTATACGGGTAAGGCAATAAAGAACAGGTGTGTCCATCGTATGAGACTTGCTCTGATAGGCGATTTTTTTTCCGTTGGTAATTTTTTTTTTTTTTTTTTTTTGTCATTTATCTCATCGAATAATAATCGCTTTTTCTTAAAAATCTTGTAAAATTGCAATACATTTTTAATTGCATTTCTCAGATAAATTATTTTTCACTTTATTTTTTTCCACAAATTTTCATTAATTCATATACGAAAGAAAGAAAATAAGTAAGTATTTTTAAAAACAGGAAAAAAAAAAACGCAAGTAAATAAATTAAATTGAATCAGAATTAAGTAAAAGTATAGTAAGAACTTTTGAAATTTAAAATATCGAACATTCCAACAACAAGTTCAATATTTTCGTGTAAAATTTTATAGTTATAAAAGAAAATTAATTACCGAAAAACAATTATAATAATAAACTAATTGACTTAAAGGAATTCGAAAAAAACATAAAATGAATGCATGGAGACTTGTAGGGTAAAAATTGAATGAAAATGATTTTTGCCGTTGAGATCAATTTCATCTTGCATTTTTAAATGAATCCAAAAGACAATTCAATCCTTTAATTCGGTGTCTACCATCGATATCTCTACCGTAGTAAGCCATTGAGGCAATTAAACAAGTGAAGTTCTGTGCTTCGCTGAAGGGCTTGAGTTTGCTTGAGTGTATAGGAAGACTATGTTATATATCGTGATAAATCGCTTTAAAATTTCTTGTCGTTTAAAAATATATATATCTAAATTAACTGATATCTTATATATTGTTTTGATATCTTATGTGCTTAGCAATCAAATTTAATCCAACTGTTGTTCTCACTATATTAGAAGAGTTTGATAGGGAGAATTTTTTGTTAGGGAAGGATATGAATCTAAGCATAAAAAGTTGAGGTGATCTGAATTGTCGAAAAACTGCTTTACGCATCGCAAAGACCACTCACGCTTCTCTTCTTCTTCTGTTTTTGCAAATGGACAAAAGCAATTGCTTATCATTTATTTTGTGAAAATTATATATAAATAAACAGAATTGCAAAGGAAAGAAAGGCTGCTCTATGTTTTGGATCTTCATCAAATCAAATATTCTTATATACATATATATATATATATATATATATATATATATATATATATATAAATATATTTTTATAGCGTTTCGCGCAAAACTAACGAATTTATATGCGCGCACATATTTGTAATGAGCTCAAATTGAAGCGAGTTGTTTTGCTAGCTTCACTTTCTAAAGAAATATGTAAATGAAAATCAGTTTCGAAATGGCAAAGTACCAGGTATATGGGAATTAATATTATTTAAAATTCAAACATTTTTTTTTACCTTTATGCGGGTCCTTTTCTTCAATACAGAAATACATAAAAATTGATCAAAAATGAAAGAGAATGAATAATATTTGTATGCATGTGTACGAGAGTGTACAAATGCCAGCGTGCATGTATGTATGTACGTCTCTGTGTGTATACCTTTAAAATTATATAAAATTACAAAAATAACACATTTAGATGTATACAAAGAGACAGACATGAATACATATACTTATATATATATATATATATATATATATATTTGTAATTTATTAAAGATATTTTGTTTTTTCTTTTCTCGTTCATGTTTGATTTGCTTTCCTGCATACATCGCGAAAATGTTCTAAAATATAATAAAAAATAATTGTCTTCTGGTTGTCTTTTCCACACGATTTTGTGCGCGCGCGGATCTATATATTTCAGAAGTGAAGTCAACGTAGATGGTGTTGTAAAAGAAAAACGAAACAGAAGATACTTTGCTCCCGAATGTAAGATAAATTGAAGAGGATGGGAAACTTTTTTTAGCATGTATAGATGTGTGTGCTTATATATATATATATGTGTGTGTGCCTGTGTAAAAAGAATATGTGAATATCGTAGAAACGATTTAAAGAGTATTTCAGACAAATCTTATAAATTGTCGTTTATTCTTTTGCTGTCACCAGTTCAGTTTATTACTTACGCATGCGAACGGTGACTGTTTTTCATAAATTGCTTGAAAAATGCACAACAAGTTTTTTTTTGTTTTTTTTTTTTGTACCTCTAAATACCCTACCAACCACCATTATTAATTCTAACATTTTTTGCACTCGTAACTCATGCCTTAAATTACATCTAAAGGAGATAATAATTTTCTAAATTTAAAAAAAGTAACAAAAATGATATATGAGCATAATAGTCAAAAATAAAAAAAAAATAGTAAAAACAAATATTTCAAAGACATTCAGTTTGTCGAGAAGTTTGCGTGCGTGCCCGCTACATCAAAAAGCGCTCTTTGCTGGTTGTGGCAATGACAATTGATTCATCGGAAGCACTGCATGAAAATGTTTTAGATGGAGGCGTTTTTCAAGTTCCTCTAATACCTATGGAAAATTGACTTCAACCGACTGACAATTGGGGATGAAACAATCAACTCACATTATTAGGTTAAGCAAGGACTTGATTTGCATACTTGGATGTTTTCAACAGAAAGCGGGGAGACGATGGCAAGAAAAGCTCGGTTACTGGGGAAAGAAGTTTGAATATCATAGCTAGCTTTTTAAATATATATGGGTTTCCCAGTAGGCTTGTGGATCATTGCCTTTCATTCACGCATTCGTTCATTCATTCATTCATTCATTCGTTCATTTTACCCTTTTTTAAAGACTTTTGTAAATACTAGACTTGCAATCTTGGTCGAGTAGAGAGAGGGTTGATTAGATTCGTTTACTAAATGAGTTTGTGATGAATTCGAAAAAAATTATTTGTAACAATCTTGAGTTATTCACCTTAGCGTCGCGAAACGTGATGATTCTAATAAAAGACGACAGCAACAAACGGACGAACCGGCAACTGAATACCGCTAAACCGGTTCGAAATGTCATACCAATCACGAATCTCTACATATATATTGCACTTTATGAAATCTTTGCTTTATGTGTTTAACTTTAACGCTCGTCGGCCGCGATGCTTTTCACATTCATATACTAAGACAATTTTCGCGGAGTTTTTCGCGAATTTTATATCATTTAAACAAATCATATTTTATTTAAATATTTTAATGCATTTATTTTTTCTTTTTAATCTTTTTAGGGAAATGAACAAAAACGTTTTGTATGAAAATGAACTGAAAATCAATTATTATCTTTTCTGAAAATTTTACCATAAAAACTTTTGTTAAAATTTTCAGGGGAAATAAAAAAAAAAAACAAAGAATTGTGTTTTGTAATCTCTATGTAATATTGAAGAAGATACATCCCCAACATAAATGAGCTGCATTATGATTCGAATGCAACAAATTTGTTGATGCAAATTGCAGTGCATTGCTAAGAGAATGGAAGACGGATGAGTGCACTTGACAAGAATAAAGAGAGAAAGATTAAGAGCGAAAGGGCGAGAAAAAGAGTGAGGTGAGACAAAAAGAGATAGAATGAGTTATTTTTTCGTACGCTTAAAATGAACGTGACATTTTTTAAGCCCTTAATACTGTTGTTGTTGATTTTATGACTTTTTTTTTTTTTTTTTTTCATAATTTTTTTTTATTTTTTTTTTTTTTTTTTTTTTTTTTTGTGTATGGTTTAAAATATTTTCATTTGCTTACCTTGAAATCAAATGTATTTTTTTTTATAAATTTAATCACAGAAAGTATCGCGACGAACAATATTATGTTCATTATGCCACTTACAAAATTTGATTTGAAATAAAAAAAATATATAAACTTGTTAAGTCTTAAAGGGGAATACACATACCGCTATTAGATATTATGATCCACAATTGAAATTGTGATTGACTTGTGTAATTTTTCTTTTTTTGTCTTCGACAGCTTTTCGAAAACGAAATAAATGTTAACAATATTCTCTTGTATAAATATTTTATTTTTCATTTCAATTTTAGTTCACAGCATATTTTATCATATATCATGATTCTAACCTCTTTCCAAGTATTTATTGTTTATGTACTGCTATCTTACTTCGCTATGCTCCCATTACTGTTATGTGCTGAGACCGCCGCTATTTTCAGTAAATTGTCGTTTCTGAATATAATTCACTTTCTTGTGATTTCAATTATATTCTTACGATTCGATTAATCTTAGACACATTCTATCGAAAATAATGATCGACATTTGGCTTAGGATATGCTTGCCCTGGTTAAAGAAATTTTTTGAATTTATACTCAAGCTGTGATCAAATTTATCGGTTTTTGTTTATAAATTAAATATAAATTAAATTTGTCAGATAAATTTAAAAGGGGTACCTATTACAAGGAGGAGGAGGAGGAGGAGGAGGAGGGATCGAGAGATTCTATCATAAAGGATGCGCTTACCATTTTTTTTCATCCAAACATGAACAAACGCATTACAAGATCGAGCTAAATTGTCGGCGTCGACTAAAAGCCTAACAGTGACAGTTCATGGCTTCCCTTTGATCCTAAGAAATTTAAATTCAATCATGCCATTGTTAATTACGCTGTCTTATCTAATTTTATTAGGACAAATTGGAAGAGCATTGTTCTCATCTTGGGCATGTGCGCATATACGCAACATTCAGAAAGACTTGAAAACGACCGATATTTTATTACATCGTTCGTCGGTCCGTCTGGTATTCTTGTGTTCAACCTATAGAGCGTAATTTCTAAGATATGCTAACAGAATTTGTTACATCCACCTGCTTTGGCCAATGGGACAATGGTTCGAATCGGCTCACTTAAATCATTATATCAATGATTGTAGTGTATTTGAAGATGGTAAGGGACTCGCTATACTGTTCTTACTTTCTTATTATTATTATTACTTTTCTTTTATAAATTTTCTTTTTTAAATGTTTCATAACTATTTAAAGCTAAAAAAACTGACTGATGACATCAATCGATTATATATGCGTTTGAATAGTTCGTTGGTTGTGTGTATACCTCCTTGAGGTAGGAAATCACTGTGTGCGCTTCTCAAAAAATCAGTCTTTTAATATGGTTGCGGGCGTGGAAAAGGTGTTACGCGAAACACGATATTGTAAAACATCGCGTAGCCCCACAAATAGCGGCAACAACAATTTTGATGTCTATCTTCCGAATTTTGTTGAATAATATCAGTAAAAGGATATTCTTTTGGCAAATGTGTGTGGAAAAATTGACCTTTTCCGCTCCAATAACTGCCAGTCCTATGAAAAGGAGTATTTTTGAAACCGCTTCCTCTTGTCTATCCTAACCATGCAACGCTAAGCATAGGCATGTAGATTAAGCAAATTTTTTTTTTTTTTTTTTGGTTTAGACTTAAATCTCTGGATCAGTTGCACTGTGTGCGCCGCGGAGCCTCTTAAACTGTCATTTTCAAGTATACCTAAGATATATGCTTCATAATCGTCTCGAATGTTGTTATTATGTATTGTCTTTTCTTTCCTCTATAGCAAAGAGAAGAAGTTAAAAAAGAAGAAGCTGCAGAGTATTTTAGTACGCAAATCCTTCTGCGAATAGCAAATGTATTTCATAGAAATAAATCGTAGCGATGTGCTTATATCGGAAACGCATTGAAACACAAGACTTCGTGTTGGAGGCGGTTTTATTAAAAAAAAAATTTATTTAAGCAGATAACTTATCGAAAATATCTATATGTTGAAAGTCGTTTCGCTCCGTATTTTTTTTGATATTCCAAGAGCCTATCTTATGAACACGATAGGTTAAGCATATTACTGGATGGATGATATCAAATTGAAAATGCGCCGGCAGGCTAAGCGTACTTAAGTCGAGCCACTTGTAGTGTTGCTCTCTCAAATGTGCATTCGAATGATTATGAGATGATTTTAAACTTTTATCTGACTAGGGGGGAATGGAAATTTTTTTGATCAAGATCATGTGAATGTTTCTTTATTGATTTTTTTCATAATCGAACTACAGATGAACAACAATTGATGAATTAAGAGAAAAAAATTCAACACAACTTAATAGTTTTCATTAAAATATCTTAAAAATATTCATTGATATTAAGAGCACTTATTAAAAAAACAAAAAAAAAAAAAATACATATATATATATATTATCAAATTAGTCTGAAGACTCTTCTTTTATATAAAGTGATTTTCAGGTGTTTCTAATAGTCGACGCGACAGCGACAGAGCGCTGAAATATATACTTCATTCCCATCGATTAGGTTTCTCCCTCTTGTCCAATAAGCACGGACAACAGCGACAGCAAATGAATTCAGCCGATAAATATATTTTAGCTGTACTTTAGCTGGGGTAGTTAATTAAAAAATGGGTTCTTGTGCTTTCTTTTCCATTGTTCGAAACGAAACTTTTGTGCGGGAGAGAGAATGTTATAGAGGAAACAATCTTAACTATGGCAACGGCAACCAAGTAAGATTAATCAATTTGCCAGTGAAAGGGACAACATTGTCGGCGGATTTGATTTATTTAAATAAAATACCTTTTTACAGCTTCTCTAAAAATATATGAATGACATAAAGTGTGAATGTAAAAATGAAATCATATATAATTTAGAATTTGATAAGTTATCGATTTTCAATTTCCCTCAAGTTCTCCCTTAACTAAACAGTTAAAGAGAAAAAAAAATAAAAAATAAAAAATATAAAAATGAAAAAATAAAGAAAAACAAAACACAAAAAAGAGGAAGAAGAGTGCACTTACAATATGTTGCTAGTTTATGGCAAAGTTCGGTTCATTTATCCAAATGCGGTGCGTTTGCTGTGGGCGTGGAAAGCGTATACTCGGTTTCTATGGCTTTTCGTATAGTGAAACGTTCATTAATTTCTCAAATTTTGTCTTATCTAATTTTGCTTTCAATATCATTAATATATTAATTTATTTACGTCTCTCGATGTAAAATGTTTAATCGATAGTTTCGAAATTTTCCGTAGATTTCACATGCAGATATAAATTTATTTATTTACATAGAACACAAAACATTATCGATGAACAAAAAAACAGAAAATTTATTTACGAATAATATATTCACAACACAGTTGAAACAATGAGCAATTGCTAATAATTTTTTTGCTTTCCTCTTCGTTATTATGACTGCGAATATTGTCAAACGCTCGTGAATAGGTCCGCCGATTTATATTGCATAGGTATCGCCAATTTAAGAAAGTAAACCGATTAAAATATTTCATTTCTATAGTTTTTACCTTTTACCTTTGCTTTGTCTAATTTTGTATTTAATCATTTATTTATTTATTTTTTTTTTTTGTTTATGACGTTTAAGTTTGTTTACAAAATTTTGTTGTTAGTGAAACAACAAATCAGCGAAAACGCAAACATTAAGAACAAAAATGACAAAAAAAAAATATATATATATATATATAAATAAATAAAGAAAAAAAAAAAAAAAAAAAAAAAAAACAAAAAAAGAAGAAAAATAAAATAAAACGTGTGTTTCGTTTGTGTGTCTGTTACTAATTTTTTTCACTTGTTTCTTTTTTTTTTTTCTTTCTTGCAATTGAACTCGTATTTCGTTATGATGATGATCACGACGATGATGATGATGATGATGATGATTATTATGATGATACGATACGCTACGCTACGATACGATAACACGCACAATCACAGCAGGTGTTTGCAGATTTTTCTTTTCATTTTGTTTGCATTGGCATTTTTTGCTGATGCTGTTGTTTAGTTGAGTTTTATTTATGGTTGTGGTTGTGTTGCTAGCATCGGAAACGGAAGTAAACTAACGCACAAAAATGCAATTAAAACAGAAAGACAAAATAATAACAATAATCATATTTACGGATTCATACTCACAAACACGTAGTAAATGGCGTATGAATGATTTAATAAGATAAACTCGCGCAACAAAAATCATTTATTCGAACTTAAGCCGTTTTCGCAGTTTTACTGTGTAACAATTTATATTATAAAAAATGGTTTCTCAACATATACACACATACGCGCGCACACACACCTACACACACACACACACACACACACACACACACACATTATTTATATACATACAAATAAATATGTATGATAAATTGGTTTGTTGAAGATGTTGACAACATTTACCTCATGGCAATAGTAATATATACGCAACGTTACTGTTGTTACAATTATTTATTTATTTAAAAAAAAAAAAAAAAAAAAAAAACAAAAAAAAAAACCAGAAGTGTGGTGGATGCAAAACTCTACCGGACCAAGTAGTCCCGTTGCTTAATATTATGTTAAGGCTTATGTGTTTCACGAGTACACAGCCGTCGCCAATAACATCTTCTTCAGCTGTTTGTTTGCTTGTTTGTTTATTTGTTAGTTACTCAAGGTGTGATATTTTATCTGTTTACTTGAGATTATTCTTCTATTTTGGAGCTTATTTTCAAGCGCGCGGTAGACACGGCGACATGTTTACGTTACGTCCTCGAGGAATCGCGATTACAGAATGAATCTGAACGTGGTGTGTAAGCGTAAAGTGTATCTCTGACGATGACGATGAAAATACGCTCGAAGGCGCAGCGAAAACTAACAACAACAACCACATAAAAAGCAATAATAAAGAATCAGGCAACAGCAACAAAACATACAACACAACAACTCGCAAGAAACTCGTAAGAGTAATCGGCAAACAATGAGAGACAGACTGTCTCTGGTATGATTCGAGAGCATACAAAAGAGAGAGAGCGAGCGAGTGTTGGAGAGTAAGCAAAATGAATTTTGCCCAACGGCATATACACACGCACACACACACACACACACACACACGCGTATATATATATATATATATATATATATATATATATGCACTCATACAAGGGCATCCATCTAACACCAATACCAATGTAATAATTCAGTTCAACGGAATTTCAATACGATAGAGTGTGAGCAGGAGTGCACATGTGTATGGGAGAGCGGTGAATCGCAGAAAAATAATAAACCCACACACAGACGTATACGGTAGTCATTCGCAGACGTGTACACAGGCATACACGCTCACAGCGTGTACTTGTATTTGTTTGCTTATGTACAAAATTCATGCTACAAGCAAGTTCTCACTACCCTCCATGGGGGAGTCTGAGAGCCCTATCTCATAGTATTTTTTGCTCTTTCTTTGCTTATGTGTTTGTCTGTTTTGTTCCTTGATATTCGTTCATATCTATTTTGAGAAATTGTGCACGTTGTGCGATTATTGTTTTACTTGCTTACGTCGAAAGAACCATTTGCTCATCATCTTTATCCCGACCTCGCTGTTTGTTGACTTCGTTTATGTTGTTGTGTCTGTCAGCGATGAGTGCACTACAACCCCATACGCCAACGAACACACATAGGGTACTGTACACATTCACCTATACAGATATACGTATCTATGAGTTCAAGTGTAGGAATAGAATGGAATGAATTGTGCGGTGAGACCAAAAATAAAACAAGAAAAAAATAAAACAAAAAACTTGCACAACGCGCGCGAGAAAAAATTTTATTTAAGCTAAACATGCGAAAAGTATTGGCATTTTTAATTTTGTTTGGTATTTTCTTTGGTCTCTGTATTCTTCTATTTATGTGCACACACGTAATTATATATATATATATATATATGCATGTATATATACATGCATATGTATATATATATATATATATATATTCATTTTATCTTTACATTATTTCGTTATTATTGTTATTTACTTTTTAAATACAATAATGTTTTCGTTTTAACAATAAACAAGGATCGTTTACTAAATAATAACAAATACAAAACTATATAGAAAGTCAAACTCGCACAATCGAGTTAAATGCAGAAAAAGTAGAAAGGAGAAAGAAGAATCACAAAGAGGAGAAGATAAAGAAAATGAGAAAGCAAATATCCAAGTTTACGTGCTTATATTTGTAAAATCATCGCGAATATTATTATTTTACTTACCCACTCAGCAAAATATTAAGGAAGCATCTTATAAAGAGAACCACTTACCTGAAATGGAAATGAGATAAAAAAAAAAAAAAATAAGAAGAGAAATCAATAAAATATAATCCGTGATAGAGGAACTGAATAATAAGGATTAAAGCATCAGCGACATATCCCGCTTGTTTCGGATTCCTAATATTCGACATCTAAGTACATAACGATTAAAACAGTAAATAAATAATAACATTTTTATATGTGTATTGCATTTATCTGAAAACTGCAAAAAGCATGCAGATGTACTTTTCACATACACATACACATACTATCATAAAAATGATGAACAAGAAAAATAGCTATCTTCAGCTTAGGCCGAATCCTTAAATGCCCATCACTATCTTGTATATATGTATGCATGTACAAGCATATATACACTCATATTATTTGATTGTAAAATTAAGCTCGATATGTATTCTATATCGCTTAATATATATATGATGTTCATATTTCAAAATACACACACACACACACACACACACACACACACACATATTAAACAATATGGCGATATTTATAAATAATTGAATGAACTATGAATCGCTTCTATAAACTCGCCCTATTCACATTTACTTTACGCTTTGATAAACTACCTATTTTAGTTTAGGTAAGAAGTAACGGGAACATTATCGGTTACTTGCTAATTTTGTCCTGATGGGTTTTCCTCTTTTCGTATTTAATTTGACGAGAATGGTAGAACAAATGTTGAGAACAAGTTAGTTCTTCTATTAAGACCTTCGCGACCGTAATCGACAATAAGACAAGTAAAAATTTTTACTATACATGAGTGAGCAAAAAAAATCACTATGTGGCGTGTACTACATAGCAATCAATTTGAATTTATTTTGAATTTGTAAAATTCTATCAAATATTTCAACTCGGCAATGGCTACGCTTCTGAAGTCGTAGACAATAGCAAAATTTTTAGGAGCTTGTTTTTGACTATGAGCGACAAATCAATTAATTCTCGACTTGCAACTATTATATTTTGAATTGATTTAGTTTCCCAATCAAATGTTTGCTAAATCGATAATTCTGATACCTGTTTTAATAGCTATTCCAATGTATTGCTATCATATGGATTCATGGAACCAAATCTTCTTATCTTTAAATATTGAATTTGAAGTACGAGGGTTGTCTGAAAAGTTTCCAAACTAAGACAAGATTATCTTCTTTGCATTTATTTCTATTTTTTTCGCGTTGTTTCCTTTTAAGTTTATAGAATGCACCCAGAGTGATGACCACATCCCTTTAATCTATTGAAATTTTGATGATATCTTCATTCGATTAAAAAGAACTGATGAAACAATATTTCTTTTCTGCGACGCTTTTCGTTTCTTCGCCCAATTCTTGCCCTCAGCTTGTCAAATATTGGTGTGCAGTACGCTCATAAAACGTGTTGCACGCACGTGAATGTTAAGAATGGACCAAATCGGTCAAATTGGCCGAAAGACATGCCGACAGTACAGCATAAACTAAGAACACCTCCACCTGTTTTCCAAAGTCAAAAACAAATTCATTCCGTTATTTTTATAAATTTTCTTGAGTCGAGAGCTTTGGTTCCTAGTGCTCATTCAGCTTTTTATACCCTGAAGCATTTGCGGTACAAGCGTACATTCAGTTTGCGCGGATGTATGCAAGGGCCGCACAGCACTTCGAGGTATGCCCGAATCAATCTGAGCTTGCTTGTCCGACTGTCCTCCGTGCTTTTTTTTCTTTGAGATATTTTGATGAAATTTGCGACATTGACATGTTTTGGCCCAAAGATGAACGCTTCGGATCGCGTTACTTTTTTGATCACTTCCCATTTAAAACTTTATTTTGAGAAATCGTTATATGAATAAGTATAGGATGGTGTAGGGTATGTCATGGTGAGTCGTGGTTGATCATACCCAAATACCCATATACTAAATTCGGATAGCCGTAATTATTGGATAGAGATTCATTCAAAAGTATAGAATGTAGAATAATCCATAGAATGAACCCATGTGAATGATTTTGTTGCGGTATCTCTTTTATTTTATGAGTAATGAGTGCCCTCGGCATTTACCTTCATCCTTAAAAAAAAAAAAAAAAAAGTTACTAGAATGTCTCTATAGCAGTTGCTGATGGCTGCAACAATTTAGCTTCGGTAATTATACTCCGTACCGATCATTTCTATTTCCTAATCAATTGAGTCAACGATTTTCCGTTGATTCACAAAGTGAACCGAATCATTAAAAATAATTTCCAAAATCCAAGTAAATCCAAGTCGAAAAAAAAAAAAAAAATTTTCGCTTTCAATTAGAAGATTCTCGTGGCTACTGGCCAAAGTTCAATTGCTTGCTTATCCAGACGACTATTAGAAATATATAAACTACCGTTTGCTGCAAGTCTATATGAAGATTTTGAACTGCAGGCAAATTTAAAATTGAATCGGATAATCTGTGCCTTATGGGAACACGTGTATGAAGCTTTATAAAAAATTGCGAATTTTGACTAATGTCATCTCAAATAACCATAAAAAAAGTAAGCGAAAGAGAGATGCACTTATTAAAAGACTTTACATTTCAGAGCGAATTGCCGCAAAGAGTTAGAATTCCAGACTCCTTGATGCGATGTCTATTTTCTTTTAGAATATATAGATGTTCATATTCATATATGCATAGGTTGCCGTGGTAAACGTTCGAATAAAGCCAACACTGGTCAGTTGATATCAGAGATTTCGGATATATTTATAGATTGTAATTCTCTCTGAAAGAGCGTGAGACTTTGAGCTATGTTGGTCCATACGTCTTTCGTCATAGTTGTAGTTTAATAAAAAAAAGGAAAAGATATCAAGTGAAATTGAAAATTGCGATAAATTACAAGACATAGCAATTATAGATATGAAATTCGTTTCAAATATTTATTAGAGCCAAGATAATGACTACGATCGTGGGATTCATCATGCTTGGTACTGAGAAAAAAAAATCTACAATATCATAATCTATTCGGCAGATAGTAGCTCAAACATATACGTGAAGAGTTTGTTTGATTGAAAAATGATTTTCAAATATTCGAGATATTCGATATTATTTCGAAACTTTCCTGGGATATTATATTATATGCAGGGATATATTGCAGAATTACTGCGAAGAGAGCTTAAAAAATGTTATATAAAATATTTATAATATTTAATTTTCTATATTTATGTATGTATGTCT
The DNA here is from genome assembly GCF_014805625.2 of Glossina fuscipes. Lineage (NCBI taxonomy): Eukaryota > Metazoa > Arthropoda > Insecta > Diptera > Glossinidae > Glossina > Glossina fuscipes. The sequence goes on from NW_023998415.1 coordinate 29,568,140, forward strand.
GTCTTCAAATGTATAAAGCATACTTGCAAATTTATTCCGGTTTTTCCTTTATTTGTTAATATTTCTTATTTTAATTTTAGCTTTCATTAAATTGCTTTTTTATTTAATACATATTTATTTTTTGTTTTTCATTTGAGTTTATTGCTTTATTCATGGCTTGATTATAATTTTCTTTAAACAACTACAATAACAACAAAAACAGCAACAACAATAACAACAACAACGACGACAACAGCAACAAAAAAATCAACAGCAACAGCAATAGCAAAGACAAGCATGTAAAAAAAATATGTAAATAAATAAAAATAATAATGATAGCAGCAGCAATTGTGTTGCAGCTGTTCATCTATATATATATATATATATATATATATATATATATATGTGCATGTAACTGTTGTCGATATTGGTTTGTTTCTTCTTCTTCTTCTTCTTCTTCTTGTTGGTCTCTCTGAAATGCTGCTGCTGCTGGTGCTGGTGCTGGTTCTGCTTCTGCTGCTGCTTTTGCTTCTGCTTGTGCTGTTGCTGCTACTATTGCCAGTAATGTTGATGATGTTGTTTTTGCTGAATTATTTTATACGATTTTCTTTTATTATTATTTTCGTTCCTCTTTTTTTTTATTTTTTTTATTTTTTTTTTTTATTTATATTCCTGTTATTATCGTATGTTTGTGTTTACGTTGTTTCTCTTTTTCAGTTTTATTTTCTTTCCTTTACATTTTCACTTTAATATATTGAATCGCAGCGAACATAACTACATATACACGTAAAAGTGAATGCAGACATACGTGGAGAGAAAAAGCAAAGGGTGTAAGAGAAGAAAATATATCAGTGAGTAAGAGTAAGTAAACAGCGAAATAAGTAAGCAAACGTGGGAATAGTAGGTTAAACACCCACCATCAGGTTCGGTTTGTTGTTGTGGTTGTTGTTGCTGGTATCGTGCTCAAATTTTATTTATGCCGGTTTCTTTAACGAATAGATAGATGTAAGCTTTTATTTGTGTATGTGTACATTGAGAATAATAATAATAATAATAATAATAATAATAATAACAACCAATACAACAATAAATACAACGTCATCAACATCATAAAAACAGTGACTCTTGTAAATATCTGAACAAGAAATGTAATAACACAATTTCTTTATATGAACTAACTAAGGCAGGGGTCAAACTCTAAGCTGCATTAATTAGTAGATTTTCGAAAGGCTGAAGAAAATGACATCTAATTACAATTTTCAAAACTTTCTAGCACCAAGCGATCTCTTTTTCCCGAACATAGTCCTTTATAGGTGTTTTCATTTATCTAAAATTGCTTTAATAAACTTCGATGCGATGGTAAAGAGAAAGTCACATTTTCCAACCTTCTAAAGGGTCACTTTTGATTTTAATACTTCTTCGATTCACTGTCAATTTTTCTTCTTTTTTTTTTTTGTTCATTTCGAATTATTATTCAGAATTGTTCAAAGACTCTCAAAAGACACCTTTTAAGTTCTTTTGCTTGGCCTAAGAGGATTTTTTTTTTTTTTAATTTCATAAGAATCAAAAATTATTAAACAATTAAGTCGAAATAAACCATTTCGGGTTTCTTCTGTCTTTAGCGGGTGACATCAGATGCAAAATAAGTCCTAAAATCAGTGCACATTAAATTTTGTGTTATATAAGAATTTTGAGTGATTTTGTCTACAGTGCCTAATATACGGATAATTATGAGAGTGCCTGTATAAATTTGCTCGGGTGTATACGTATAGGCAAAATGGAAATGATAAAACCAACAACAGAGCTAACAACTACAGCAACAAAGCTTGGGGTCATTATTCTCTTTGACGCTAATATATTGAATTGGTTGTGTTGGGTTGAAGGTATTTGTAGAGAGAGAGAGAGAGAAAGAGAGAGGGAGAGAGGAAATGAGAGAGAGTGAGAGACTCCACATTGAGTGTGTCTCCACTAACGTCATATATTCACTTCCACCACGTACGCCGTATACTCCACCGTTAAATCATCTCATGCCTCATACCCTGGCACCAACATGCCATGCAGGCAGGCAGGCAGTCAGGCAGGCAGATAAGCAAGCAGGCTTTTTAACTGCAGCTTTTACTTCAACAACGCCACCTAGTAACGTTGTTGTTGTAAATGATGACGACGACAACAATGAGCAGGCTGAGACTCTCCACGAACAATGTAATAAAATTCAATTATTCTTTGGTACGTCTTGCATTTTGTTCCGTCTTTTGTTTGTTAACTGTTGTACGCTTTTTAGGGGGATCTTTAACTACATGCACACACATATTCCTATATATATATGCATGTATATACATTCTCGCATACATAAGCATACACCATAGTAACTATGCTATCAACCACCATACAGTAAACAACGTCGCATGGTACAGCGAGAATTTAATGACGATGACGAGAGTACTGGAGACCGTCAGCATTAATGCTTATTGTTGTTGCCATATATTGTCGATGTGTTGGTGTATTATCACAGTGCAGCAATTCTTAAATGCTGCTCTATAGTGGCATATTTGAAAACTATTTAACGGCTTGGCACGAACATGAAATCATTCAGACAAAAGTCAATGTTATTCTGAACAGATTCATGCTTTAAATTGATGTGCATTTGTTCAATCAAAAGGAAAACAGAAAAACAAAAAGTTACTGGTTATAAAAATTATTTCGGACAAATATGTTATATATATTAATATCTACAAGTAAATAAATACAACATAATTTTTTTTCATTTTTTCCGTTTGTTGTTATTTTATTCTCATTATTATTGCATGACATAAGACAAAGGTAGAAGTTCAATTGCGTTACGAGTGGGAAATATTTGGGAACTATCTCAGAGACTTGCGTTGCATTTTCTTGCCTTTTCGTCTAAAGTTACTGCACCTCTATAATGACAGCAACGTTGGTTTGCTGCTGCTTAAAGATGTGCAGCTATCGAGATGTGTTTTAGAAATTCTGAATTATTAGTTTATTTGTCTGTGTATGTGCTCTTCTATATACAGACACACGCACACTCATACAAATATTGGCACGTACTTATAAACATAGAAAAATCCACACACATACGTATGTATATAAATTTAGAGAAGGCAATAATAAATAATTATAAATTTATAAAATAATTTGTCACAAATATATATATATATATATATATATATATATATAGACATGTATTTATATATACATATATATCTATATATACATATATATTATTTTAATTGCATTTTGGCTTTTTTTGTTTTTTTTTGTTTTTAGATCTTTTCGTCTTCTTTTTTTCTTTTTTGTTATGTTTAAAAAAAAAAATTCGTATATGCTGTAGTCGAGTTTTTTTTTTTTTCTGCATTTTTCACTTTTCTTATACGAACTTTCAACTTTTGCTGCCGACGCTCTCATAAAGTGAATCACAACACGTACAACATTTCTTTCACTACACACGCAATTCTCTCAGCTGCAACGTCCGTCTACGCTGATGAAATCCTTTAGAAAACGCTAGCCCAGCATACATGCAAGGAAATGCATATAAATGCTCTTCTATCGAAGACGGCAATGCCCAAAAAGCATACAAATGTGCGCGCATATGAAACTTTTGAGAGTTGATTTAAATAATTATTAAAGAAGAGCTTAAATTTTTTTTTTCTCATTCTCAGTCTCATTCTCATTCTCAATCCTCTCTCTCTCTCTCACTCTCTCTCTCTCTCTTTCTATATGTTTTATAACTTCTCTCTCCTTCTTTTCTAGCTCTTATTAACTGCCGTTGTAGGAAAGAACACATAAGAATTATTTCTATGGACACACACACGCGGAAAGTTCGTTAAGCTGGCACGAATTCAAATATTTTATTAATTCATTACTAGTGCTTGGTTTATGTATGCCAGTGAACAATTATTTTTGGAAGCACTCTAATGATAAAATTTAAATTTATTTTAGCTCTTTTTATTATTATTATTATTATTATTATATTAATATGTTTTCATACATACATATATATAATTTCTTTTGAATTTTCAAATAAATATGTTATTACGATCGATAACATTCTCTATTGGTTGCATTATATATTTTATAATTTTCTTTTATATATACAATACCATACGCAATTTTTAACGTGTTAGTGGATTTGTATATCATCGATTTCGTAATGATTATAACACTACGAAAATATTGTATTTATAATTTTTGCAGCAATGACCCTAAATGGGAAAATTATATGGCGAAACTAAGTTCGAAATACGAAAGTGAGATGCGAATGCCAATGCCAATTCCTTCAAAGGCCCTATTTCCTGTTATTTATTTATTTTTTTTTTTCAAATTTCATATAACTTGTCACGTTCTATTTTATGGGCTCGTGATTTTTCTTTTATGATTTATTAAAAATTTATTAAGTCATTACCTTAAAGTTTCGTCTAAATATGCTCTTGTTTTACTAAGTTTTTATTGCATTTGAAGTGAGGTGAGCGAATGATGTTTTTCCTTTTCTATAATATTCTTCGAACGTACGGCTTTGTACATCGGAAAATCAGCTGATCATCACCGGAGAGAAACACAGTGAAATGGCAGTAGTTTTTTATCTTTTGCGAATTTGTTGCGCTTGAATCGTAAAGCATTCATATCACAGAAAGGAAAATCGATTTTTTTCCGGTTTCCTTCCGCTCAAATTCTTTCTTCTATCATTTCATCGATTGGTTGTGCTCAGCCTTTTGTGTCGGATACCCATTTTGTACCCATTACCCGAGGATGCAGAGTATATTCATTTTGTCAAAATGTTTGCAAAGCCCGGAAAGAAGCATCAAAGACCCCAAAAAGTGTATATATATATATATATATTCTTGATCAGCATCGATTTACGTATGTCCGTCTTGTAATGTCTGTTTTCGCGTCCGCAAATTTGATAGAGACATTGAAAATTCTTGCACGCAGGTTGGTATTGAATATGGATGAAATCGGTCAATGGACACACCCATAGCACCGCACCCATAGCAACACATCTGGTTTTCAAATCAAATAAAAAAATTGATTTTTCCCTCATTACTCATAAACTCTTTCAGACAAATGCACAAATATTGGAATGCATATTCTATCGGCGATGCTGTAGCACTTGTACAAAACTGGAAAAATTGACGCCTACCCAATAATATAATGTATCAAAAATTTAATTTTTTCTTTCAATATCCTTATAAAACGCAGAAACAAGATTCAAAAACCCCATAAAGTATGTATGTAAATTCTTGGTCTTGCAGTATAATTACAAGTCATTCTCCCGTTAGCAAAAATAAAGTTATCGCCTATAGATTTGTAAAAGAATTTAGAAGTGACTTAAACTTTTTCAAGGACACACTTACAACGTCCCCACATGCCAATGTGATGAAAAGTTTTATTTTGAAAATATAAAAAAAATCAGCCGCACCCACTCCATATTATGGAGTATCGAAATTTAGTTCTTTTACATTTTATTGTCTTCCTTAGGATAACGGTGATGGGTAAAACTTTCTTACTTATTTATGGTTGAAAATTATGGAGAGTGAATTGAGTGAGTTGTCTCTTTGATTTTCATTTAGCGGTCCTCTAATATCATCTCTTACCGTTGCGAATACTAGTCATGTAAGATTTTTAAATATTTATGATCAGTTTCACAATTGATCAACTGACGCTGGTCACTTTTATGTTTAACATAAAATGTAAATAATAAGCTTTCTTAAGGGGGAGCAAAATATTAAAGATAATTTTATTAAAACTGGGCTTTATTTTTATTTTATTATTCGTTATTTCGATAGTTTTTATATGATGTAATATTGATGTTTATACTTAAGTTTAGCTGAAATTATGTTAATGCCTGAAATCAGTGAAATCATCCTCAGCGGCAACGCAATATTAAATTATTCGTCGCTTACGCGCTTAGGTGTACGTTTGTTTAGCATAAGCTTCTTAGTACGTCTACCGATGTTACTCTGTATATTTTTCTTATAGAACAGACTAAGACTTAAAAAAACAAAAAAAATATTTAAAACAAGGAAATTCTTCAATAATTTACATATTATAATAGATGTTACGCAGATATGTTACACAAATATTTGACCAAAGCATATAAAGGTCCAAGGTTAAATAACAAACCTATTTAAACATTCAGTGACATGCCTTTATTTAAGCGACAATTATTCTCAAGATGCGTTCCGGCACATATATGACTGTGTAAAGAATCCTGCTGTAGATAAGAAATAATTTTGGTTTTTGCTTAGTTTTTAAGTTATTTCTTGGGGAATTAGAACTGAATCGGTGGTTTTTGTCCCTGTCAAACGACGAAGGTCTCTTTTAATTTGTATGATTCGGTGAGTGCCGATATTAATGAAGTCGTTAGACATATATATATATCGTGTGTAGTGTCCAAATAAAAGTATACACATAGTCTGCGTTGTTTGATGAGACAATAGTACTTAATGAAAGACTGCCTGTATTTGTATCTTTTGAGGAAGAAGAAGAATTTTTGGTTTAATTAAATGATGAACAGTCTTTTGTTCGAATGTCAGTTTATCTCTGCTGCTTGAGCCAATATGCGTAAATCAAATAAACTTGATTTAAAAATGAAAGAAATTGATAATGTAATTTTGAATATAATATGAAATCAATTGATCGATGAATAAAAATTGTTTTAAGTTAATAACTGATGAAAACATTTTATCGTAAACGATGACGACAAAGGTTACGAAGAAAGGCTCAAATATTTATATTGATGCATGATTCCACTTTAAATCGGATTAAAAGTTCAATTTTTATTTGTATATACATGACCTCAAGTGTATATGAGAATACATATGAATCTCTCGTTCGGGACACTTTATACGGTACTAAACATATCGCGTAAAACTGAATTTGTTGAAAAGACCCAACTGATTGTGTTATGTGTCGTTGGTCGTACTTCGTACTTCGTGAAATTATAAATTAAAAGTTTTCTTAACTCGAAGGGTATTGCATTGCTTCCGAAAAGTACAGAAATGTTCTTAAGATATAGTTTGTTTTCCTAGAGTCCACTTTAGGTTGTCGAAGTAATAGTGAATAAAAATGATTTGGATTAAATTTGTTTAAATTCACACTTGGGTAAGCAAGGGTCCAAACGTATATGCATAACTTTTGGTAGCTAACGTTCGTTATGTATGATATCAAATACAATAAATTGTTATAAACGTTTTATCTACTGTACTAAATAGTGTAGTTTCCTGTCTGTGTACTTCATACGTTCCTTGCTTTCTCTTATATTGCTGTTCTATTGGTGGGTTGCGCGCGCCTTATGTAATCTATTGCAATATTTACCGCGTGTGTCCGTTGCTTAAGGCGATTTTGTAAATTACATTTCCGGCAATAAATTTTTCATACCTCTGGCATCTTCTTCTAAATTGCTATCGTTTGTTGTATATTGCCACCAATACATCAACGAACACATACGAATAAATATATATATATATATATATCCTATATTTTCATCGTTTACCATCTCTGTCAGCATTATTGCAACGACCTGAACTACTACCATTACGCGTGTTTCCATATGCAGTGTTACATATATATACTGAAATATTGAACAATAAGAGAAATAGAAGATATATGTATATGCATCGACTTGCATCTCTGATGATTTTCTTTTTCGATAGAATATCATTTTTTGCACTTATTATTTTTTCTCTATAAACATATATATATATATATATATATATATATCTTTTTATATATAATAAAGCAAAAGACTAAACTTAAAGAATATTGAATTTTTATTTAACAAATTTCGGCCAGAGCTTAGTTTAGGGTAGAGTTATTCAACTTATTATTTTTTGTATTAGTCATAAAGTAATTTTAGCTGCATTCATTTTACATATAGATGTAGATTCTTCTTGTTTTCATTGATATAAAAATTTCCTTTCATTTTAACACATCAACACATAAACGCTATATAGAAACTTAACAGTAAACAATTATTGTTCAATATAATTCAATTAGTAGTTCATTTTTCTGTACATATGGAGAATGACATGCGTATGTGATTGTCTGTGGCAGTGAAAGTGTTATGCACATATGTACGTATGATTATGGTTATAAAAAAAAAAAAAAAAAACAACAAAAAAACGTAGCTTTCATAAAATTTACTACATTTTGAAAGCATATTTTGCGGAGTGTAAAGAAATATATGTGTGTTCTTGTGTATGCTAGTATGTTTATGTATGTATGCATATATGTATATATATATATATATATATATATGCGTGCCTGTGTATGTATGTGTGTGTGTGTGTGTATAAGTTCAACAACAACAGGTTGCTCTGACATCACACACTAACTAACTACTATACAATATCAAATAACAACAAATAATACCAGACATAAACTGAATGAAAACAAAAATAACAACAACAACAACAACAACTGCAGCAAAAAGTGGCAATAGTTTGTTGTTTTTTCATTTTTTATTTCATTTACTTTTGCTTCTGGTTTTTTTTCTATCATGACTGCAATAACGCATACGAATGCATACATACGTAGATATGGATATTATATGTATATGTATATATATATATATATGTTTATATCTATAACGAATATATATGCGTATGAATGTTTATGTACATATGCACATACATGCAAGCATGTCATAAAATATAGGTCGCTGAACCAAATGCCTAGTGAAAAACAATTTGGGAAAATTTTAAAAAAGAAAGCAAAACATTAAAAAAAAGTGCATGAAAAGCAATCGCACAGCAGCCAACGTGCGAATGTGTTTTAGTTCTTTTGACGTATGTGTTTTGTATCCCATTGCCGGAAAAAAAAATCTCTATGAATATGTATGAGCACAAATCTGTGTGTATGCGTGTATTGTATGCGTTTAAGTGCATGTATGCGTGTATGATGTAAACAGAAAATAAAAGTTTTGCAATTCGTTTTCAATTTTTGCAACAATTCACGCGACCAAATCACACACAATATCAAGTTCAGCCAGCAATCACAACAACAAAAACTGTTGGCAATCAACGTCGTCAAATTGGTCGTCAGTGCCATATGAAAATCAGCAACACAGCGGCCGGTCGATTGGTTGGTCACTGTTTTGGGGAGAGGGTGTTTGCCGTGTGATGTACAAGAGATATTGGCTTATGAAGTCATCACCACAATTTATACATACGCATATACATATATATATATATATATATATATATATATATACATTATTTGTGTGAACAAAATCAGAGCATGAAAACATTGACAGAAAGAGAAAAACAAAACAGGAATAAAAAAATATTGAATACAAAAAGTGCATGTGTGCAATTGCATGTGCATGTGTAGGAAGTATACTTCTTGTTGCACTGGTAAGTGTGTACGTGTGTATTATATCAAATGATCATCATTGGTTAACAAGTGTCGTACAATTGTTACAATAACAAATTGTGTTATTTACCGGTCGTTTGTTTCGTGTTTGTTTTTTATTCTCGCTTTGCTTTAGTTTTTTTATATTTCTTTTTTTTTTCCACTGTTCTCGTAATGTTTGACCTTGATTTGCATTTCTTTTGCCAAACTGTTTGTAAATATGTGGCATGTTGTTGCAACATACTTTTGCATTTAAATACGAACGTGGAAAAGTAGAGAATTACCCTTTCCATCTCTAACAACGAATCCGTTGCTATATAAAACGACAGACGGAATCACGCTCACATATTTAACTGTCTGTGCGATAGTAAAAAATATATTTAAAAAAAAACAAAACAAAAATAAAACATCAGAACAAGTATACGCCGTCATGCTCTTGGCAATATAAACTAAGAAAATATATGTGCATAGGTAGGTTACGTATGGATTATATATATATATATATATGTATGTACAAATATGTATGCACGTATGAACGTGTAAGAAAAGCTTTGGTTGGTTTGGCTGCTTAGTGTTAAATACTACGTTATACACAGAATGCACAGATACAGGCACTCGTATAATGACGTACTTGCACGTAAGTACATGTGTTTATACATTTGAATAGCAAATGTGTGGCAACTGTCCCGTGAGTGCTTTTCGTGAATTGTTTGTGAATATGTTGTGTGTTGTTCTTCAACTCCTGTACGGTGGCATTAGATTCTATGCGTTATTATATTTACGATTTACAACAACGATTTAGCTACATATACAAACGTAAATACATATTTACATTTCATTCATAGCACGTACACCCAGCCGTATATGCAAACTGATATAAATACTTATGTAGGTGCTGCTATTGAGACGGTCTCTAAACAGATGCAGATGCAATACATAGAGAGCTCGTTTCAAATTTAACATGGCATGTACGTACATGTATGCGATTCGCTTCTGTGTACTAAATTTTTTTTGTTTTCTTTGCTACTAATGTTGGTGTCTTTTGTCTGGCTGCTTCTATTTTCACGTATAAAGAAAGTATGTATGTATGAAGAAAAACACAAAATTGTAAAAGAATTCGTATCTTTCCCCCGTCCCTGTTGACATATGGGAATTTCAACGAAGTAAAAGCGACGCGAAGGAGCGAAAACCCCTTTCATTTCGTCTTTTCATATATCGGATGTCGTCTTCCTCGATTCTACGAGGGAAGTTTTCTTTAGTTTTAGTTTAGTTTTTCTTTTCTTTTCTTTTAAATTCCTTTTCTTGTCTTTTCTTTTCTTTGCCGTTTCTTGGTCTTTTCTTTACATTTCCTTTTTTTCACATCTTTGCCTTTCCTTTTGTTTTTCATTCGTGTTCGTTTCTTTTCTTTTCTTTTCTTTTTCATTCCTTTTCTTTTCTTGTTTGTTCTTTTCTTTCCTTTTTTCTTTCCGTCCTCTTTTTCTTTGCTTTACTTTATGATATACATTGTATTTTGTCTATTATTTTACCTTCAAATTTTTTTTAACCAGAAATTTTTCGCTTTTTTTTTTTTATTTTTTGTTTCATTTCATTTCATTAAGTATCGCGACAAATGTAGAAATGAAATAATCTATTAATCTAAAGTTTGGGTTACTGTGCGAGCGTATATATGCGTGCGTTCGTGCGTATACGTATTGTTTTTATTTTCGTGTAACGTACTTTCTCTGGCTGCCATGAATAGAAAATGTCTAAAAGCAACAGCGTGTCATTATATTTTTATAGTTGAGCTTAGGAGTTTTTCAAGTTCATAATGTCAACAAATCTGGCCAAGAATTCCTTTGAATTATTTGCTGAATACAAAATTTTCCTTTCCTTACGTTTTCTCCTGTGAGGACTACGATGAACATGTTTTTTTGCTGTCTTTGACCGCTTCAACTAGTTTTCTTCGTTTGAAATTCTACGATGCTGACTGGTAGAAAAAGCATAGCAAACAAACGACAACAATAGCACCAAAAGCATGGATGGAAAGCAAAAGTTGAGAAAAAATGTACACATATACGATTGTGGGTATGTTTGTTTATATGTATGTACTATGGGAAAAAATTTGAAAAAGTTTTTTTTTTCTTTTTTTTTTTTTCTCTAGTTTTTCTAAAAGAAATCAAGCAACGTTAAGCAGCAGCAACAGCAGCAGCAGCGATTGCATGTTGTAGGTTGATGACGATGCGATGCTTGCCATTTTTATTGCTGTTGTTGTTGTTGTTGTTGTTGGTTTTGTTGTTTGTATTGTTGCTTAAGCTGCCTGTCTGGCTGTTTAGTAAGTGGTTACACTTGATATTTTTGTATTTTCAAGTTAATGTTTTTTTCCTGGTTCGCCTTCATTTTATTTGGATATCACATGCTACGCAGTTTTGCTCTTTTTTGCTTTATTTGTTTTCCTTTTTTTCTTTTTTCCTTTTTTTGTTTTTTTTTTGGTTTTGCTAACAATTGACAAAAGCCGTTGAAAAAGTCAATGTCAGCCTTCAAACGGAAGTGATACTTTTGCTACTAATAGAACAACATAAACACACACACACACACACAAATACACACACACACACACACACATATATATATATATATATATATATATAGACCGAACGTATGAATTTATTCAGACAGACAAACGTCTGGCATTGAGAGACATTTGATAAAAGTTCATAGAAACACTTAATACCTGTTTGGTGTCTGTCTGGAGAAGGGAAACGAAAGCAGATAAAAATGGAAAGTTTGTTTCTGAATGAAAATCCAAAAGGGAAACATTTATACGTACATATCTCTCAAGGACGTAACAAAATTATGGAGATTGATAAGAAGAAAGTAGAGAATATAGTAATCAGAAGCAGCGGAAGCAAAACAGACGCACTAAGAAAACTTTCTTTTTCATTAAAAACAATTTAATGAGTGCGAGTAATAAAAAAGTGTTAATAAAAAAAAGGGGATCTTTTTACTGTTTATTTTTATTTTTCAAAACGAAGCAAAGAAGCAGCTAACTCTTTAACGTCCGCTTATTAATGAGCGATAACGACGGATAATACTTAGAAAAGTTATAACAATTATGCCATTTATTTCATCCATCATCAATGACTTGCAAGACAGACGTATGCATCCCATTTGAAATGAAATTTTTAAATGGTATCTTCGCCATACTTAAGTATAATTTTATTGATAACGTTATTCGACTCCTTGCTAAGATTTAACTAATTTTCCAACATAATTTGATAAGAATGAACAAAAGGGATCCTTCTTCTTCTATGAAATTTCTAGAATAGTTTTTAACGTCAGACAGAAAGATAAACTAAAATAAATATGGTTGGAATGAATTCTACTATAGATGGTATCTTATGGCATGTGCTTTGATTCCCTTATATACTGACAAGTTTCATCTGTCTCTTCGGACGGTTATAAATGATATTTTTCGTACGCTTACAACATATGTCACATATGTGACATATTCATGTTTGACTCACAAATATATAACAAATGAAATTTTTAGTTATTAAAGGAAAATTAAAATAAAGGATAATAAGAAAAAGTAAAGGATAATAATAATAATAATAATAATAATAATAGTTGAGATATCTAGATACTCCAAGTTCAATGAGATTACCAGAAAATTTGAATTTATTTCAAAATGCGATATTGGTTACATCAAAGATATGCGTGCTTGTGCGAGTAGCTCGAGAAATTAGTATATGGCTGCGATATATGCAAGAACTACTTCCCCATTGAACGATATCATACGATATCACTGCTCCTTTACTCTTTTTATCAGTAAATATTATTAAAATTATTTTCATTATTACGCCGCGTTAAATAAGAATCTGAGAGAATAGGAGAACTTGACAAGGCAGTCAAGACAGATATACATTTTCATAATCATATTTGACTTTCGTGATAATGGTGATGATGGAAAATGAAATGATAAAAAAAAGAGATGAAACGAGAATTTTCATATTTTTCTATAGGTCCGTAATAAAGTAAGCAATTAAGGACAATATTGCAGATATGTACATATATCTGTTAATTTCATTATCATCTACGGATTGAAATTGATTTCACCTTATATGATATTTATGATGTATTGTATGAAGAGAGTAAACAAAATTACAAATTAACTTAAATGAGAAATAGAATACACGAAATTATAAAAAAATTGTGAAAGAACTTTTCCTTGTCCGCATAATTAATTAAAGGAAATTCATCTTTTTTTTTTATTGCTCGTGGTCAGCACAATGCATAGCCTGGTTGGTTGACCGTCAGCCTGGTCGAAGAACAAAGTCATGAAGACAGTAACAGTAACAGTAAAGGTAACATATTATATGCGGAGTTGTAAGAGAATTTCAAGAGACAATGTCAAAATACCCACAATTGTGCTCAGCAATACGGCATTGGCAGCGAATGTTTGCAACAATAAGGTGAGACATAGCTGTCAATGCAGGGGCACCAACACTATTAGCATACAATACGAACGATAAGAGAATTTTTACCAGATTTACACAGTCACAGTCGCAGTTACACAGATACAGACAGGACATGGAATTTTACTGCGCACACCATACGACTAAAAAAATCGATAATTCTCAGACACGTTTCCTACCTTTGTGTGAATGTGTATGAAAATCGCACCAAGGGTAAACTAGCAGAAATTTTACGTGTATGCGTGCCTGCGTACGTGTAGACTGAGTGAGCTAGTGAGTGAATGCAAGTGAGAATGTATTCGTGCACAATGTAAATACAAATACATGTACTGATGCTTTGAATAGCATTTCCTCTTTATATAAAATTTTTGTTGGGCTAACGATACATATTCATGAACACATACACAAACGAAGCAGACTTCGTTTGCTATTTTTGCTTCATCCCAGTGTCGGTGACTGTTTTAATGTCGGTATTGTGGTTGAGACATTGTTTAAGGTAGTATACGTGTAAATATCTCTATGTGTAGGTGTATATGTATTATGCCGTTTACTTTTCTCGTTGTTATCGTCGTCAGTTAGCTTTCGGTCTCGCTTTTTGTGCCCTGGTCGTCATTATTATTGACGTCGCCGTCGTCGTCGTCGTCATCGTCATCGTCACCGTCACCGTCACCGTCATCGTCATCGTCATCGTCGTCGTCGTGGAGAATGTCTCTGTCTGTGACTATGTGGCTAATACAGCCTTTTGTGACTCTGTCCCATTGTTTTTGCTAATTGTCTTGCAATACCCCACCGCCTACCAATTTTTCTTCTTACTCATGGCATTTGGTCTTTTAAACTTTCTCTTGTACTCATACGACACTCTCCTCGGTTGTTCTCTTTTGTGCGCGTCTCTATTGATTTTACTTTTAGATTTCATCATCAGGGATATAGGGTGGTTGTATGTGGGTTTCAGGCATCGCAGTATGGGTACAAATTTTTGTAAGATATAAGACTAAATGTTTATGTCGGTTTGTGTGGCTAGATGTCTTTTGGAATTTTTCCATCTTTCACTCTTCCGCACCCTTTTGCAATCTTCCTCGTCTTCATTAGTTACTATAGCAAATTGTTCTACATATTTCACCTCATTCCTACGATGTCCAATTTATATATTATATATTATATATTATATATATATATATATATATATATATATATATTGCATACATCTACATACTAATATTGCCTAACTTCAAGTTTAATTAAATTTCTTTTTATATATATTTTGTTTTTTTTTTTTGTAATTTTTGAATAAATTTACTTTAATATTGCTTCTATGACTTATTTTTTCTTCTTCTTATTTTTGTTGACTTTCGAAATGAAAACTTCTCTTCATTTTACATTTCATTTAGTTAATTTTGATTAAATAATTTCCTTTTTGTTTTATTTTTCATTATTCTTCGATCATCATATTCGTGTTACTCTTTGTGGGAATTTTCTCTTTGCTGTGATGATTCTTGAAAATTGTTGTTTAAATTACGCCTATTGTACGCCTTGATAATATAATAATAATAAATGCAAATGCACTTGTATGTAATATAGCATATATATAAATATACATGTATAGATATATATATATATATATATATATGTATATGGATGGAGATATATATGCACATATATATATGAATATATATATATATATATATATGTATATGCAGTATATAGTTCTATGCATATATGTACGTACATACGTATATTTCAATTATCCTCTTGTACAGCAGTTTTTGACCGTTCCCACCTCAACACTTCTCTTTCACCAGCACCTATGGTAGCATTTTACTTGTTCTCCGCAATAACGTTCGTAGGGCGGAGGAAATGTTATGTATGCTTCGTTATAGGAGTATAGCTAGGCAGGCGATGACTGAATGGGGTATTGGAAGTGTGGATTTTACGTTCGTTATTATTATTATTTTTTTTTTTTTTTTTTTTGTAAAAAATTTTGTTTATTTTAGCAACTTTGAGTTGTTAGTGTTGGCGCAGCTTTTTCTTCCTGTACATAATTGAAATTTGTGGCTGCATTACATACATAACACATATCTATATACATATATATACGGTATATATATATATATATATATATATATATATATATATATATGTATATTCTTCATCTACATATATATAAATGTACATATATATATGTATATTCTTCATCAACTCATCTCATCTATTCTCTCTCCCTCGTTGTTTCTCTTTGGCTTTCTCTTTCTCGGCCAATATTAATATTTCAAAAAATAAAATTAAATTTTCTTCGTTCGAGGTGGTTGTAGTTGTTGTTGCGCCGTACGGTTTTACGGGTTTTATTAAACCAACAAAAATTAATGACATCCCAATTAAAATTAATGCATTTGAAATGAGATTTTTTTGCTGTTCTTTCCTTAAATTTTTAATAATTTTTTTTTTTTTTTTCCTTTTTGTTATAACTAATAAAATGAATCCTTTAAATTGCCTTACATCCTACTACGTAAGGGAATTCAAAAGCAAAAATGCCTTCGGATAGGTGTTGTTAATAAAAATTCTATCTTACATTCAAATACTTAGTTATATCAAATAGAGAGAAGCGTTCGAATTTCTTTTCATCCTTCTGCAGCTATTTTGCGACAATTTTTCCAGATTTTTAAAATCTACTGTACTGTCATGAAATAGTAACTCCTTCAAGCGTCGTAGTAATGATCACTCTACATACACATATTATAAAGTTATTGGCCTTCGAAGACACAAAGAAATAATGTGCGAAGAAAATGCTTTGGATCGTTGGCTATGAATCGATTACTTGTTCTAATACTGTATTTTTGGTACAAATGGGAAGAATCGAACATCTTCATAATTTCACTTTAATAAAATTACGTATAACGCAACTGATTAACTGATGCTTTTGAAAAAAAGACATTCCAATATGCAAATGAATTGCGGAGAGACAAATATCTCGATATAGTTTGGGAACTACTGCCAGCGTTCTTAGAAATTGTTATGTACATAAACTTGACAAGCATCAAAAACTAAGCGAGTTATTCATTGGAAAAAAATTAATAAAGCTCGGTGTCTATAATTTGAACATTTGAGCTGATCCTGGGATTCAAACGTCCTGCTTAATTGTTAGCTTACTAACGCAGACTTGCAATCTTTTTTATTTTATGAAAATGTACATACTCGAACTATGAGTTCAAAGTTGAGATCACAAACTCAGAAGCATTCAATTCTAGTTTACTTTACAAATAGTTAAGTTAAGTTGGATACTTTACGTGTACGTATTGCTTGCTTTGTGTTCTATATGAATAAGGATTGTGAAGACTGTGGAAAGTACACGCTACGTTCGCTTGAAGCTTGATATGATTACATATGCTTCAGACGCTGTACACTGAGGGTTTCCTTCAGTGCAAATTAGCATCACAACCCATACACTTTTCTTTCAAGCCCACTGCTAATATTTTACATTGAATCAAGCAAAGAGTTGCTGGCGCCTTCATGAAAACGCAAACACATTTGTCTTATATTTTAAATGAACACTTTTATTATACCAGATACTCCTAAGTGTCATTTTGATCGGTTACGTTTTGGCAGTGCAGACGTTCCGGGGTTACATGGGCGATAAACCGAAACAATTAGTCTTTACAAGTTTTATTTCAGGTCAGCATTAACAGAACGCGGCATCGGAAAAAGCTTTACTTGGATTACGTTAAAAACCGGAGTATACGATGGATGCATTAAAATTTGACAGCCGACTCACTGAATATTGTATCGTCTGACATGACCTTGCCCAGGAAGTCGACCACTTTTCTATAGATAAATTTGGGATGCTTCAATTCAGTTGCGGGCTTTCATTACATTAGTTTTCGACAACAGGGAAACTATTGTCTGGCTAGGTTCAAGGAACTTGTGTGATGCATGATTGTTTGGCCTATCCAATCCTATCAAATACCAACTCAATGAAGCATATCATTGACGTGTATTAACCATTTTTCAGCGACGAGTATCAATGTCCGCAAAAATGACTTGATTGCGTTTCCATTCATTAGTGTTTCGCAGTGCTTGAAAGTTCCGTCCTTCATTGCTAATTTGTGGGATCCGAGCTCTTTTTATGTTCGCTGTTATGCAAATGATTCAAAAATTTTTTTTTGGTCAAGGCCTAGTGCCGTGCCCGTCACACGGTTGTGCCGGTCTTTCTTAATTTTTTTGAAGAATACCGCCGATTTTGTCCATACTAGGGCGCGGCTTACCTTTAACAAAGAAATACATTGCCAGAGTGGAAGCGATCAAACTATTTATTTGCTGGCGATTTTGATAAGACACCTTCAACGCCAACACGAAATCCGTTGATCGAAATTATATCGGAAACTAAAGCGAATTTTTTTTTGAAAATTTTGTTCCACCTTCGAGCCGGAATTACTTTTGACACAATTGACTTGTCTCTCAACTGCGCCAAAGTTTGGTGTGATGATATTGCCCAAATGACGCGTTTCTAATGCTGTTTATTGATGAAAATGAAACGAATTTTATGCTTTTGCACGAATACGTTGAGGAAGTACCATACAGGCTAGGCCTTGCATTTATCGGTGAGACATTGAAACGAACGTTTTTATCGCAAGGGCAAGCAATGTAAAGGGCAAAAAGATGTTCGACTACTCACTTAAGAAAACATACGAACAAATGAGAAGCTTAAAAGGAGTGAGGAGAAGTAAAAAATGTATTCATTGGATAGGCTCTGGCAGGAAATGGATTGTCGGAAACCCAGTCTCTTCAAACTGGAATAAAGTGCCCGAGAGTTAACAAGGATTGATCGAAAATAACGAACAACATTATGTTATAAACAAGAATCTATTTCGGACGATGAGTGAATTGTTTAAGAAAATGAACGACCTAATCGGTACATTCGCCAATAAAATGCCGGCCTTAGAATCGGAAAATATAGTCGGGTAGTAGTAGTGCATTAAATCAAGTAATGAGGAAGTAAAAGAGGAAATTGAGGAAATTGTACCAGTGTATCAAGTTAACACTAACTTGAATCGCTCCCATGTAACAACGACATCGAAGTTGTCGCATATGGCAAGCAAAGTATTTTTTGTGTCAATACGAAAGGATCCACCTAATAGATGCAATAACATTCTCCTTAGAACAGCTATGTTCAACAATCAGCAGCTTGATGTGGAATACGAGATGGTTCTTATGAATCATGACAACTTAGATGCCGTCAAGGACCAGTGCCCAGTGCCCAGTGCTTAACAACATCACGATTTTCCCTTTAGAAAAAATGACAAAAAAAATCCCGAATAAAGGTTCCTCTAGCACGTTTTTGGTTATTATTATGGATACCGAAAGAAAATGCACGCATCGCTTCCAAACTTGATTTATACCCAATAATTAAGAAATATTTGAGCTTTCTGTTTAATATATTGTGACTATAAGCTTACAATAGCAGACAACTATCCGAGAGAGATGAGATATAAGCGAAACGGATTGGATACGACTTGAATTGACATAGAATCTTACGCAACACTTTCTATATCGAAATTTCGAAGACCCTATTAGGTTCTTTTACTGCACTGAAGGATTAACATTTAGTTCATCCTATAGTGTTAAACGATTGTATACTTGTAGCGAGGAAGGGAACAGAAAAGATGCAGATCGATACAAATTGAATAATACTGTTTCCGTCCCGGCTCTAGGCGCCTTGTTTAATTGCAAGCTTATCTTAATTTATTATTATTATTATTATTATCATTATTATTATAAATTTAGTCAGAGAATAAATTCTAAGACGAAAGTCTTACAGCACTAGGATGTAAGGCTTTCTTTTGGCTTTATTAAAAACTCTACCGCATATGAGGTTTGAACACACGACCATGCTAGTTGCTAGTCGAGACTCTTACCTACTCGGCCACTCAGGCGGATTATCTTAATTTATATATATTAAAATTTCAGTAAATAAATCTAGATCTTTGCTAAACTTTACTATACGTTAAGTTAGAGAATTTGTCGATCTATGTTTCGCAAAACGTAAATACAAGCACTTGAGCTAGTTCAGAGCTACACAGCTTCATTTAATTCCTATATTCGAAGCTTAGAATACAGTCACAGCCCGGAGATCTTTACTTTTCAAATAAAATGCAGCCAACCTTTGCTGATTACAGGTGAATTCTTAATGCTTCTATATCCTATAACCGTAGTGGTGAAAGCATATTAAGGTGTATGTGCATACATGCAAGGACTGACCTCTATCAATGTCATCGGGATATTTTGAAACAGTGATATGTTTCCATTCCAGTATGAATTCTTTTGAAAATGGGTCAGTTTGGACACTCTTCCCGGCCACACGTATTTTCCCTACTTTCAGAATCGTGACATACAAAAATATTTATGCATGAAAAGTAAGTAAACATATATCTTCGCATCAGTAAAAAATAGTATTTTGATACATTTATTGAATGTGTACAAAATTTGAAGGGCATGAGACCTTCCTTCAAAGACGGCAGCAACGTTCGATAATACATGACGCAGATAAGTGAAGATTTATATTAAGTGATGTAGTGTAGCGCATTTAATAGTCCGTCCTGGTCGATTATATAACTTCAACTCGGTTATCTTCCTTATTTAAATAGGCGTTATCGTTAGGTCTCAAAATCGTTGTTGTTCACAAAGCATGTGACGTCACATTGTTATATATAAAAACATTCTACATCAGCTAATACGGTTGTAACACTCAAAAAGTCGCTTGAAAGACACCAACTACTTACCTATATATATATATATATATATATACATATATTTTCTGAGTTGATCTATTTATGTCTGTCCGTTTATCTGATAATTGGCGCTGTCTTTGTATGTGTATCAATGTGTTGTGTATCTAAGGTTTGTGTTAGCCTAAACAAAACCCTACTGCGACGATTTGCAAATGTATTTTGTATATTTGCGTAAAGATTGCTATGCTTGCTATGCTGTAATTATGTAATAACATCTCGTTATAAACGTTACCTTCACAAATGTTTTGTAGAATGTAAATGAATGAATAATCGCTAAAAAGGGTTGAATGTATTCACTTTTAAATTCGAAATGCATTTAATAAATGGTCGCAAGAAGAAATGAGTGGTGGGCAACACTGTGATCCCTAATTCATTCATGCATAGAATTCCTTTCTCTTTTATAAAAAAGTTCGACAATATTTTTATGTAATAGAATTAATTTTGAAATTTCGTTATTTTAATGACAACCGTAGGTGTTGTCCACGTTCGTAGCAACAAAAGATTGAAGTCATTTGCTAAAAAGAAAACAAAAAATGCTATTGCTGTTCGTGCCTTAATGGGCAGGTAAGAAAATTACAAAAGTTATGTTTGCCAACAGTGAAATTGGATGAAAAAAGTTTTTAGCATTAAAAAGGTTAAAAAAATAAGAGTAAAAGCAGAGAAGTACCAAGTTCGACTTTAACACAAGTTTTTGCTGCCAAATTAAAAAAACAAAAACAGAAACAGTCCAATTAAAACGTGACAATCGGACCTCCCCGACCCTTATATAACGTATACAATTTCGTCTGACAAGGAATATTAAAAAAGATACTTTCTTGCCATATAAAAGTTTACTTGCCATGCGAATCCTTATATGAAGAGAATCTGAGAAATAGATCCACACATAGTCTACACTTATCACACGAAATTTATATATAAATTCGCTATTTTTTACCAATCTCCTGTTCATTATTTCTCATAAACTAAATCGGGTTGCTGTTGTTAAAAGCCTTCGGTCTTATAAGAAAGTCGAGTACGAGAGAGCGTTGAAAAAGTGACGCCATTCTGCACAAATCTTTCACATTCATTTAGTTTGCCCAAAGCATTAATTTTCAGCGACATCTGTTGAGGATTATTAAAAATGAAAATTTTTTTATGGATATAACGATTTTTTCATAAAGTGTTGTTTTAACCGGATTGTTCTTGGGTCAGAATATGTCAATGAACAAATGGACGGCAAATGACGGGTACAGGAAGTAAGAGTAGGCCCCGACCTCGTTCCTAATACTTTTACACGTTACATACGCCCGCACAAACGTAATCTAACCAAATAACAAGCGGCATAGATAAGGAAATAAAAAGTATTCAACAATGAATGAATCTGAGGCAGTATGGACCTGCAATAGCTCGATTACGATTACTAAAATATATTTGTATATGTTGCGTTTTTGCAAACTTGGACGTTAATCGAGTTAACCCCATAAGAGAGCTAAGTATCAACCATCTATTCCGAATATATCATAAAGGTTTTGCAAACAAAAAAAAAAAAAAAACAAGAAAAAAAAATTGTTTTCTGTGCTTCGGATGAACATATGTTCGTCCATAATATTAAGAATAAAAGTAAAATTTAACGCAATTTCTTTGCTGGATTTTTTTACTTATTTTGAAAATCGAAAAGTGAGGTTTTTTTTTAATTCTGTTTAAATAAACACGAGCGTTAGAGTGTTGCCGGCGTGAGAGAAGGAGCATTACTTGTCTGGCAGGGCCAGCCAGCCAGCCAGCGGGATTTAATTGGAAAAGTCTGATTACCATTTGATTACTATAGAATTTCTATGCCTTATATACATTTGGAAAACGTAATTAATGAACGAAATCTGTTCAGTTC
The DNA here is from genome assembly GCF_014805625.2 of Glossina fuscipes. NCBI lineage: Eukaryota > Metazoa > Arthropoda > Insecta > Diptera > Glossinidae > Glossina > Glossina fuscipes. Next base: position 29,590,588 of record NW_023998415.1, read on the forward strand.
TCTCTCAAAACTTTTACAATTTGCGTGTTTAAGGAATAAGCAGAAGAAGAAGAAATTACACGAACGCACCTAAATCCGATCTGAGAAAGGATGTTTGCATACATTACTTGAAAGGA
>NW_023998415.1:29590803-29637452 GCF_014805625.2 Glossina fuscipes
GGAACGTATTTCGTGCCGAAAGCGTTAACAGAAAAGGGCGTGGTTGTGTTTGTGAGAAATTCATTATAATTAAAAGGCGATTTTATATTTTATTGATAACGATTTTTGGAAATAATTTAAATTATTTCTCAATCGGACGACACTAAAAAGTCTTTCGTTATTTCTATATCCTCTTTGCGTACGCTTTCTACTATTTAGCATATTCAAGGTTAAGGCTTCTAATCTGTAAGGTTTTCTCAACATTTTTGTTTGATTTTTCGGATAAGAAAACATCCTTTCAAAGCATAACGATTGGGATAAATATTTTTCAAGTATAGCTTGATTATCGCTCGAACTTTTTTAAGTAAATGAATTTCGCAAATGATATAAAGCTCGATTTTGAAAAATTATGATAGCTTAAAAAATCTAATTACTTTCGGCAAGAGCGGGAAAAATATGCTTTATAAAGCTCGTAATGGCTGTTTTTGAATTTTGAAAACGAAATATTTCCTCATATTGCGATGATGGACCAAAGGGGGAGACAACAACAACTGAAAGATGATATTAGAAGAAGTTTAAAATTTTCATTTCAATTATATGAAAGCACAGAACAAAAGCGAGTACAATAATCATAATAAAAAGGAAAGAAGCAAAAAAAAAAAAAACGAAACAGTAAACCTAGAATGAAAAGAAACGAAATGAAAATGTGCGCAGTGGCGAAGTTTTGCAAAATAGCACACTAAAAAAATACTGCAAATGTTTCATGGCAACAGCATCAAAATAAACACAAATTCAGCAACAACAACTACATGACAACGTAAGATAGAAGTAGACACTAGACGTTTCTGTGCAGACCACAGTTTCGGTGAGTGGTATAGGCCAGCTGTAAACATATAAGGATGAAGTTTTAATGACCCTTTAAAACGAATTATGAATACCACCAATACTGCTTAAGGTGAGTTAAGCGTTTGTAAAACATATATAGAGCGTAAGCGTTGTGAAAATATGATTTTCTTATATTCTAATACCAATTGTACTAATATCATATATGAATGCACAAAAGATATCTGCATGACGTTGCGTTAAATTGTAATTCATTAATGGATATTAATGAGGTGACGTGATTGTGAGAGGGAATCGTGTGTGAATTTAAATTTTTGCAAATTTTTGTTTTATTGTAATCTTGACCTGAACTTGCAATAATAATTCATTCTCTCGTTGGTCAAATAAAAGTGCATAGGAGCCAAGGAGATAGTTACAAACACGGCAATAAAGTTAATAAACCCTTAGGAAAAGGGCCTGAACAAAAGAAGATACAAAAAAAAAAAAAACAATAAAAGACAAAGCTAGCAAAACAACTCTGGACGTGCAATATTAAGCGGTTGTGCATGTATGCGTATTTTTTTTTTTTTTTTTTTTTGTTTATATGCAAGCCTATATGTGATGGTTTATGTCCGTGATAATGGGAATTTATATATTAAAATTTTTTTTTTTTTTTTTATTTTTATTTAAAAATAAAAAAAAAAAAAGAAAAAAAAAAATGAAAAAACAAAAACAAGAAAACAGAACGCAAAGCACATAAAAAAAAAAGACACAAAATGTTGCAGAGAAATGCACAGTCGGAGAAAAAAGAAGCGAAAGAAAGAAATGCTTTAAGTCAAAGCAACAACAAGAGCACCAACGATAACAAAATGAGAAAAAGACTATAAAAACGTGACCGGCCATTTTTCAATGTCAGACAAAAAATATTTGTTTGTTTCGTTTTTTTTTTTCTTCATTTTTGTACCCTTTTTTTTTTTTTCTCTCTCTCTTAATTACTTTTTTGTGGGAAATATAGTTTATTTTATTTTATTAATTTTTTTTGGTTTTTGTTTTTTACGTTTTGTTGTTTTGTAGTTTAATTTGTATTATGTTTGGAGCAAAAATTCTATTTTCTCTAACGTTAAAATGCGCCATAAAACATTATGGCCGCGTTGTCTTGATTAAAAGCAAGAAAGAAAATTTTATTCATTAAGAGCTCCCCCATCGGAACTTGATAGCTTTGATAGCTTCGTGCCACGCATTTTATATAGTTTCGTTTGACAAACAATAGTCACACACTACGCTGATCGTAGAGATAACCAGTTTTTGAAAATAGTACGTAACTCCGTTTAGCTTCGATTCATTGTAGCAAATTCTTCAGGAGCTTTATAAATTCGTTGATATGAACTTTTCCACTTATATTATTATTGGATGGATCACTTTCTAGAACGCCTATAATGATCGTAAATACGCACGAATTCTATTAGAAAAATGTTGAACAAATTTTTGAATTTCTGATGACGGTCGGACTATCAATTTAAGTCACATTTTTTATAATAATAATAATATTTTTATTCATTTGTAGGTAACTGAAGGCACTGCACTCTCAAAGCTAACAGTTTATAAATTCTGCTTGAGTTATATACGATTTTACTGACTTCGAAAAGGAATTGTAAGACACACGTTAGATATCTGAACTTGAACTTTTACCGTATGGAGCCCTAATCAATTACGTAGAAAAATGTGTGAAGAGATTACTTTAAAATGAGTTTTGAATTTTCAAAAAGATATCGAGCGAAGATGAAAATAAATGAACATTTTAAGGGCAACTTAGGCCCACTCTTTACAAAGTATAAAGGTTTCATTCGATTCTTCTCTTTGGTGGAGGAGATTTGCACATGTATTTTAATTGATTCATATTTGGGCATTATAAGGATTTGTTGAATTTAATCCAACCTTTGAGTATCGCAAAATAATTTAATATAGCTTTGCCGTACCTTTCAATATGCATTTCCGCAATATAACAGAAGAACAGCATAGGTACGGGCGTCTAGTAATCTATTGAATAAATTATTATTCATAGAAGCAAACTTGCAGATTGGTTCTAGCAATTTTTCAACGTCAATTCATGAAAGGGAAAAAAAGTCACCCTCAGGGCCGCTTCCCATTGTTCGTAATTGGATTCCTGTTCTATTGGTTGCACTAGTTAGAAACGCGTTCAGTTTATGACACTTCTTATACTTATTTATTAGTCACAACTGAGAAATCTAACATAGGTTCCCAAGTCGAGCATGGAAGAGTAAGTAATTAAAGCAAAAAAAAAAAAAAAAAAACAAAATTTATAAAAGAAGATTATAGGAGCCAATCTATGCTTAAACAATTATTTTACTTATTATGTTTGCGAAGGTGCGTGTGTGTGAATCGAAACGGTACAAACAACATTCAAAAAAAGAAATTGTGAAATAAGAAATGTTAAAAAATCTCTCACCTTTGCACTTCTTTCGTGACTGTGGGGCAATAAGTTTTGGCATTTGTTTTTTTCCTAGTGTTGGGAAATAAAACACATATTGAAGTCGTACATTTACCGTACGATACTTCCGTTTCTTACATTCGACACTTTTTGTAACAGTAACATTTAGAAGGACTGGATATAGACTCAGCGCTGTCAACCGATTCTGAATCCTTTTTCTAGCTGAATTCAAGCTTGCCTGTCTTGTCTCTAAGACAATTTAATTTTTCAATCGAAAAATTGCCTCTTTCCGTCTCTCTGTCTATTGTCTGTCATCATATCAATCGATTGTATCAATCGATTCATACTTCTTTTTCGCATAGACTTAAGCGTATCTGTCCGGCTTTACGACATTTTAATATTTGAATAGGCTTAGGTTGATTCAGGTTTGTATACAAGTCGCAAATTTTTTTTGGTTGTGAGTGTGTTTTGGCCCTTGACCGAGCTTTAAATTTCCTTTTTAACATTTGCCGAGAAAAACTTATTAGAAATAGAGTACTAGGAGTTGGCACATTAAACGGATGCAGAAAATTTGTATTTGAGGATCCATTTACCTTGAAATTGTTCTCACATGAAGTAAACAATAATGCCAAACATATATAAACGTTTATGTGACAACAACGTTCAATTTTCTTTATTTTATGATGAAAATTAGAACCAAACAGTGATTTGATATGTAGCGTGAAAGAGTTCATATGTCCAAATCTATGCACACTTTTTCCCAACCAAATAGTGTAACTTGTAGTATTGCTTGACAAAGATTAATTAAAAAAATAATAAGTTCTTTGACAAAAATATTACATTAATTATTGAATTTGAATTATTTATGGTCGATCTAGCTCTGGAATCGAAAAAGAAGGAAACTAATATTATATATATAACAGAACACGTTTCGTATGTGGGTCGCTATGAACCTGAAGAGAAATGCTTATAGAAACGTTTGTTGATCGATGAAATGCTTATTCGCTTTGATGGGATGAAAGTGTATGTGTACGGCAAATATTGTTACTCGATGCTTAATAAATATAGAAAAATCATATAGAACATGTATACGCGTGCATATATATATATATATATATATAGAAAAAAAGAAGAGAATAATAGTAGAAAACTTTCACTTTCGTTACATAGTAACATTTCATTCTAGTAAACGTTTGTTGGGAAATCATTGTCATCCAGAGTATTCATAAGTACGGCATCATCAATCTGTTTATATAGATGAAGTGTGCATGTATCTGTATATATATATATATATATATATTTACAAATATGTATACATATTTCTATTGTATATATATATGCATATACATGTTCATATTAGATTTTTGACACAAAAAATTACAACATGTTTGTAAATATCACATAAAACGTATAAACAATCAAACGGCAAAATAGTTTCTGTTTTTTTTGTCTTTTTTTTTTTTTTTTTTATCAAAATCAAAACTATTGACTTGCTATAGAGTTTTACGTATGGATCTATGTGTGAGTATGTGTTTTATAGCAAAAATTGTGTTCAAATTATTCTCGTATAGTAAGTAACAACAACGTTCACTATATTGCCACTCATAGTGACACGCAGGAAGAAAAACGCGCGCGCAATTCGAAATTATTTTCCCTTTTTTTTGCGTTAGAGCCAAATAAAAAAGTATTGGTTTTTTGTTTTTTTGTTTTTTTTTGAATGCTTTGTTTGTTGGTATGTCGTTTAGAATATTCAGATGAAAGTGAAAGGATTTCCCTGAATAATCGGGTAAATGCACGTCCGTTGTTACACTATAGATATTATGAATGTATGCATGTACGCGAGTCAGGAACCTACATCATACATATATATATATATATATGTATGTATGTGTATATATATATATATATATATATATATATGTATGTAAATGTATAACAGTCAACAACAGTCAAAAGGAGCAATGCTGCAACAAAAGCAATGCTGCCAACTATATAACGAGCAGTAGTAAAAAATCATAAACCCAGAGATTTAACGACTAATGTATACATAACAGTTAACGAGAACATATACTAGTTTCCCTTTGTTTTGTAGCGTGCGAGCGTACATGGTAAAGAAAAATCTTTAGCGCGAAACGATGTGTTTAACTAAACGATCGTTTCAGGCTTCATTGAATGGTGGAAAATTATAATTTGTTCAATTCTTAAACTCAATCAAATAGTTATAGTTGGGAAACTAAGTCAAGGAATTCTTGTTTATTATAAAGACTCGTTACGTTTCGTAGATTATTACTAGCCATTACCACCAGCTATTTGAACAGACTTTTATGCCATACGCGATATAACCAACAATGATCATAATAATATTTGTGTCGTTTGTCGATTTGTTCAAAAATTTTGGATAAACTTATTATCATCAATTAGGCGGCCTAAAAATGGGAGAAGAAATCTACTCATCTCTCCATATCGTCGTCATTGCGAACTGAGATCGCATTGCTATCACATATATATTACATAGATAATTTGTTTTTCACATTACGCTGGCTTATGGTCAAATGTTATTTTAATTAAGTGAAAAATAATAATCTGCCAGGTAAACGTAACTTACACGGCATGCGTGCGTATATACATTTAGTAACTCCATTATATATGTGATTTCTTTGTCATACAGCTGCCTATTGGCTGAACTCGTTTGCGGAAATTAAAGGGGGCACAAGTCCAGTCTCCTTGATGGTTGCTATGGTACATTAAGAAGGTAATTATTGTCATCACTATCATCGTTACGATGGTTGCGATTGATTGCATTTCAAGAAAAAAAAAAAAAAAAAAAGAGCCAAAACCGGTTCAAACGAAAGTGAATCTTTGCTACACGATCTCGGAGAAAGGAGAACATATGAATTTCTAGTTGAGAGTGAGTGAAAATAGAGAAAAAACCTTATGATAATCATATTCATTTTATTGACTACAATGTTTTGGAATTTGTCCTTCGGACGTACGAATGAAACGACGACGATTCATGCAAATTCTGATTAAGAGAAGCCTATCCAAGGATGTATGTTTTCACAAAAAGCTAACTCGATCTGAAATGAATAAAAACATATCAGTCTCCGGAGCTGTTGTCAAATCTCGTATGATATCCAATCCTTAGCTAGTCTCCTACTTTGCTTCTAGCATCTCTTAGGGCTGAAAGCGCTTACAACCCAAGTTGTGGCGCTGAATAAGGTAGCACGGTTTCTTTTGGCTTTGACTTGCGGCGCAACGACGCGAACGAAACGAATGTTAGCAGAAATAAGTTTTACTTTTAACGCAAGCTAGTATAATAATAATAATAATAATAATAATAATAAGTAATATTCTCCGTAATATGTTGAGAGCATTTCTTTGAAGCATTTCTTTGAAAATTTTTGTTATTTTAAGAGTCTTTGATCTATTGATAATGTTGAACATGTAATACATCCCGTAACAATTGCATTTAATTCTTATAATATTCCAAGTTGTTGCATAAGAGATTCTAAAGAAAAAAAAAAAAAAAATAAATAATGCTTTCTTACGTGCATGCAAAAAACTTGAAAGGAAACTTATATATATATGTATATATCACAGCTTCTAGATTACAATCATAATGACAATATTTACGGACATAAAATAACAAAATGTCTTTGAAGCCATTTTACGCATTTTACATAAACATAATGCGATTTGAACTCCACATATTAAAAATATTCTGCTTCAATTGATATTGAAAGGTTTTCTTTTTTAACTATACACGCACATGTATATATTTAAGATAAAAAAAAAAGGATATAAAATTTATGAGCTTTCCGTGTATGCTGTTAGTACTAACTTCTTATAGCCGTGGTTCATGTACTAGAGTTTATAATCCACTCTACGCAGCCGGTAAAGTAAGTTCATCGGGGTCTTGGTAACTGCCAGAAAGAATCATTAACGCAATGTTAAATCGATTTAGACGCTCTCGCAAATTGCTATTACATTGGCCATCGTTCAATAGCGTGGGGCAATTTTTCAAACCATTTTCATATCGTACTGAACGTTCTCGCTGTTGTGATTACTTCTTACGAAATGTGTTTCATTTTGTTTCGCGATATGGATCTTTAACAATCTTGTCTTTCTGGTAACAGGGATCCAGTTATTCTGAATGCGATGAAGCTTTCATTCATTAGATTAACAGAGCGCTTCAAACTACTGATTACCCTATGTATCTGCATTTTTTCCGTTTGTGTGCTTACAAATTAAGCAGATGAACTAAATTGGTAAGTGGAAAAAGTATTTATTGCTTCGAAGAATTAAATTGAGAATGAAATTTCGCAAAAACAGAAGCTGTCTTGCAAACATAATGAATACGAAGAGCTTTGCAGTTTTGTATGAAATTAAAATTTAATTTCATCTCGCTTAAAATCCAAGTATAAGCTTGAATAAAATTTGAGAGCTATTGGTCATCTATCGTTCGATGACGTTCGATTAATATTTTTAAATTTTCCAGATTGTAAATATTTTTCGTTATTTTGACGGCGTTATAAGAAGGAATCGATCGGAACCACATATTTAATGTTTTTCCTTTAATATATTCTGCTGGGATTTCTTTTATTGCATTTTTGATTTTCGATGTACATGTGTAAATGTAATCATGTGTCGGCCTGCATATACATAGAGCCACATAAACGTATACTTCAGTTTACTTCTTACATCGATTTTATTTTTTATAGAAACGAATTCGTGAAGAGATAAGAATAGAGGAAATTGCAGAAGTACCAAACGTATATATATATATACATATATATATATATATATATATATATATACATGCACATATGACTTAAAATCAACTTTGTTAAGAAAACTTCACTGGAGCTTTACAGTGGTTGAAATGATGCACCAGCTTACCAAAAATTATATACATATGTAGCCATAAGTGCCTGCGTAACCGTGTTCGTATACCTAAAATTTTACAGATATACGTATGTATTGTGCTTTAGTAACCAAATGCATAAAACTGTTGTAGCAGACATAAAGCACTGAAAAATCAAAAATGAAAATAAAAACAAAACAAGCAAAAAAAAAAAAAAAGAAAAAAAAATAAAGAAAGGAAAGAAAAGAAAACAAAACAGAAATTGAAATCCTTAAAAAAAAAAAATACATGTTATATATACATACGCACACATACCCTGTTTGGGTGAACACAATTATACATGCACATGCATACATGCATACCTATGTGCTCGTGGTATATATACAGTTAAATGTCTCGCAAGCACGAGTCCAAAAAATTAGTAAATATTATAAAAAATAACTGAAGCCACAATAAATATCCGCCAGATAATAAATAAAGTAAAAATAAATAAATAAAAATATAGTAAAAAAAAAAAAAAAAAGAAAAAAAAAGAAAAAAAATAAAACAAAAAATTTAAAAACAAAAAAAAACATGATAATATATTTTCATAATTTTTATTTTTATACTTGAATGTAGTTTTTCTTTGTATTCCTTTTTAAAGAATGGTTCCATCATCAATACATTTTTGTTGGATTTTTTTTTCTTTTCTCTGTGTATGCAGGGCGACCAAAAACCATTAAATATACAAAGCAGCGATAAATCATTTGCGTCAAGATACATACACACACGCACACGCAGTCACACACAGTCACATACAAACATACATATAATATATATATATATATGGATATACATACTTGCTTATATATACGCATAGATACATATACATGTGAACATAAGCATTCGTACATATAGTGAAACTTAAAGTTCTTTCTTTTTGCTTGTGGTCTGAAGTTAAAGTTCGAGATAATTTCAGATCCCTCTGTTTAAATATATGTTATATGGAAAATGTTTTTTATGTAGATTTTATTTAAGGACTTTAAAGCAAATCTTTGTATGTGAAATGATTTGTAGTTTACGGTTGATATTATTTGAAAGGAAGCACAGAAAATTTATTTCATGATAAAAATATTTTATATAAGAAAATAATAAAAATATTTTACATAGTTTTCTCTATATTTTGTGAAAATGAGCAGAAATTATTTATGAGAAATTATTGTTATTTTAATTAAATGCAAACTTTTGACGACAGTTTTGTTTATGACTCTCCTTCATAAGCAAAAACACAATCGCACATAAAGCGACTCAGTTGTAGCGAACGTCAGCAGACTGCAATCAATGCCGAAGGGAAGCATAAGCAAAATGCTTTTATGTATGTATTTATTTGTGTTCTAAAAATTTATGGCTTTTAGATAAATTTGTGTAATATTTTAGAAACTTTTTGCAAGCGAGCAAAACGAATAGAAAATGGAAAAAAAATAAAAAATAAAAAAAATAAATAAATAAAATAGAAGTAGAAGTAGAAATAGAAGAAAATATTGCCAATTTTAATGGTTAAAATCCTTTCCTTATTTGTGGCTGGACAAATGAAAAGTCCATTTGAGAGTTTCGATTGTCTGCAAAGCTATTTTATCCAACAACTCTGGCGATGGGATTCTTTTAGCACGACTAATGATTGCGACTCTTACAAAAAAATTCAAGATATTCAAGAAATTCAAGCAATGAGAAATCTATGCGTTCCTTGCGCATCTATTAAACCTTCGTTAATTGAGCTAAGGTTAATGTCAATTTGTATTATTTATTAGGATGACTCATCGCAGAGCGTAACATTATATGCATTTTTGCTTAGTGTAAGACAACTTAGTTTAACTTGTTCACTTGTTTGCATAGCTACTCGTTCATCGGTCATTGCGCCTGTCCATATCGACGCCCATCCATTCCTGCATTCGCTCTTCTCTGCGTCCGTTCGAGACTGCGTTCCTTAATCTCTGGTCCCGTCTCTACATCTACCCATACGTATGCATGTCAAAGCTCGCATCTGTCCATCCTTACATCTTACAACCCCTCTCTATGTTCCCCGTGCTTCCGACCGTCTACAAGCATTTCAATTTATTCATATATCTTCTCATTAGTCTGTATCTCTTTAAGCATATGCATTTCATATGCTTGTTCTTTTATCTACTAACAAGTAATATGTTATATTGGGTGCTAACAAAAATGTTGGCCATTTTTTCACTTGAAAAATGCATTTACTGAGAAATATTGGTACAATGTATGTATGTTAATTACAATGTTTTCCATCACTTTTCTACCACATTTTATTATATTTCTGGCAAAATGGCGATATCGTATCAAAAGAATTGACATTGGTTTGGCAACGATCGACTTACAAACACATTTTCGTACCTCTTCAAATTTGCGAAACCGCGTGCTAGCTAGCCACGCCATGCTGCATCGATTTGAACAAGTGGTAATCAGATGGCGCCATGTCTGTGGAGTACGGTGGATGTGACAGAAATTCCCATTCGAGCTGCAGCCTTATATCCTCTTGCAACATGAAGAGATGAAATGGCATTTTCAGTTAATTTGCGAGGTAGCTATTTTCCCTCGTTTTGGATTTTTAGAGAGAGAGAGAGAGTCTTTGAGGTGGCTTTTCGTCCAATAAGTTCTGCAATGCATTGTCTTTGTCGTTCTTTGTCATTGACATCAAAACAATCAATTTTCAACCGTTGAACTCAAAATGAACAATTGGGATAGGATGGATCACCATTACCATAAGCTTCTGAACGGCCTTAGTCGGCTTCGGTAGCAATTATGGAGCGTTCCATGAATAGCGTGGGCACACGCTGAATATGCTGAATACGCAATAATAATAAATTGAAAACCGTTACTTTAGGTAGAGAAAGGTTACAATCATCGAACCTAATCGTTATGTATATTAATATTTCCCGTTTTTTTTTTTTTTTTATCATTTTTACTTGTACAAGTCCAAACTTGACCAAAATTTGTGCAAGCACTTAAGATAATAAGAACTTGATGTTATATTTTGCTAAAACATTTATGAACATTATAATTATGTTAATGTTTCGTGTAAAAATCTAATCTACTTGCTGTAGCTTTCGCAGTTAATAAATAAAAAACCGTGCAGGTATGGGTTGACTTTTTAAAAATAGTTTTGTGTTTGATGGATTATGCTAAGAACTAAAGTCCGTCAAAGGAAAATTAGTAAATTTTAATTAATTAAAATAAAAAGTTAAAGCCCTCTTTCACATTAAATGGTAAAGTGAGTTAATTAAGATTAGTATAAAATGTGAAAAATACAAATCTTAAGAACTTTTCATCAAATCTCTAGTGAAAATCAATCTGCAACTGGTGTTCACATATACCATAGTTACCTTATAAGTACCGCTTATGTATATATGAGATCCTTAGTTGAGAACGCAAGGAATGCGAGAAAAATATATAAGAGTTTAAAAGACATTAGCATCAGAGATCCTAATAATGTGCGCAATTTTTAAAAATTGAATGCAAACATTCACAAGAGCGATTGGAAAATTTAATAACGCTGATCGATTAACTGACATAAAATACTCTACAATATTTATAAATTTAGTTGTAGCGATGTGTGCACAAGAATAGTTCTATAAATAATTTTTTTATCTACTTTAAATTACAAAGTTACGCGAGTTTCGATAGGTATATATACTTGAAGTAGTGCTTGACGAACATGACTATTTCGAGCATTATACAGTCGAAATTGATTTGTTTAAAAAGGTCATAGGCCATGTACACAATAGAGGTCTACTAATACTACTACTACTACTACTACTACTACTACTACTACTACAACTACTACTATTACTTTGTTGCAAAATTAGCAACAAATTTAATAGAGCCATGCCTTGATGGTGGGCATAAAATAATGACACGATATGAGTTATTCTTGGTGTCTGTTCTGTACATTAGCAAGTTTGAACTTTTTACAAGCAAACCTTACATACACATATAGATCTAAATTGCTATACAGAGAGTGTATAGTTTTAAGCAAGCTTTTATGTATATAACTGATATATATATATATATATATGAGTATATAAACATCTTATCGTTGTATCTATAAATTTGTATATATATATATATATATATATAAATATATATATATAAATTTGTTTGTCTGTCTGTATATTCATCGCCTACATTACGCCCACCAGCAAACATTTAATTATATTTGCGTTTTTGCGTTTGTTGCTGTTGTTCTCGTATCATTTAATTAAAATCGCTCTTTTTCCTCTTACAATTGCTGTTGTTGTTCTTGCTGTTCTTTCTGTTTTTGTTGTTCTTGTTGTTGTTGCTGTTGTTGTCTTTTCGTTTGTTCGTTCGTGGGGAATGGCAAATCTCTCAATCTATTTAGTTATGTGTGTGTATAAGTAAGTTTTTGTATGTATTTATGTACTTTATATATTTGTATGTGTGTGTGTTTATGTGAACGTGTTCGAATATTGAATAAAAACAAATGCGGCAACTACAAAATAGTAACAAAAGCGAAATATCGTTTATGCACAGTTTCAGCCGAATCGCTTGATGCCCAACACACCTTCCTACTTCATTATTATTTATTAATCCATTAAGCTGAGAAGAAATGTCCTGTAGTCTGCGCTAGAAATTCACATTGATAAATAAAATCTTGGCCACAAGGGCAACATGACGCTCTAAAAATAAATAATGCGGCAGTAAATGGATCAAAATATGCTTAAAAAGTGGAAAATTTTTATTGATTGTTGCAGTTCGTTACCTGGTCTAGTCGAGCAATTATGGATATCTAGTCTTGATAAATTTCCAAAAGACATAAATATTGATTTCTTTTCATAATTTCACTTATTTCCAATCGCAAGTCTGTCGATTCAATTTAGTTTGACGGGCCTCGACACAATCATCTAGTCTTTCATCGGGATTAATGGAGATGAGTTCTTAGCAAAAAAAAATTACATGTCAAAGATAAGCGAACGTCGCTTTTGCATGGTTGGAGTTTCTTTGCCGGTATAATTCAATATTGGATGGATGTACATGGCTAAGCGAAAGACGATAAGAAAGGACGGAATGCAAACTACCGCACATGATTGGTTTTCAGTTGATGCAATTAGTCGTATAAGCTAAACGCATTATATGCCATTTGCGAATGTTACATACGTTACGATCGACTTAATATAATTATTTTCGATGTCCATAACAGATGCATAGTAATGGACCAGCTATTAAAGTCAAATTGAACAACAATAACAATAACAAGAACAAAAATGTAATATTAAATCTTGTGAAGCTTACACAGCACAGCAATGGCAACAAGAGAGCAATATTGTGTTTATGGCAAATTTAAATTATTCTTAAACATTGTATATTGAAAAATGTTAATACTGCTCTGGCGGCAGTTATTGTTGCTGTTATTGTTTTTTTCTTGCTATTGGTATTATTATTGTTGTTGTTGTTGTTGTTATTGTTGTTGTTGGGCAAAAAGTGTAAACAAAAGCAAGTCAAGTACCAGGGATAATAATATAGCAGCAAAAACTAATCTTAAAATCACGACATTACCGAACTTCAGATTCAGTAAAAAGAGACAAAGGCAAAGAGGGCGTATCAGCGTCAAATATTTCCATATTTAACATGTTTCCTCGCCTCCGTTGCATATACATTAACATACTAATATAATAACAAATGCATTTCGGGCGCGTACCCTTTGTGATTCATTCTTAGGTCTTTGGCGTTCCTTTTTCTTATTTTCGTCTCCTTTTTTTTTTTCCCAATACTAAGATGACAAGAGTTTGTTAGTTATTCTCACTTTTGGTTTCCACAATGGCCAGAGTTATATTTGCGTTAAGTTCAGCTATTTTATTTATATTATATTATTATTATTATTATTATTATTATTTAATATTGGTATTTTACATGTTTAATTATATAAGCGCCCTTCAATCTCGTATTTACACGTTTCTATCTCTGCTTTAATGCAGGACGACGGTACGGTATATCTTGCCTGTGATAATATTATTTATTTATTTATTTATTTTTTCTTTACTGAAGCATATCATATAAATTGAGCAAACGAGTCATATATTCAGTTTAATGCAAGTGCGCGTGCGTATATGTATGTGTATGCAGACTCTGAATAGAGCATTTTAAAAAGTTTTAATAACTTTAATAGCATACTTTTGGGTTTTTAAAGGCCCATTATCCTTGAACTGTGCATGGCTGACTGTACTGCTTTCGTGATTTAATGTTGTAAAATTTTAATTAAATCAGAAGTGAAAAAAAAAAGAAAATTATTTTTATTTTTTTTTTTATTTTTTTATTTTTTTGGGAAAAACTTTATTTTTAATTACACCCATTAACGAAGCGCACATTAATTTTATCATTTTGTTGTTTGCTTTGTATTAGTTAAAGAACTCTTAACTCTCAACTCTCTTATATTTTATTCGTGCCTTAGAGCAATACAAAATCATTATGTATTCGTGAAATTCCCGATTTAATAATCGTTAGGGAATTGCGGAATTTATTATTTTTAATAAACGTTGAATATATCGATGAATGAATGATATTCCGTTATCTGGAAAAGCGATTCGAATGAAGATGGGGGAACAACCAATGATCACAAATTTTTTACTCAATTCAAACGACTTATACTAATCTTTGGAGTTCTGAATAAATAATATAAGGCCGACCTTAACGAAGTTAACAACGAATATTTATATTCGACTTTAAATTATTCATTTTGTATCCTTACACTGGCAGCTATAAATTATAATTCTTCTTAAAGGATCTCTTGGATCTAAATATTTGTTTCAAAATTTCATATGAATATCTCGTATATGGATGGAATCTTTAATTTTCTTGGGCAGATTTCACATCCACATATAAATAAGTGCAATGTAAGAAATAAAATTGAGGACACAAATGCCAACTTATGGATTTGTGGAGCCCCTTACTGACACTTTAAGCTTGTATTTTTCTCCTATCTACTGCAAGGGAGGCTGTAAAGAAAGGAGAAGAAAGGATTTCCGAAAGAAAATCAAGACAAGATCAAGTTTTCTAATTTCAAGAAACAACTTTTTTGGGCTTCATAAGGAGAAAGGCATTGTTGCCAATTGAAATCTTTAAAGGCATTCCAATGTAACATGATGTTGCTTTCGCAGACGAGCCAAATCTGAGGAACATGGAACATATAATAAAAATTGAAGAAATATAGAAAGAGTTCACTATCATTGCGTTTCTTTGCAAGATTGTTTTCCTTGCACATAGAGAGCGTTATGTGAAAATGCGTCGCTTGAAAATGCGATGCGAGACTTAAAAACTTTGCCCCGGAAAAACAAACAGGATCGAAGGAAATCTTTTTTATTTCCGTCGTCAGATTAATTTTGATGATCAAGAAAATCGGTGAAGAGGCGTATAAACTCGGTTCTCAGTTTGTACAAACCATGGTCGAGTTTCTGAGACTTCTCATTAAATAGATTACTCTATGGTGCTTGCGATCGAATCAATCAAAACATTCTACATATTTTTCAAGAATATTTGTGAGCCACGTTTGTTTGTAAATGCCATCAGATAATCGAAATAGTAGTGTGATCCATTTCGAAAACCACGTTTAGCTGGTAAAAGCAAATGCCAACCATGTTACTATCAACATAACGTCGCTATACGATTCTGTACTGTGCCATTAGAAATCTCATCTGAATAGTTGTTAATTTTAAGCGAAGTCTACACATGTGGGCACATTTGTTTTAAACATCGTTAATATCATTAACTGCGTTTAAGTAATTTTTAAAGAAAACAATTAAAACAAAAAAAAAAAAAAAACAAAAACAAAAAGAAGAAAAATAAATAAATAAATAATAATATTAAGAGAAAAAGACGTCAATTTATTGTATATTTTAAGCGTGTGGTTTTTTATCCGTAGTTATTTATCACTACACCGCCATCGCAATCTTTCAGTCCTCATTGTCGTGTCGTATTTGTTGTTGTGGTTGTGTCGTGATCATACAAGGCTTCATTCGGTGGTGATGGTTCCTCGTATTGGACTTAATTAAAAATCTATGTTAACGTTGAAGGAAAAAAAGCAATTTCTTGATAAATTTATAAAATAAATTAAAAACTAAACATATACACACAACAAATAAACAAAACATATTATACTTATATATTCTACCTATGTATGTATACACTGTTTATATACTTTTTTTTTTTTTTTTTTTTTGTGAATTAATATACGTACATTATATACATATATTAAAGAGGGCAGTTCTAAAGTACTCGATTTGACAAAGCCTTTCTTTTAAGGAAAACATTTTAACGTTGCAGCATAGTCTCCAGCTTTTAACTTGATATAGTCTTTCGAGCTAATATATAATATAAACAGCTTCGAGATAGGGTAGAAGCGTTGAGCTGTTATCTGCAGATTCCATTTCTTCATTGCTGGTAAATAAATGGATTGGGTTAATGTAGCGAGTCGAGTGTATGGACTAAAGTAATTCGAAAGAATTCGAGCGGAAAAGTCAATAAATTAATAACTAAGCCTTGCTAAGATGCGATGAATAGGTCTGGTAGCTTGCGTGGCTTGCATTTTCTGCAATTTTTACACAATTTCAATTGCGGTCATCTCTCACGGTTCTGCACGGTTTCTCTTGGGATCGCCAATCTTTTCCCATTTATAACATTATAGCTTTTCATATACATTATATAAATATGTAGAAATAATTTTGAAGACTTTTAGGACTGCTCTCGTATTATAAAACATATACATAACGCAGTACACCATATATTGATAGAAAACATGCACATACAGATTTATATAAAAGAGAATAAATTATATATACACAAGCACATATGCATATAAGCTATATATGTGTATATAGATATATGCATAAATACATGCATACATATACATATTATGCATACCTATATACTACTATATGCATGTGTAGGGACATGACTGTCTCAACTTGAAGTTTTAAGTGCAAAATAAACAAAAATCAACAAGTTAAGTATAAATACAATAAATGTCTGCATTTTTAGTTTAAGTCGCATTCAAAACGCCTTTTATCATTCATATCAT
Source organism: Glossina fuscipes (assembly GCF_014805625.2). NCBI lineage: Eukaryota > Metazoa > Arthropoda > Insecta > Diptera > Glossinidae > Glossina > Glossina fuscipes. The sequence goes on from NW_023998415.1 coordinate 29,608,000, forward strand.
TATTATGCTATTAATATTGTTATTATTATGCTCAGTTACATATGTGATGCCAAACTAGATATACTTTTAATTTGATATTGGTGGGAAGAAAAAATGCGGTCTAAACAAGTCTGCCATTTCGTCCCAACGACGAAGAGACCGCGCGTTTATTCGCACGTCGGTCGGTCAATTAAATGTTTCACCAAATGCTGAACTGTTGTTGGCTGTTTTTTTTTTTTTTTTTTTTTTTTTTTTTTCTTTTCGCCATCCGTCTAAATACTTACTTTAAGTTTAGAGAAGAATGAACGAAACACATAAAAATAAACAAAAAACGAAAGACGACTAATAAAGGAATTTATATATGTTCGTATGTATGTATGTATGGAGCCGGTGTGCTTAAATGATCTTTGGGACTTAAAAAGAAAGGAAAAAGGCAGAACATGCAAACCGAACCAATCGACCAACATCCAAGAAACGACAAAGTAAAGCAAAACGGCAACAACCATTAATAATAATAATAATATCATAAAACCTTTTAAGCGATAAAAATCAATAGAGAGTGAGAGTAGGACAGACAGTTGAACTTTTTCTGTTATAGTAATTTTAAGAGTTTTCACCGTCTTTAATTTAATCTATAAGTTCGATTCAGTACTTTTAAAACAGGATCGTTATCTAGTGACGGTTAAACCTTTTAGATTTAATAGATTCAGTTGACTAACTCATAACTACCTCATAACAACAATTGATATTGTAGGAAACCTAGTTTGGATTTATTGAAATTTAAAAAAATAAATAATAAAAAAAAAAATGTTTTTCAATTTAATTGTGCCTGGTAAAGAAGTAGAGAAGACAAACGTGCCAGCAATAACACCCTAAACCTAACCTTTGCTTATTTTCTATTGATTTAACACAATGAGCCTTAATTGCCATGCAATACAAGTTCACTTCAGTAAGTTCACGTTCAAGCTCAACTTCAACACCAAATATGGTATCCAGCTATTTAAAGTTATCAGAAGGCGCTCTTCGTTTTCACAGTTTTCAATTATGGCGTTGTTGCCACCATTCGCTTGTCAATATTCTTTACCATATACTTTGCCCGTCTGTACTGCACCGATCAGTGAAGCTGAAATTCTCCAAATTCGCCAGAATCATTTGAAGAGGGAAATTAAAACCTGTTGCTTAGGCACCCAGTTGATATCTCCAGAATATAGCATAACTAACTAATTAACTAATTAAAAGATCAAAATGGACTTATGTCGTAGTAGAATATTATCAGGACTACATGCGTTAGCGTGGTATAAAAGTTGGGTTTAGAAATGACTCCGCCAGCATTTAAGGATTACAACAATTTTCCCGGTCTCCATCTCAAGTTCCGCTGAAATTCTTATTTTCAGTGTTTGTTAAAATAAATTTTTAAAAATAAAAAAAATGCACTCAGTTAAGGATATGGAAAAATCAGGTAAAGACAATCTATATTCTAATTGTAATATTGCCTTGAAGGAAAATCTCTCAATGAATAATTTTAGAGTCGAAAATTCGATATAATTAAATCTATCAAGCTATGCTATTGGTCTAGTGAAAGAAGTTAAAGATTCTCGACAACTTATAAAACAACTTGCGTTCGACTTCTGTCGGATTACTATTTGTTTCTCTCTTTCTCTCTCTCTCTCTCTCTCTCTCTCTCTCTCTCTCTCTCTATCTCTATCTCTGTCTCTCTCTCTCTCTTTCTCGCTCACCCTCTAGAGAACACTCTCTTGATGTAAGGCTGACTTCATAGGCGGTCTGTGAAATACACAATTGATTCAGATTTTCGTCTCGAAATCGTAAAAGTTCTGATATAATGGTGCTGCCAGAGTACAAGCAAAAGATTGTCTATTAATGTTTTTGTTTTAATGAAATTGATTCGAAATATGAAAACAAGATATTCGAACTGTGCTGAGAAAAGGCCACGAACTTTTACATTAAACTCATATAATGTATGTGGTAGCATTTGTTGGCAAGCACTTTTGCCTTCGTTAGTAAATTTAAGTTATGACGTGAAGCAAACAAGCTTGTTCCACATATACATAAAATATCTGAATATGTCCACATAGTTGACATAAGAACAAGAATCGACCAATATAATCAATGCATTACATCATATGCTTTGCTATTGCAAAATTCAAAATTAAGAACTTAACAAATATAAGGAACTTTTCATCCAATTTTCATTGACTTGTGAAAAAGACCCTTGTACGGTAGCAGATATGAATAATGATCTCTCTTGGTCAAGTAACTATAGCTAGTCCATTTCTTGCATTAATTATTAACATTGTGGGCCTTTTTGTGATACAAAGGCTTAATCTTTATAAAGCTGTGCCCCTAAAAGTGCATTAAATTTATCCAAAATTTCATACAAAGTTAACATTTTTTTTTTTTTTTTAATTAGTTCTCATTATAATGCAATATAAGAATTTTTTAGTTTGCTTACGCAGAGCTCAAATCGGGTGCATATTTCGTGCAGTTAGTTGTTCTTTTTGTCAGAGAACTTCTTATTTGTCGCTTGCTTTGCTCAAAGTAGAATTTATTTATTGTGATGTTGCCAAAATTTTGCTAGACAATCCTTTTGCGGAATGGGGTTCGAATAATAGATTGTTAATTGGTCCAAATACAGCCCAGTTAGTTTATATATCAAATCGCTATTCCTGGACTATAGCAACCTTTTCCGTTTAAAGTGTTTTGAATATTCGAAAGTACACGTCATTGACGTCGTATATTATAAAAAAAACTGATATAACAATATACGCTTGTCCGTCCGCCCAATTGTCTGGCTGTTGAGAAAACAACTATTATCCTAAAAATTTTTGTCTGCAAAATTGACCGTGACCTTCAATATTTTTCTGTCTTTAGATTGAGTGCAAGAGCAAGAAAAAATTGAATCTCCTCATAAGATTTTTGAAGCATAACAGTTTTCGAGCCTATTCACGTATCTTAAGTTACGATAGTGGAATAGCTTACAGCTTACATAGCGTGGCACAATATAGGCTATCGTGTCATTTTGAAGAAAAATGTTTTCATCATTTTCGATATGTATTTATTAAAAATTGCTGAGGACCAAAGGAAATTGGGTCCCCATAAACTAATTTGGTTTGCACTTTAAAAATAATTTCTCGCTTTAACTTTAGAGCGCATAAATTTGAGTTCGTAGAGCTCATGGCTTCATGGCTATAAACGATTAGGTTAGGAAACTAAACATAAAATATAGTCCGTAATACCTCAATTGCATTAGTTGGATAATACGGGGCAACTGGTAATCTTAGGAGAGCTCTTTTCTGATACGCATATCTAAAGGATTAACTAATAATCCTAACCATTTCTAGATAATCCATCAAACTCGAAAGTAATCAATATTACTAGTGATGCAGATATATACAAACAAACATACAGACACAAGCTTACTCAGGCAACTGAAATCAGCTAAACCGTAAGCACTTTTCTTCGTTGTTTGTCTGGGTTGAAAGGACGGTCTTTAAAATAACTTTTTAATTGGTAGAGACGTATTTATGCCCCACATTGAACACATTTGTCGAATTTTCAGAAATCATTTTATTTTTCACTCTTTAAGGTTTGCATTATATAATTGTACTTTGCAATATATTGCAATGAAATATCGTACAACGATTGTTGGTGGGCCTCAAACTATTCGCGACTAAGGTGTATAGGAGGCGATGTTTTTGAAAGTGTAATTAAAATTCTGGAAATTATGCTAAATTAACTTTCGTTCATTGTATCTAAATAATTGCGCTTTTAGGCTTACGTAGTTATATATGTACGCGTAGTTTATTCTTCTTATTATTAGAAAATCATTTTGTTTTCCATGCCAATCATTATAATTTTTTATAATTTCCTTTCCATTTTCCTTATTCTTTTTCTTTCTCATTTTCGTTTCCCTTTTTCATCTTTTTAATTTTATTTAGAATGTATATTCGACTGTTGGCAATTTGCATGAATAAACTATAAAATAGGGTATAAATATAAATAATGTTGCTATGCAGCCATTTAAAAAAATTGCATAAACGAACAAAAAATGAAAAAAAATAAAAATAATACAAAAAAGAAAAAAAACAGAAATAAACGTTTTCTTAAAATTAAACGAAGGGAGCGAGAGAGAGAATGATTGTGAGCGAGGGAGGGTGCGAAAAGGAGCAAGAGCAAGATAAGAAAGCGAGGGGATAACTAAATAAATATATATACATATATACATATATATATACATAGATATATGTATATATATATAAATATTGCACATCAAATAGAATAAAAGTAAAAAGAGAAAAAACTAAAGAAAATTGATTGCGCGCACACGCTGTAAACGAAAAAGTACAATAAAAGCATTAGTAGTGTAGAAGTCGTGCCAGCGACCGTACAACTATGTAGAGTATGTTTGTGGCGTAGTAAGCAAGCAAGAACAGGAACCAACAATGCGAACCGGGCTGACAGGCGAGCAAACAGGCAGGCAGGCAGGCAGGCAGGCAGGCAGTCGACAAACTGCTACCAATTCTCTTATTCTGTTCGGTGCAATGCTATGAAACTAAATATAAAAGAAATTTGTTGGAAAATAAAATAAATTGTATAATATAAAGAAAAATCAATGCTGTTGAAGAGAGTAGCTGGCTAAAAGGCGACGGTGCCGGTTAGGATGGATGGATGGGGAGGAAGTTGAACATTTTAAATGTAGAAGAGACCATAAAATTTTTACAGAAGCCTTAACGCTATACGTAGATATACAATATGCATGAGGCGAAAAAAGAAGGAGACACTGTAAAAGAGTACAACAACAACAACAACAACAACAACAAAAATAATAATACAGAGACGATTGTGTTGGAAACGAAAACCAAGGAAAATCCAATGGCAATGGCAGCAAAACGTTGAAAATAGTAGCAGAAGCAGCTTATATGTGCTCTTGTATGGTGGCAAGCAGCCGTGCAGTAGCGGCAGCAGTTAAATTAGAATTTTATGCAAATAACACAATATTTATATCATCAAGTATATGACAGCACTACTAAGATACTTAAATATATTGCACGTTAATGTCTAGGTACTATGTACATATGTTAATATATGGATGTACATGAGTGTATAAGTATATGTATATATCTGTAGTGCCGTTTTTAGCCTTCCTTCGTCATATTATTTCTTGTTTTATATATGTATATGTATGTGTATGTGTATTTATTATGTGTGTGTGTGTGTGTGTGTGTGCATATATATATATATATATATATATATGTGTCCATATTACCTATATATATGTATATATATATATATATATATATATATATAGGCTTTTTAGTTCTAACTTCAAATAACTTAGGCCAGCACTAACAAATGCAAACACTAATAGCGTTTATGTTGTTGTTAGTTAAAGTTTGCGTTCACTCACTCGCACTCGCTCATCGTTATTGCCCGACAGATAGATGGATAGATTGATAAGTATCGTATTATGTTTGACAAACAATTAATTTTGATGGACTTGAGAGATTAAAGTTTATATGAATTTTTATGATTGACGTCAAATATTTCATTGATAAACAGGTGAGCTTTCCCTGAATGCAGCCTTCAGCCTATTCACTTTTTTTTTTATTTTATACCACACATGAACACATGCACACGCAGATATGTTAAGTATATTATCAATTTTGCTTAGATGGCATATATCACTTAAAATTATTTTTGGTACTTTTGTAGTAAGACGAGCAGAATATAACCGCTTAACGCATAACAAGATCGTGTTAGTTAGGATAAATGATTTTTCAACGATTATTTCGCCTTTTTTCTTTTTTTTTTTTTTGTCAATCTATCTGCTTTCAATTTTGTGCGAATATCTCCGCAGGGGAAAACTGAGGGCACAGAAATACCGTAAACTCTACGAAGGATTTAAGCTTTACTATCTAAGAGAAGAATCGGAAGGAGTCCGCTCGATAAGAAGACATTTTCCTTCTTTCAAATAGTCCCCTGCTATGGAGGCCATGAAATTATGTTCTCTATCCAGTCCGTTCTAATAGCGTTGCGAAGTAATAGTGGACAGAGAGGAAGGATAATGCTACGGATAGCTTTCCGCGATATATAGAAATTCGAAATCCAACAGTGGCTACGAATGCGTGTAGTATCTAACGAAAGCTACATAGTGTCGAAACTTTGTGTATGTTCAATTGGGTCAGGTTGCGTGTGGGGTTTTTTATGCTAAAAGCACCGAGATAATCTCCTATCTGACTGCTGCGTACAGCGCTTGGGGGTACATCGTGGTGGCTGTGTTTAGTTCAATACCGCGGCCGCATTACATCAAGATGGATAAGTTAAAACACTAACCAGACTTGCGAGAAAAGTAGCTCATAAGAACTCATTGCAAGTATATCGCTTATCAAGTTAAGAGATTGTGTGCGCGGCATGCGTGGGGTTAAGTTTCTTGGTACGTACCTACGTAAATGGAAGTCCGTTATTTTTTCTCACTTCATAAATTCCTAGGCGACTGGAGCAAACGATGAGAGCTCAGGTAAGGTACTTTACCGTTCATGCAAAAGAATCGTATTATCCTTGACTTTGTTTCATTTATGCCACTCCTTTAATTTAACTGGATTAATTCCATCTATATTTCTAATTTGAGAGCAAGAAGACCTAATATGGCTGTGGGATATATACAAGAAAATAACGGCGCTTCCTGATATATTTTTTGTGGGAAAGTCCGTATATATGATCCGTATATAAGATTTATAACAGGTCTGTGATGTATTAAAGGTGTCAGAGCGCCCGACTCTATGAGCTGCACGCACGGGGAAGATCCGAGTGCACCTTATGCTACTTCTGGAATAGTTTGTCAGGGAGGAACGAAGTCTCTGACAATCGAATGCGGCCCTAACAAGAGAAGCCTGGTGCTTTTTTTGCTTACCCCAAAATTACGATAGCATTAAATAATTCGAGCAGCTACACCATTCAAGTGTAACTACATACTTCCCAAAGTATTGCCTAAAGTATGCTGGTACGAACATTTGTAAAGTTAAGTGGCAGCTGTAAAGAGAGCCGAATTTTCGAGGCATCGCCTTTCAAAGAGTATCCTCTAAAGGTCTCCAACCCTGCAAGCGTAGATATGGCATCGTTTTACTACGTGCGTCATTAAGCATATTTGTCTACTGCTATAGCAAATACTAAAGCCAACCATTGCAAAAGAAGCTTTCCAAATTCACGAAAACAGTTTCATGATCTACACGGAGCATGTGTTTGTCATGTGATTAGTTTTGACTTTACAGGCAGTATTATTTTTTGCGGTAGTTTTTTTATGAAATAGTAATTGTTGGCCATTTTTTTTCTCGGTAACATCCAAACGTAATCTTAATCGACCGGATAAATATTTTAGGGCTCGTTAAAGCAATATTTATCGAAATCTTTTTGCAAATGCATAACAGATTGTCATCAGTATTCAACTATGCTTTTAGGTTTTAGTGGGTCCTCTAAGTAAAACGGGGACTTGATCAACTGTTTCCTTGCTTGTGCCGTTACAGTTTTGCTTACACCCAATAGCGTTGGTAATACTATTAATACACAAATAAGTTAAATGGCGTCTAGTAATGCCTGCAAGGTATTGCGAGCTATTTTATAGCATCACTGTTTACCTTAATTATATAGCACAAGCAGACTGTCGCATTAATTGAAAGCTAAATATGCCGTCAGTACTGTAACAGTATTGTCAAAATTGCTAACTACTATGCGTCGCACACATATATAGTAGACTGTAAAGGATTTCCAAATTTTCGTTGCGACAAATTTATTCACCAGAATGCTCTTCCTTACGATCAGACAAATGCATATGATAATCACAACATTTCTTAATTAACTCTTACACATGTTGCAAATGCTTTGCATAACTCGGTGAAGGGATTTTTGAAATGCAGGGATGCAATTGCGTCATTTGGAAATGCTTACGATCGATTTAAGTGCGCGTAAAACAAATAAGAAGCGTTTCGATATTTTTTTTTATCGCTCTATACGGTCTGGTGCGTAGTCTACTTTGGTGCTTTCCTTTGTAGACATAAGTTCAAACTATTAAGGTACACATACACAGAGGGAATGACATCAATTCTGAGCAAAATATTTTTTGTGTACAGTGAAATTCCATTTCATCTTCTTATCCTTTTAGCACAAAAAAAATTTCATTCATAAGAAATGGAAATTTTCGAACATGACGAAGGAAAGAATGCCTCGCAAAGAATGCTCACTAAACATTCAAACACAGTGTTTATATATTTTAAATGACTGCTATTACGGCAACTATGCATCATCTTGATAAGTAACTTTCGACATTCGTTTGCAAAATTTTCTGCTTGTTGACAGCAGCGAGAGGAATCAATGCTCTCGTCAAGTTGGCGCAATTTATCATACACGGCTTCCGTCTAATCGCGCCCAGCAAATAGCATTGCCATATGCAGCGTCAATTCGGGCTTTTGCAGCTTCTTCCTTCTAGGATCAAAATCTTCTTCGCATATTGTTACCGTGCATTACCCAATTTCCGTCAGTCGTTATCAACGCGAGGTACGTAAAAATCAAGCTCCTTTTCATGTCCAATCTCATGCAAATGACTCAAACCATTGTTTATGTGTCATTGTCCCCTTTCGCAACGGTGTCATAATGTTGCGCCCTTCCTCAATGTCGTAAAGCATTATGACAACTTTTTCAACGGTAGTCGACGATCAAAATGCGGCGCGTAGAGTTTAAAAGAGCGACAACGAGAGAACTATTCACGTTCTGTAGATTTTTATTCGAAGTTTTTTTCACAAGAATGCGAAACTTTATCGTTTCCGTTGAAGTTGTAACGCAAACTATAGAGCATTTTTTTAGAATATGATTTGAATGGGGGTGTGTCTATCTCTCTTTTGGACATCCTCCAATATGAAACTTTCTAAGAAACGTGCGACTTTTTATATGGCGAACAAAGCCCAAGTTTTTCAAACCTTATCCAGAAAATTGGTCTATAATAGTAATTTGACGAAAAGGTTGAAAGTAATGAAATTTGAATCGTTCGGGTCTATTTTCTTCTCGACTTCGTCTCGTTCAAGGGTTCTCGTGAAGAGTAAGTTCTTATGCAAGTATGGATGAGGAATAATCAGATCTTCAATCGAAAAATTAAATTTTGTTCATTTCAGCAACGGCAGCTAATTATTTCTCCTTTTTTATATTCAAGATAAGTGTTTTGCATGAAACGCGTTATTGATTATTATAAGAATATATGAAGAATTGCATTAAATGAAGTTTTTCAAGGGCATTGAATGCTCGCCCGGTGCGCGAGTAAAAGGTTTTTATTTGTTTCTTTCATTTTTCTTATATAATGTGACAAACGCTATAGTAAAGTTTGATAGCGGAAGGATTTTATCACAGTTACTTAACTCCAAAGTCGTTATAGTGAGATGGTCAAAAGTAACGGTTTTCGTTTCGTAGTTAAATTGACACATCCGGGCCCACCGTTAAATATCCGACATCACCCTAAAGTATATCTAACAAGTTGTTAAAGTCAAGCGTTGCATGGGCAGTGGTAGAAAAAAGTGGTGCAATCCGAACCATTTTCAAAAGCGTTCGTCCGAGCGTTGGGCCGAACAAAATTGCAACCTGGAAGTTGAGCACAAGATTAGGTGGATTGACAAGCTTAGATAAAAGGTGGGCATATCTCAAGTTCTTCTGCGCCTTACAACTCTTCGCACAAAACTTAATATATCTTCTACCACAAGTGGTGTTAAGTAGGATAAGAGCATGAATATAGGGCAGTCGTAGTGGGGCCATGATTTTACAAAAACCCATTTCACTATTACGCTCGTCTTGTTCTACTAATACAAAATTGCAAAGTAAAACGTGAATTGTGTTGAGAAAAGCGCCAAGAACTTCTTCTTTCACCTAATATTTCACGTTTTTCAATTACTTATTATGGATTTGTGTGTATGTGCTGCGACATTTCATATGCTATACCATTTGAAATAAGTGCGAAAAACTTTTACGGATCTTATAAAAATACCAAGGAATAAAAATTGTGGATGAACCTATTCAGAGTTTCATATTGCTCCACCTGTGCTTTTCGGTACGACTTCCTACGAAGCGAATTATTCTCATTTATATACAAATGGGGATTATTATGATCTAAATTTCAGTGTACTGAGCCTGTGATATATTAAATTTCGATTCTATATAAGATGAATCCTGCACAATATTGTAAGAATTACATACATGTGCCTACGTACTCCCTCCGTCGAAGCGATTTAGACGCGCTTATCTACCTGTCGAAGTTACGATGACGTGTGGAGGATTACGTTTAAGCTTAAGCTTAAAACTCGCCCTTCTCTCTATAGCCGTACTCATCGATGTGACCATATTCAGTTGGCGTACCCGCCACGCCTAGCGTACGTATCTTATATTATAGCTAATAGTACGACATGATGTGAATGGATATTTATGTTAGAACGTACGGCGCTGCCGCATATTTATAATGCAAAATTGTCCCAAAATCTCGGATAGAACCAAGTGGTATGCCAACAAGTCGTCACTTTTTTTCTTTTTTTTGTATATCTCAAAAGAGCAAACTTTTGAATATTGTCAAGTATAAGGGAAAGAGAGAGAGAGAATTACATATATATACTCCTCGTCTAAGCTATGATCCCTTGGTATAAAATAATGGCTAAAACATAGCTTGAGTCGATCACAAAGATCTAAACGTCACTGCCAATATGTTTTGCTTACAAGCCACTAATTTTATTTTTTAAGCTTAATAAATTTTTATAATAGCCTCAGTTCACGTATACGGAGCCAGGTCAATGAAAAGGACAAGAATGCGATTGCGTATGCAGAAAAAAAACAAAGCAAAAGCAAAATTGAAGTAAAGTAACTCTGGGAAGGGGAGAGAAAGGGCAAAGGAAGAATAAAAACAAAAGTAATACAATTGAAGACTTCAAAACCAATAACAACTATGTGTGCCCGTACGTGTGCTTAGTAAAGAACTAGCAATAATCGTAATATTAATAATAATAATAATAATAATAATAATAATAATACTAGCAATAATAACAACAACACTAGCAAAAATAACGACAGGATAAAGTTAAAATCCATAAATAATAACGTAAAATGATAAATTGCGAACTGCACATAATTATGCAATTAAAGTTCAACGTTGTTGTTGCTATTGTTTTTGATGTTCTTGTACTATAAGCTATTATTGGCTGACTAACTGAATGCATTCATACGCACTCATACTTATATGTATCCATGCATGAATATGAACATCGATATACGAGCGAACGCATGTCCGTACCCTTGTCCGTAACCATTCATCGAACAAAGTTATATTAAATTTTGTCAATGCATTAATATTTTTAATTGAAAGTAAACAAACAAAAAAAAAATATATATATATATATATATATTTATATATATATAAACAATTTTTATCGGTTTTGAATTGATAATTGGTTCGATCGTTGTCATCTACGTATTCGTCTAATGAGATTAACAACATTACAATTTTTACATAAACAAATGAATTTTGCCAAATTAATGGACATTCTAAGAAGGAATCCAACATTCCTCAGAAGACAAAAATTTATTACCAAAACACTTATGTATTCATGGATTCTATTAATATATATTTCATTATATAACATTGACTTATGGAACTAACTAACGAACATTAACCTCTCAAATCGCTTAACACTCACCAGTTTCCCAGTTCTTTTGCTTTTGCCCAATTTTTGTATTAAGTTATTTTTCATCGTTTGTTCGCATTTATACGAAGTAATAGTTAGCGAGAGAGGTATACAAAATTCGATTTAAGCCGATCGATCATAAATTTCTTAAATGTTTCGTGGTGATGATGCATTTTCGTTACCGATGTTATTATGGTTGTTAAGCTATAAGCGCTCAGCAAAAACAAAAACAAAAAAAAAAAAAAACGAAAAACGAAACAAAACAAGAAAGAGACGATAAAGTCTTAAAGGCACGCAGAATTTTTTCATCATATACGTTACACATACATACATGCATTGCATAAACGCACGCATACTTAGCAAAACATAAACATGATAAACTATAAATATTGTGTACACATATTAACCGGTAAACAAAAAAATATTCACCTTGCGACGAATCTTATATGCGCACCCGTAACCCGCAACATGCTCCATAAATTTAATAAATAAAAACTCATAAAATTGAAATGCAACTCTGGCATTAATAGAACTACCAAATATCGAGTTGACATTAACATAAAAAAAATTTTTCAAATTTCATTTAATTTTGTTTTTTTTTTTAATATTATTTCAAGGCTTTTTCGCTTATCATTATCATTATTATCATTTTTTTTTTTTTTTTTTTTTTTTTTGCATTTCTGTTTTTAACGCTCGCCGCAAATAAAACGTTAAAAAGAAATATGGCACAGAGGCTACAAATGTTCGCATCTTTCAAGCGCGAGTTTAAATGCATACGGTTCTATGCAATTATAGAGCGTAAGAGGTTCTAAAGCTTTCCAGATATTTAAAATTAATTTGTGTTTGCTTGGAGATCTGATGTGGTTCAAGGCTTGAGTTCTTAATGAAAAGAAAAAAAAAAAAGGCAGAACTAATATTATTTCTTAAATTTTTTAGAAATACATTTAACAAAGACTTGTTAGACACCACGGTTATGGCGGACAGGTCATAACGCCGGACACTGTATATAGTATTCCGAACCAAAAAAGGTGCTGGAGCTTCGAAGAATCGTAGCATCCTAGAGGGCCTAAAGTGGCACGAGCGGGTGCAATAGATCTTTCAAATTGCATTACGGATTGCTCGTACGACAGCACATTAAACATATGTGTGTTTTCCCTTTTGTTTTTTCCCTTGAAGACTCGTGTAAGTTCCCCATGAACATACTGCTGTAAATAGAATTTGTTAGAAATGTGCGAAAACTGCAGTGGAATGGATTAAAAAATATTTATACCACTGTGTCCGCGTATTTCACAACCTCAGTTATGAGATGATTTCTTTAAAACAAAGAAATAAATCGTAGCAAGGCCTCATAACTAAATTGCTTTAAAGAAATCACTACTTGCCCTCAACAGTTTTTATTGCTTTCATATAGAAAACGTTCTGCGTGTTTTCTGCTAATCGTTATTCTATTTAAGTATAAACAGTAAAAAAAAAAAAACAACAACAACAAAAAAACATTCTGCATAGATTCAATTATTCGTTGAGTTAGTTACTGCAATCAATTCTGTTCATTAGCTTTTCGATATTTTGGTATAAGGCATTTGGTGGATAATTTAGTTAAGTACACTAAGATATTTTCTTTTACACATAATTAATAATCGTTGATATATATTGAAATTCATCAACCATTTACAAGAATCGAAACCGATAATCAGAGATCCCATAAAATGTTGTTATTCTCGATTATCATAAGTATTTCAGTTGAATTAGTCGTCGCCGTAAGTTCTGTCTATCTATCAGGGAATAAGCAAGAGCTTATAAGACCATAAGAGATATTATCACGACCACAAGAGACAGAGAGAGATAGATAGATAGATAGATAGATAGATAGATAGAGAGAGAGAGAGAGAGAGAGAGAGAGAGAGAGAGAGAGACGTAATTTCCCAATAACAAACAGGGTTAGGGTCACAGTAGAGAAAAAACAGTGACTTAGCTATGGGAGATATTGAAACAAAATAGAGGCATGTTCTTGAATATTATATACAGAAATATTTCGTTTCGGACCATTTAAAAGATCGATATAAAGGAGTAACTGACACGCCCATAAGCTTGATGATGAATATAATTTTCCTATTTACCTTTTCTGGATGTTGTGTATGCTTGTTTAAAAAAAATATTTCAATTTTTTCCTTTTAGTTCGCTTATATATATATATAGGTGTATAGATGTGTGCACACTTTGTTTAATAAAAAGAAAAGAAAAATATATTATGTTAATGTGTACATATAGACGAATGTAATCACTAACACATACACATATAGTTATTAATAATATAAAAGGGAGCTGAGGTTTGTTTGTAAAGACCACAACAAACAACAAGAATACAATGCATAAACCGCAACAATATGTAGCATGTACAGAATCAGCATCAGCATCGTCATAATTATCATCGTCACTATCATCATCATCATCATCATCCTATCATCGTCATTTTCATTATTATTACCATCATCAACCAGCTCGCCATCATTATTGGCCAGATTCATGGATGCTAACGACAGAAAGACTGCATACTTACTAATATACATATACATATATACAACTTGTATGTTTAATATTATAAGCATTTAAAACAAACAAACAAACAAACAAACAAACAAACAAAATATTTATTGCAAACCTATGCGAAATTTATGCGCATATCCTTTTTGTCTGCCACGCATAACAATAACATAAACAATTTTGCTTATAACATATGCGTACATATATGTTTCGAATATACATACGTTTATTTGTAAATATATATGTATGTAGAAGTACGCATATAAACATATTTTGCTGATAGCATGGATGGTTTTGGGTATCGTTGCTATTTTATAATATTTCGTTTTATTTTAGAGTCTCTATAAAATTATTATTGCTATTGCTGTTTGTTGTTGTTATTATTATTGTTGTTGTTTTTTTTTTTTTTGATTTAATTGAATATTAATAATAAATACAAAAGCTTTTATATAATTCTTGTGGTTTCTTTGTAATTAAAAACGAAAGATGATTACAATGGAAGATGATGGTGACGTAAACGTCCCCGATGATGACAAACCATTAACAATAACCAATAAAACTTAATTGAAGTTCTTTGATTATAAAATTTCAGTAGCGCAGAGCCTCATGTCTACGCATAACAGCGTAAACATCACTACGAAAAAGCGAAGACAAAAAAAAACAAAAAAAGGAAAAAAATAGTTTCCTTTTTATTAAATGAAAAGTCAAATGAGACGCTCTCTCTCTCTCTCTCTCTCTCTCGCTTTCTCTCTATATTCTATATCCGGCTCTCTGTTAAACTCTCTGCGACAATAGTTACTATTAAAATCGATCATTTTTTATGCGCCCGTTTAATACTAACGTTGTCCTCGCCAAATTTATAGATACGAAAGCATACATAATAATATAGATAGATGTATATGTATTTTGTGATTATGTTTTCGTCGTATATGGAAAACTCGTTGATGTTGTTCGCTTGTAATTCTCACGTTTATTTTTTTCTCTATGAAACATATCAACTATGTATGCCTGCATGCATGCTTGTATATAAGTAAATGCACATATCGATATTGTATATATATATATATATATATATATATATATATATATATATATATATATATATATATATAGATTTGTGTGTGTGTGGATGCTTGTATAGCTATAAACTATGGAAAATAATGAAAATAATATATGATGGGATGAGTTGAGCTTTATAAGTTTGTTATGAATTATTAAATTTAATTTTCTACATTTACTTGACTGGCCATATTCATGCATTTTGCACAAGTCGCACACGCATACATTCACAATTATACATATAACAGACTCAGCCACTGTCACAGTCACAAATATACATGTGTAAATATTCTTATGTATATTATATATACATTATGCCATTAAAACCCACACATTCAACCATTATGCTTCGTATGTGTGCGTGTGTGTATGTGTATGTGTGTACATTGTATATTCATATATATATTTTCATCTCTCTATATTTATACATACATTACTTACACTGCACACATATACACACATATCATGCATCGATCAATAATTTCTAGGACTAAGAAATAACTAAGAAAAAAACATATATATATATAAATTTTTTGCAAGATGCGATTCTATTCATCGACATAATCTTCTTTAAGAGTGCTACAATCAGTCCAACTAATGCTTCCCAATTGTTTCGAAATCTTTTCAACAGAATAATTTATCGAAATCCTCAAAATACGCTTCAGTTTACCACAACGACCTAATCATTTGAAGCACATTTTTGCGCATGGGCCACCCTTTCGAGGTTTGCAAACAAATAATAGCCGCTGGAGGTCAGATCTGGAGAATATGTTAAATGATGAATAGCACCGTAATCATCAACCTGGAACGTGCCTCACTTATCTCATTATGCTTTTCGATATTTTTAGGATGTCATCGAACTCCGGCAAACTATTTTTGGCGTCCTTTACGATCGATTTTATCGGCGACTGTACGACTTCGTTAAACAACAAAGCAAACAACAGATACGATGTTGTTTTCGACGCTGAATGCTGAGCTCGGACGTTGTTTCGTGATTTCATAAAGCGGCGTTTAATCAACGCACAAAATCCGGATTTTCCCAATTCTTTAAAACGTCATGACACTAAATCCACTGTTACTCATAAGCAAATATTCGAGATGGCAGCCTGTAATAGCGTTTTTTTTTTTTGTTGTTTTGGGATGACATCTATACGATATCAGTCCCGGAAATTATTGAGCAATATATTACGTGCTTACATACAAGTTCTTCTTTGTTTGTAAAAAGTTTTCCAGTCATTCTCTACAGGGTGATACCGTTAATTCTCTAACATTCGAATATACGGACATGTATGTTAATTCAATTATCAATCGATTAATGTCATCCGAATCTGACATCGATTTCAGTCAAATTCCCGGCTGGGATATATATGGGTATGGGTCTTCAAATTTTTTTGCGTAAATTTTGTCGGCAAATTTTGTAAGCTCGGAGTAACGTGAATTGGGATATTAAAGGAAAGTTTTTTTTGACGCACTTTTTTTGTTCACTTCACCTTACGAAATCTAGAATCCGATCTAATTGATAATCAAAAGAAGACTCTTTTTCCAGTGATAAAATTTCCCATATTCCGTATTTTAGTGCCCATCAAAAGAAGAATGAAGAAAAAAGAATACCCTGCAGAGTTATTAGTTCTTTTAGACTGAGTTCAATTAATTTGTCCCATAAAAAATGATTTGACTTTGTGACACGTCTTGTCATACTTGCACTTGGATTATTTAAAAAATAAACACCGAACAAGTATCATCTGGCTCGGCTTCAGAAGGGGGGACACACACGATGCGTTTACATGTGTCTCATTATGTTTATTAGCCAATGTTTGTTTTTTTTAGGGTTTCTTTTATCATTTTCTTTGTTTATCAATCCGTCCGTCCAATCGTCTATTCGCTTGTTCGTAGAAATAAGTTTTAAAAATTGGTCGCATTTTCGAAATTGCAAACGGAATGGCGCAGAGAACTTGGAACAAATTCTGAACTGAAATATTAACTAAGATTAATCGAATTCTTCCGATTTTGAAAAATTGACATAGTTTTGCATACATTCAGTTGTATCGGGTATACACCGTAAAGCAAATATCATTATTATGATATTATTCTTTATTTTTTTATGTGCTGAGCTGTAAGTTGGAAAATGTAGTTTTTCAACTTAAGTTAAGTTTAAAATTCATCTTACCCTGTTTTTACTGATTCTATATGGCCATGTCAGTATATATATATATATATGTGCGTATATGTATGCGTTTGCATATGTAGATGATTGTAACAATAACTTTGCTTTTGTGTGTGCGTTTTATATATATATATATATATATATATATGTTTATGTGTGAGGCAATTAATTTTAAATTTTCTTATTAAAAACATTATTTGAATTTTAAGTCATTTAAAATTTTTCGTGTTTATACTGTGAAATGAGTTTTTCCATCAATGAGCAATTTGTTGTTGCTGTTGTTACTGCTCTTGCTGTTTTTAATCATGCATGCATGCATGCATGCATGCATACATGTACATATACGTACATGTACTTTGAAAAAGGTTTATTTATAATACCAAAAACTTAATCTTTTTGTGTTAATTTTATATATTATAATAGGTTTAAAATTTACCCGCATACACACACCCATAAACATATATATATATGTATATATATATATATATATATATATATATTATACGCGATAGAGTAGATGTAAACAACTCATCCATACCTTTTGATTACAACCAGAGATGGCTAAGGAAGCAAGAGAAATATCTCTTTCGATTTCAAGCCAACTTCATTAAAACACATTTACTTTGGTTTTTTCTTCCTCTTCCTCTTTTTTTTTTTTGTTTTTTCCTTTATAAAATATTAATTCCCGAACATAAAAATGATTGATAAGTAAGTGCCTACTGCATGTGCAATTTGATATGCGTTGATCGCGTTAAGTACTATACGCTATGAATCTAATATAACTAAAATGCAATTCGCGCATGCGCTTATTGCGTTTTACATTCATACGATCTGAAAAATAATTCTATGCGCAAATATAGTTTTATTTATTTCGTACAAAAAATTAACGGTAAACAATTTTAATGGATCTAGAATCTGCCTTTATGAAGTACTTCTTTCTGCATTCATCTGCATCTGTGGTCCTATTACCTGAGATTATCGAAGTAAGTTTGTCATTCAATAGAAAATAATTATATGGGCAATTATCATCATTCGCTAGCTAAATAGGAAAGGCATTGTCAATATATGTATATTATTATATATATATAAATGTGTTCATTTCCGTTTTGTTGCTGGTTGAAGTGAACTTTCGGAGAAGGAATGTTGGAAAATTGAATGAATGCGACTTGCTGTGCATTACGGTCTCAAACTATTTAAAAGATCCTGACAATTATGGTCTCATTAAGCGCAGCGGTCGCATCCCAAGTGTAGATTAGAGATGGAAGCAGGGTATACGCCATTTAGTAGTCAATAATAATACAAGGCAGAATTAGGTCTAAATGTAACGAGACGGCGTGTGTCAGAATAGGCCTTAGGTATGAACACAAAATTGCGAAAATACGCTTAAACCAGTGTCATAAAAATTCCTTTATTGCTTTTGCCGGCAAACATAAAGTTTGGGAGGAAGAGTTCGGAAATATTATACTTGCTGTTGAGAAAAAGTTGAATATTGGATCGATGTACTACATCGTCGATTAACGTATTACAAGCATGACGATGGCGGTCGCTGGAGAATTCTATAGTAATAAGTAGACGTTCTGACAAGACAACGCTTCCATTCATGTTGAACGGATTACAAAAGATTTTTTTTTCAACCAAGCAAATTACGTTTGCTGGGACGATCACTTATGACTCCTGATCTAAACCAAATTGAAAATCTCTGGGGAATACTTTTCATCAAGATATTCTCAATGTCTAAGCGGTATTCCCCGCTTAAGGAATCTAAACTTGAAATACTGTCTGAATGGGAGAAGGTTGATGTGACCATTTCAAGAAACTTGATGGGTTTTATGCCATGCAGATTACACATAGTCTCTCTTAAAATAGTGCGTTGCACATACATTAAGAATAGCATCTTTAGCATTACATGATTGAAAGAAGAAAGTTCTTTAAAAGCGTTATGTACGGCATTGTCGTCGCTCTGGCATATAACTGTATCGCTAGAAAAGATTTCAATTGAACTCTGCATGAAATCGGAGAACGTTAGCAACTCAATAGGAATTGAGTTCATTTCATGCGAAGCTAAGGGGATTTTTTCTGTAACACGGTACACGCATTACTTTCAAAGGATGCAAAGCCCCTTTCTGCTTGTATTTGCAATTGTAGCCGAGGCTGACTTTTATCGGGAAGATCGGTTGTAAACGATGTCATTGAAAAATTAGTTAGTTCGGCAGTATGGCGCGTTGCACTCCTTATCCCACAGACGATTATACGAAAGAGATGCACGATTTAAAAAATCTTACAAAGAGCACGACGTTCGAGACTTTTTTACCGGACAGGCTGATGTAATGCTTTGGGCTCTTCTCTACGCCACCCACGCTGTGATCTCCTTGGGCCAATAAATGTTTGTGAGAGCTCTCGATGCTTCAAGAACCAGATATGTGTTTAAAAATTTCACAACAAATGACGGATTCCAGTTAGCGAAGGATAAGTACGATCGTTATATTCGCCTTGAAAAGGAAGCTTCGATTCCCATTACCTCAAATCAATGCATAAAAGTTGCACAATTTTGTGTTATGCCGATGAATAGAAATGTTCCACTGATATCATGTCTTAGATGACCTTGGCTAAACGTTTTCTATGGTTCTATGTAGGTTGCACTTTCTGACTTATACCGAGCCTCGTTGGGAAATGATTGCACCCAATTTCTAAGAGAATGTTTATATGATTTTAATATGTTTACATTGTTCGGATCAATTAATTAATATCTGCTATCGATTATAAGGTTTTAGTTTTCGTATTACTGTAGACGTAATTGTGGAGACATATGAATGTCAATTGAGCAAAATACAATATATCTAGGAATTTACCTTTCTATCACCAATCTTGTGAATGAAAGCTTGTAAGAATTGACGACGATAAACCGATAGATTTGTCGATGCAGTAATAGGTCGGGTTTAATGTTACGTTTAGGTTAAAAGTTATGTATAGTACGTTGGCCAAGAGTAGCTAGCTACAGAGTCTCGGATATGCAATTCTGAGAGATAGTACCCGAAGTAACAATTTAATATAATTCGATTCCTTTGTGATCAGGATAGAAATGAGTAAACTTTAGTGCCTTTAAAAAAAGTAAGGCTGAAAAAGAGAAAGGCATGGGTGGAAAGATATCCAGTCACAAAAGATGTCCAATACACACTTTTGGGGGAATCTGGAGGACGTTTGGAAAACTTGATTACAGGAATCTTTGTATAGCCCGCTTTATCTGCTTATCAAGACTATTCTATGAGTTCATGTAATCGATAAGGCATCGTCGTGCCTTTTGTTCGCAACGGATGACATCGGAATGTTTGCGATATCAGGCGAAAATTCTCG
This sequence comes from Glossina fuscipes, assembly GCF_014805625.2. Taxonomy (NCBI): domain Eukaryota; kingdom Metazoa; phylum Arthropoda; class Insecta; order Diptera; family Glossinidae; genus Glossina; species Glossina fuscipes. Next base: position 29,628,811 of record NW_023998415.1, read on the forward strand.
GAAAATTGGAACAACGAACGGACTTATGAAAAACTCTAGAGAAAGCAAATCTCTTCCGTATACATACAAAGTTTCTTCATTTCTCATAATGACACGAATACAATTAAGAAATTCTTCCCAACTCTAAAATAATTATCAGATAAAAAGTCTTTACAACGAAAACCAATTTTTAGGATTAAAAGGAAAACTTTTTAAATTATTTTTCAACGAAAAACTTCTAATCCGATTAATGCGTATTTTCGAAAGATATACTCATATATATATATATATGAGAAAAGATAGCTGTGGGGTTTCAAATTTCTTTGGGGGTCCCAATCTCCAGAATACGCAAGACAGGTGGGCCTTTAATTTTGCACAGACGATATTATTCATAAATAATTGCTTGTAGTTGACATACACGTCATAACAACAATAAATGTATGTTTGTCTGAGCTACATTTTTACATATAAGTATGTCGGCATATATGAATGTATATTCATTTGCACATGTTTGCATTGAATGTGCTTGGATATGTGTTGAGATATGACACTAAAAAGGGTTGAAAATATGCCATACCCGTATACAAACACACATATACACATACAAGTATATAAAGTGCTATCATAAGTTAGAAAGAGAATACAAACATAGACACACACACACACACACACACATATATATATACATATATGCCTAGCTTAGCTGAATGGTGGAGAGAGAGAGAGAGAGAGGAGCATCGAAAAGTAAAAAAAAAAAAGCGACATGACATACGAGACATGCAGTAATATTTTGTAATGGAACGTAAAAGGAAAGTTTTCACTTCCGTTTCCGCCAAGTCTGCTTTCAATCCTGTGTTAAGAAATTGCGAACAAACTTAAATTTCGTAAAATGCTGCAAAGAAAATTTAATAAAGCACCGACTATTACGTTTGATCGGAATGAGCGGAGTTTAGGAGTTCATTTAAATTAATGCATTTTGGGCGTTAAAATTAAAATCTAAATAAGTAAAATAGATAGATATCAGTAAAAGTACACGTGATCTATCTATGTCTAAAAGCTTTTGCTATTTAACGCTTTTTATTTTTTTATATTTTTTTAATTCATTAACTTTTTTATTTATTTATTTATTTATTTTTTTTTTTAAGTTTTATTTGTTTTTGCTTTAAGTTAATGTTCTTTAAAAAGACATTGAACTTTGGGGAGCCATTAAAAGCTTTTCGAAAAAGAAAACAAAAAAAAAAAATGTGGAATAAAATAACTTACGAATCCTCCCTCAACGACCACACCACCGTATATTTTAAATTAACGAAAAATTCAAGCGACTACGTCGAAATCCAGCTCTATGAAGATATACATTCATACCAACATTCATTTGCCAACACACACACACACACACACACACATACAGACATACATCAACAAATAAACCCTGTATTCTACGTATATGTGTATATATATATATATATATATATATCACCCAAATGGGGGATGATTATATGTGTATATGTAAAATAAAACAAAAAGCTGAAAATAAAATGGAAAAGAAGCAACAACACCAACAAAAAAGAAAAACGAAGTTCGGTAAAAGACGAATTTTTTATACCGAACACTTCATTATCTAAAGTAATATTAATTAAGATAATGCGAAGAAAAACGTATAAAGACAGTTCGATTAAACTTTTGCAAATAAAATTAAATTTAATTTTATATGTCTTTGTCAAGTGCTCGAACGGAACTTTTCACATGCGTGTAGAATATGAAAACTTCTTTGATTTCGTATTCGATCAATGTTTTCAAGTAAACTTTAAACGTTACTTTGCACACATGCATACATATGTAAGTGTATACATGTGCATATGTAAATATATATGTATATATTTTTAACTGTATGTGTTCATGTATTTTTTCTTACATATGAGATTATGTATATGTGTATATACGATGAATGTACGTTGATATATATATATATATATATAACTGAAAATGTAAACTTATACATTAAAGAAAATTCTTAATGCAATTAATTTTTTTTTTTTTTTTTTTTTTTATTTGCTTTTGGAAAATTTTAATCTTCACCATATTCTATATTTGTGTACGTATCTATACACAAAGTTAATGTTATTAATTAAGCCTAGAAAATCGCTTTAAATTCTTCGTTAAAAGCGTTGCCTATGGGATATGCTTCGGCATATTACCGAGTATATGCAAAATGTATTCATCTTTGCATTTAAGGGCCACACAACTGATTTATGGGCGACAGTTTCACTTTACCATATAACAGAAACTCATTGTATTTTTATGAACATTTGCTTTTAACTTGACTCTTGCTTACGCACTCAGCAGTTTTGTTCTTTTCCATAAGCTTTTTGTTTTTCACTCTTCGAATCCTTTTTCAATTTCGCTTAGCCACTTACAACCAATACTCAAGAACGTATAAGCATTTTAGCTAAAGACATTTGTAATCCAATTTAATTAAAGTGTTTTAACGTTGACTTATTTCACTGAATTTGTTGTTTTTGGTTATTCCTTTAAAAAGTTACTTCGATTTACTATACAGTGCGATATGATTTGAATATTGTTACCTTTATACGACTGATCTTCATCTTTCGCAAAATACGGTGAGAAAAAGGAAAAATAAAAATTTATAAACCTCATAACGATATATATATATATATATATATATGTATAAATGGAGTCGTAGGCAAAAGTGTAACTAAACATCCGAAAAAGATTTCTTTTAAAATTTTGATTGGGGAATTTATTCGCGACTGTTTTTCGCTAGATTCGCGAGATCCTAAGATTAAGAATAGATTTCGATTATAATCGTCTGCTGCATGATTTCTCGTTATATGTTCGCCGCAAAGTTCGGAAAAAAGTAAGCGAAGCTTTCAATTTTTTTGAGACTGAGGCAATCGATGACTTGAGTCCTTTCTTACGCCTAAATTTTCTTGAAGTCTCGGCATCAAACTAATAGTTAGCGATAAGAATTTCAATTAATTCATTCAAGTAAGGCATCGTAAGTGATGCTTAATTTTATTGAAATAATTTTGCAATTTTGCAAAACATGATGACTAAACAACTATTTTACTCTAATGAATTTCCAACATTATCCTTATCCATGATTATTATACTAAAGAAAAAAAGTGATGAAAATTTGTCTTTATCAAAATATCAGTCAAGGAGTGTAGTGACTATAACTATTTTTATGCTTTTAAGTCCCTTGTTAAGGTGAAGGTATGCTACGTTGGACTGAGTTAGGTTACACGCAATATACTGACTTGATTCAATACCTTTTTCAGAATTATTTTCTAAATCGATTTCAGTCTTTGTCTCCATCGCATGCCTGCCCATCTATTTTTCCATTCAACCCATAACTCACGGTTTACAAGACATTTCGATGAAATATTATACACTGATATTCTTTGGACCGCGAATGAGTAAAAACCTTACGATCGGCTTCGATTTTTACGTTCGTAGATAGCGACATTTGTCGTAAAAGTCGTTATGTGAAAAATATTTGCCATTTTCAACATTCCCTCTCACAAAAGTGGATGTAAAATAGCATTCTGGCATGCTGTATATACATATATATATATAGAAGATTTGAATGGCCCGGAAATACTTTTGAACTGCCTTCCATGCATACGTTTTGTCGAATATGAGCCACTATATGACAGCTAGGTGTAATTTTTAGTATTTTAAAGTGCGAACTTACCGCAGTCCATTTGAACCACATGACCCTCTTGTCGAACTCCTTGCAATATAAGGGCTCTCGCGAGAAGTGTGCCTTTACATGTCAATAAAGCATAATTTTTCATATATTATGGCAACGATAAGCAAATTCTTTCTGTGCTTTCCTTCGAACGATAGAAAAAAATGGCTTTTTTGCTTGGTATCATTAGTGGGGATGAGATTTCAAGCACTAAAATTCATAGAGACATCCAAGCGTACCATTTCTATCGAGCGCAAGACCGAATTGCTTTGACAAGAAGACGATGATTGATGTTTGGTGGAACCAGAAGGATACGATCTACTATTAGTTTTATACCAAATGCTACTAATAGCAATATTTGAACCGCCTTTCACCCGCCGTTCAACTCACTTTTGAGATCAACAAAGAAATTTTCAAATACACTACCTGAGGCATATATAAAAGATTGTATAGTCTTTTCTGTTAGTTATTACTGTAGCATCCGACTAATCTACACAATTTTCGTATGGGTAAGCATTTGTTTGTTCCATGACATTGACAAGTACTTGAGATCTGTATGTCTGCGATTGTTTGTAAGATGTTAATGGAAATTTTAAGCAAAACTTCAATTTTTATTGATTGATGTCTGCTAAACCTTTTATCTGTTGCTGGGGTAATTGTGCGCCAATCCATTTGTCAAATTTCAGACATGGTCTATAACTAAACTGTTCGCATGAATTTTGAAGAACTCGAAAACTCTAAAAAACGACTATCCAGCAGATATGTGTTATATGAACACTGGTGAATTTAATGGGAGTCTTCCCCACGTATGAAAAAAGGGAGTAGAGAACTTATTGGAGTGGCAGACCAAGGGAAAGAAAATACGAGAGAGAGAGAGAGAGAGAGAGAGAGAGAGATAGAAAGAGAACGAGTAAGAAAGCATGCAGTGCTGAACATCGTAAAAACAGAACTGACCGCTGGGACGACACGCATACGCCTAATTTTCGAAATTTCGAAAGATCTGTTGCGATCATCATATCCCTTATAAAGTTGTGCTCGTGGTGAAATTGCAATTGATTATTTATTTATTTAGTTATTATATTTTCTTATTTTTTTTAATTTTCAATATTTGCTTAGAGAGAGACAGAAAGAGAGAGAGAGAGAGAGACAGAGAGAGAGAGAGAGAGAGAGAGAGAGAGAGAGGGAGAGAGAGAGAGAGAGAGGGAGAGAGAGAGAGAAAGAGAGTCAATCGAATATTTTTCACAAATATTTCGAAAAATAAAGCATTATTCATCACAGACACACACACACACGCACACACTGTCGCATACAGAATTATAACATAAATGTATACGCATTTATGTAAGGGCAACCGATGTTACATACATACAATATTTATATGTATTTGTTTGGAAAGAAGAAAAAAAAGTCTGGTAAATGGTTTCAAATGACATGCTTCGACGTGTTTTTCCTGCTTGTCTTTGTTTTTTGCTTTTGTTTTTGCTTTTTCTTTTCTTTCAATTTTTATTGTTGTAAATTTATGTTCGTTTTAAATTGAATTTTAAATTTATTGCTTTTGTTTAAAATGTGCGTTTATGCTTGTATGCGTGTTACGTACGATACTTAATCTCGGTACGGGTACGTGTATGCATACGCGTATACATATATATATAAAAGAGCTTATTGAGCGGTGGAGGAGAGAAAGGATACGGATACACATTTTATATTAATCTTGATAGATGTTTAAAAGAATAAAATGAACTGCGAGCGTAATTTAATGAATTTGCGTTTATAAATCGCAAATTAAAGAAAAAAAAAGGAAATCAAGAATTTGAAAAATAATTTTCTTTAAAAAAAAATGAAAAATATTATAACTAAACGGAATTTTGCATTAAGGGAAACTTTAGTTGCATACCACTAAGCAGGAGGATTTTAAAGGATTTGATTTGAATTAATAACGCGTTACGTTACCTGTAAGGATAACCGAAACGGTATAGAAAGCTATCAATGAATGACATATCATTTTTGATTTAATGGGAAAAATGTTTTTTTATATATGTAAGCGAGATGGGTACAGTTTCGAATTAGAATCACGCCAAGCGCAGAGATTCTAATTCATTAATTAGCTTCGTTTAATGTTGATAACTTTTGCAATTCCCGAAGTTACGATAGCGAGACGGTTTCAAATTTATTTGACGGCGTTCCGGATTATCAAAATAAGAATTGCATGCGTAAGGTTGACGTAAAACGGAACAGTCACATACCATAGAAATTTTCAATGTCAGGTGAAACTTCTGGAATTCAATATATAACGCGCTTAGAGTATGCTAGACAAGGCAACGGACAAAATGAGCGAACAGACAAATAGATAGCACAGTGAACAGAAAGGCAGACAGGAATACGGTACAAGAAGAAGAAGAAGAAGAAGAAGAGGAAGAGAAAGCATTACAAACCAGGAAAAGCGAATAGATAATAATGATGATAAATAATTAAAAGGATATATAAGGCAAATGGACAGATAAAAATTACCGAAAAGCTTCAAAGAGCCTCGAAATGCTTTTTTTTTCTTTTTTGGTGATATATGTCGCAACTATGTTCCGCTAAATTTCCCAAGTGAAAACATGAAAGGTAGCGAGGATGCCACCTGTTGTGTGCAAACAAGAGACTTTCGATGCGCATGCAATTAGCGCTGGTTGCACAATTACGGAAATGATTTGGGTTGACATACAAGACTTTGCAAAGCTTGGGTTTTCTGCACGAGTTACTATCATTGAAATTTTACCATAAAATAAGCAAATAGTTGAATATCTGAGTTTCTGTTCTCATGAAATGGAACTTGTTACCTTTTTTTTTTTTTTTTTTTTTGATAAACCGATATCGATCAAAGCTGCTATGCGATACGCTCACAGATTATAATATTTGTTTGGATGAACTTCTTGTGCTTGAATTCTGAAGAAGTGCAGATAAGATTTTAAACAATATTTATGCATCCGTAAAGAAAACGAAGCAATTAAGTGTACTTATGGTTAACTTCGGCTATCTTGAGATGAAAGAAAGAATCCAACTAAACGACATACGCTTTACGTAGATATTGCTCTGTAGAGATCGAGGCAAGTGATACTCTAATATTTCCGAGTTCGTTTTCGAGTCGTTTAGTGTTTGACAGCAAACATGACGAACGCACTAACTCTGTTCACAAGCACCGTTCCGTTCACCCCAATCGTTGACGTGCGGAATCCAAATTTAGCATTCAAAGCAGTCGTAATCGTTAAAAATTATGCACCGCCGCTACTACTATCACTACGAACAATATTGAAGTGAAATATCCGCGAAGCAATGACAAATTGACGTCATCGAATGCGACTCTTATGATCTGAGATCTTTCGCGCGAGCAAAAGGCTGCATCACTTTTTACTCCACCTAATATTAAGTCGAAGTATATGCACTTCTTTCAAAGAAACCGATATATACATATATACATTTTTTTTTTTTTTTTTCTTTATTATGCAAAAATAAAGGAAATCGCGTTCCGACCTTTCCGTAATTAGTAAAGAGAAGAAACTTTTTTTTTTTTTTTCCTTAAAACCGAAATCGAAATGTCAATGAACTTTTGCAAGTTATAGTAGTAGTAGTCTTAGAGTAAAAATGCCAAAAAAAAGAGACAAAAAAGAAAAATAAAAATAAAACGAAGCAGTGAATTCCAAGTAAAAAGTGTTGAAAAACATGCAAAGTAACATTTAGTTGCTTAGAAAAAAACAAAAAAACAAAAAAAAAAAAGAGAAAATAAAACAAGACATGACGACAACCTGTTGAAATAACGAGCTTCTACCAAAGTATGGAAAAAACCAAAAGCCGAAAAAAATAATATTAACCAGTAAACACAAAAAATGGAGGAAAAAGAAAAAAAAAGGAAAAACATTAAAAAAAAGGTCAAACAACTCAGATGAACTGAAAGTCAACTCGAAAACTTAAAAGGATCAAATTGATTTCTAAGAAAACTACGACGGCACAACGAAACCAAAGAAACCCACACACAACTTACTGATGATATCATATAATGGAAAAAATGTTAAGCAAAAGAAAGTAGAGGAAAAGAAGAAGACGAAGAAATAGAAAAGAAAAAAAGACTAACACTTAGACTGTCAGCAGACGCAGACATCGTAAACAGCACAGTGGGAAACGGGCTGCAAACAGGGACCCAAACCGACGTCATATGTTTTACTAACTAACCAAATGAATCAATGTTAAAAAATGACAGAAGTGCAAAAAAAAAAAAACAAAAAAAAAAAAAAAAGGGAAAAAGAAAACCTAAATTTACTTTCAAGGGTAAAAGCAAAGGATACACGAGAATCTACTGCTTGCACATTTCAATGCGAGGGAGAAAGCGTTAGAGCATAAGAGCGTATTCTATGGCAGCCAAAGTACATTCAAATATGATGATAAGGAAAAAAAAAAGGTCAAATGAGCAAAAATTTGTGAAACACGCACAACTTACAACTGACACAATAAAAAAAAAAAAAAAAATGAAAAAAACTCATTGTTGCATAAGTGGTAGAAAGCTTCATATATTTAGTGCTACGGGAACGTACAACCTTGACCTTTATATTTTTATTGTGGGTTTAAAAAACAAAATAAGGAAAAAAAAACCCAAAGATTTATCATTTTTTTTTTTTTTTTTTTTTTTTTTTTGTTGAGCTAAAACGCTCTCTACGCACAATACATGGTAAACGTATTCAATGAATTTCGACCTTCATTCACTTTGAAAGGGAAATATGGAATGAATAACAAATACATGAATCTTTACTGCAAATTACGCCTACGGTTACGGACGACATTGATTGAAATATTAAATCAAAAATTGTTTCTATTTCGATATAAAAAGCAAATGTTGTTTGCTTCCAGGCTTTATATATAAATATTTTCATTGCCTATTTTTAAGTAATTAAAAGAAAATATAATTACATTTTCTTTC
>NW_023998415.1:29637552-29642163 GCF_014805625.2 Glossina fuscipes
TGATTTGTTTGATGTTAAAGAATAAATTTAAATTTTTCCTACTACTCTACTCTACTTTACTTTACTCTACGTTCACGTTGAAGAAGAATAAGTAATACAAAAATATTCATTATCTACTTTTAGGTGCCGTATTTAAAACGACTCGAATCAATGTGCGCCCGATCATCAGCAAATTAATGAAATTTTACAAAAATTTCCATTTACACACAATTCTACCCGTTGCAAGGCAAATCGGGCATCGTCGGTATGACACTGGCTCTCTGGTTATTGCTAATCTTGTTAATTCCAACAGAGTGTTATGAACGGAGACCGTTCAACACGCACGATTAAGTGTTAAAAATGCCACGAGCTATTGATGAAAATACAACAACAACTATCCTATCCTATATAAGGACGTTACGGGTATGCCAAAATAATAATAATGATGACGACGACGATGATGATGATAACGGTTTAAAAACAATAATAACAATAACAACAACAACAATAGTATAATAACAACGTGTGATATTTTGTTAACATATACGAGTAGGAGTCAAACAATTATGGATCAAAAAAAAAATATGTTGTATTTGTTTTTTTATAGTATTCTCTGGAGCGCCTACGATCTTCAGGAGCGAAATAGCAAGTCAGAGTAGAAGAGGGTATGTATTTATTCAGTTGATAGCAATTCGCCATAATATGTAAGTGATAAGCAAAGAGATACAAAAAATGTGATTAAAATATTTCTCAGCGCCCTTCACAAGTCCATTGTCCATCAAATTCATTTTATTGATCATTGACATGAGAAGATTAATAATTCAATTCCCGAGCTTAGAGCTTTTTATCCTCACCTCGTAAACATATACATACCTATGCATTAATCTGAATAAACATGAAATATATATATATATATATTGTGTGTGTGGGCGAAATTGTATATGCTTACGTATATATGCATATAGATACGTAGTATCAATACACACATGAACGCATGGATCTTCAAACGGATTGAATAACAAAACAAATGAGAAAATTATATTCGGTCGTGACCGAATCTTTTATATTCACTACGATTATCCTAAAAAAGGCGAGAAAAGTAAAAGAACTAAACTTTCATCCTCTCTAATATGGAATGGGCGTGGAAAATAAAAGTTTTCAAAATTAAAGTTTTTTTCGCATAGTTGTTGTGGGCGTTCTAGCCGTATCCTTGGAAAGGTTTAAGTTACTTCCAAATTTAGGTGATATCTTCATTTTCACTAACGGGAGAATGTTTATCACGGTTACTGGGCAGTAACACAGATAGACAGATGGACAGACGAATACTAGGTGCATTCGAAATTTGCAATGGACCAAGAAATTATATACTTTATGGGGCTTTTTGAAGCTTATTTCTGTGCCTTAGAAAGGTATTGGAAAAAAAAATTAAACTTTGGTACATCATAATATAGGGCGTGGTACAAATGTGCGCAAATGATACAACAGCGCCCATACATGCGTATGCGTTCAAATTTTTGTACATAAGTTTTCATTCTTTTTGAAAAACCGAGGTGTTCTCAGTTGACATGGCATGGTGGGCGTGTCCTTCAACCTTCGATACCAACAAGCGTGCAAAAATTTTTAATGTTTTTGCCGAATTTTGCCGAAGTCGATAGCTTTATGTCGGCGGCCGAGAGAATATTTACAGCAAACATTATATAGACGGACAGATACACAGACGGAAGACCCTGAATATATACACTTTGTGGAATCGCTGATGCTTTCTTCTGGACGTTGCAAACGCTTTGACAAAATGAATATACCTCCGATCCTTCGGCGAAGGGGAAAAGCAACGATTGTTATGTGAAGAATATGGCAAAAATATGGTGTAAGGTGCGCGCCTGCACTGAGCTGTTATCGAGTTCACAAATGTCATGGGAAGAAATACGTGTTTGGAAATTAATGGCAGTCAATGCTCGCAGCTCCTCTCACAAATTTCATGAAAATTAATTTGCGTTGAGTGCAAGCGGAAGACCCTTTACAAGTTATCCGAATACTAGCATTTAAGTCAGCTATTGCTGTTACCCTTATGGCCAAAATTTGCTTAAAAAAAAAAAAAAAAAAAAAAAAAATGAGATAGTTTTAAATGGCTACATATGCCGTGGATCCAAATGCGAAGCAAATGCTTTAACAAGTCTCATTAATGATGGACGGAGCCAAAGGGGAGAGCAGTGAATACTCGCAATCGATACCAGTGTTGCAATATCGATGCATATTAGTTCTTGTGTGGATATAAGGCGGATATACAACAGGTGAACTTTCCATTTGGAATGAAAACGTTGACCTTCAATAAATTCTACTAACGGTAGACTGAATCCAACAAAACTCGACTTAGTTTTAATTAAAAAAAAAAAAAATATATATATATATATATATATATATATATAAATATATAAAAAAGGAAAGAAAAAAAAGCAAAAAAGAAAAAGCAGCACATGTTTGGAAAAACTGTGTCAATGTGTCTGCGGCATAGATAGATATATGTGCATACTATGTATGCCTATCCATTCCAGACTGTCATGGCAACCAGCAGCAACCTTAGCTTTGTTATGAATGTAGATCAAGTGGAAACTTTACTTTCGAATTAACCGCACGGCAAAGCATTCTGGCCATGTTCCATGAATCGTTACAAACGGACATGAACGGAGGGAAACGTTCTAACGGAGATGCAGATATTACAACTGCCTGCTGAATGCATACCCGTTTCAATGTAAAACATGAAACCTTTATTGTTCGTTCGTTCGTTCGTTTGTTTGTTTGTTCGTTTATTCGTTTATTCACTACAAAAGAGCGAATAAATAAAAAACTTGAGTAACAAACACACAGTGTAGCGAATAGAAAAAAAAAAAAAAAAAAAAAAAAAAAAATTAAGGAAAAAATAAAAGCCAAACTCTCTATTAGTGAGGGTTTTGCGAACAATAGCATTTACACTGAGCTGAGCATTGGATGTGTTAAAGGAAAAGTTCGCATTTATGCATATATTGTTTGTGTGTGAAAAGTCTGGCAACGAGCGCTTGCCAAAACGTAGTGGTAGCGTTATGCTGGTGGTGTACAGTCATGATGCAGGTTGGATTCCTAACTTTAACGCTAAACTGTGTCAGACGGTGAGCCACAATGCAGCTAAATGCCTAAGAGCCACTGAAAGTGCGACATTGAATGTCACGGCCAAAGTTACAATCAGATCCATTCAACGACTCTTTGCAAAAGTGAAACGTTGCATGTGTTTACAAATGCATGTTTGGTTCGAATCGTTGCAGCGAAATGTTTTACAATACTTAATATGACATACATACACACACACATACACACACACACACACACACACACACACGCTTGTACAAACATATACACATGTATATATATGCTATACATAAATGTAATGCATATATATATATCTATCTATATATATATATATATATATATATAAGTTAATGGGTATGCGGCGCAATTCAATGAATGGTTATTTCAATCATGCACTTGCTTAGACAGAAAGTTACTCTTAGAGGCTGACAGTGACGGACAGAGAAAGGTAAAGCGAGAGGCAACAACACAGTAATAACATAACGACATCATCATCATCATCATCATCATTATAATCATCATCGTCAAAATCTCACCATCAGAGTATCGTCACTATCAGGAGAGTAACAAGCCGTGCACACCGACAACGACGCTTAGTTCGGTTTCATTTTTATTTTTATTTTTATTTTTTTTGTTTCCTTAAAAGTCTCTAGCAGTCGTCATTGTGCAATATTTGCCTTTAAACGCAATTCAGTCAGACGCAGTCAGTTAGTTGTGCGGCTATAGAATTCTTTTCGAACGCGAAACGTGGATGCTGTTGCATGAATGAAAACTCATCTAAAAAAATCCCGAAACGAATAACTTTGTAAAATATGAACAACTATGAAGGGTACGCAGCTTTTCTTCCGCAGTTGCTTTTCTATTTTTCTATTATTTTTTTTTTTTTTTTGATTATAGTTTTTTTCATGCAAAGAGGAGACATTCGCTCAGCACTGGGAAGCCGGCGTTCACGTTGCCAAATCAACAACATGTTGCATTCGTTGCACATGGCGGTTTCAGATATTGTCACATAAAGCAACAATTACCCACATACATGCATATCCTGCTCTATTCCTATTCTATACGCACAGCGTGGCCTTTTCATATGCAGTGCATACACTTATGTGCGTTCACATTCACAATAAACTATTTTTTCTTTATTTGTTTATTTATTTATTTATTTTCTTTCTTTTTTTTTTTTTTTGTTGTTTTCTATGCAGGCAATCGCGTGGTGTTTGGAAATGAACCGTCACATTGGCACGCGTTTCACATAGTCTACCAACTCATAACGTCACACATTCGTTCGCATTTCACATAAAAACTTACAGATTTTTATTGTTACGTGTTACGTTTTATATTATTTGGACTGCGAGCTCAAAACTAACAGAACGCAACAATGCCATAAAAATGTTGTTATGTTGTTCGCACACAAATTGATTCCGGCTAACATTACTACAACTGTTACGATTACTACTATTCCTATGACGGTACACATATATACAAACTGTGGGGTAAACGGGGAGCAATAAGTGA
>NW_023998415.1:29642263-29658643 GCF_014805625.2 Glossina fuscipes
CTTTTCCTAGAAAAGTAGAGAATCGACCTTCAGAAGGCAGGAAAACTTTGTTTTTAACGTAAGGCAATAACGACAATAATCTTCTCTTCCTCAGCGAACTGATGCATGTTGATTAATGATGATGGATGAAAGTCAACGCTTTGTAATAGATTTGCGTTAAGGCAACGAAAAGGTTCATGAATTCGATCTAATTGAGATGACTGGGAATTAAAAGCAATTGTCGTGCATTGAGTCTGTAAGAAAGGCAGAATAGCTTGCATAGGGGCAGCAATAATTTTCGTTCAATTTATAAAAACATATGACGCTTCGATATCACGCTTTCCGCATCCGGTGTGAAAGGGGTTAGAGAATGGATGAACGAGAAGTAATGTTTACCGTTAACTAGTTGACTGAGGGATTTGATGACTTTTACATACTACTGTTGGTTGGCTGTTGATATGGTTCATTTGGTTCCCTCAATCATAGGCAATTATATGCACCTACACACACACACACACACACACACACACACGCATATATCAAATATCTGCATATTGAAAGTAATGACAAGAAGTGCAGGAGAGTAGATTTACATACAGATTTACATTTAGCATCAATATCGGTATCGATGTCGTTTCGATGTTAATGCTAACAATTTCACCTGACACGTATTCCTGAGCAATGTTACGCATGCAATGTACGCATGTACCACCACCGTGTGCGTGAAAGCCTACTGGTACATGAAATGCGTGAAACGGTTTATCTTAGTTCTTACTTAGTATTGTGCCTGGCCATTGTCAATATTTCCTAAGGATGACCATATTCTTTGTACACTCGGCTATGTTTAACTAACAAACAAACAAACAAACAAACAAACAAACAAATAAACAGATAGACAGCCTGACAAGTGAACAGCAGTAACAACAAAGTAATCAAACTAAATAAGTAATAATCAAAGAACGATTCATGCCTGAATCGGAGACAACGACAGTCGCTAAATGCTCTTTTAACTAAACGAATAATGTTTTTTGTGTGTGTGTGCGTGTATGTATGTGTAGGCATTAAATAAATGCCGCTGGGAAATGTTAAATCGGTGACGACATACATCAACACATGTACATACTTGTAGGTACATACGTGCAAATGCTGTAATATAACATATGGATAGACGTACATATCGTACGCATGGCAAGCAAGATTTACTCGATCTCATTGAGACGTGCACAAAATGTAAGACTGAAGTGAGCGAGCCCCCAATAAATAAAGAAATCATTTAGTCAGATTTGAAACGTATGCATGCGTGTATATATATATATATATATATATATATATATATATAACATTACTACTACTATGTAGGTATGTGTGTGTGTGTGTGTGTATGTTTAAAAATGTGTTTATGACTGAAATACAAACCGCACATAGCAATGCCAGCCAAGCAGCCAGCCAACCGTTCAATTTGGGAGAGCTAAAGCACATTCAAGCCATCGAACACGGACACATAACAGCATAGCGTGCCTTGCCAGGCAGTTGGCCGGTAAACAACCAGTCAGCCAGTCATTATTGTTAAATGGCGCCACACCGTCTAGCATGCTTTTATTCACATGTATCGCAAGCTCACATATATACATACATACATACATACATATATAGGTATATATATATGTATGACAAGCGATGTCTAAGAAAAAATATATATATATATATATTTATATTTGCACACACACATATATATATATATATATGTCGTAATCCAAGACGTCGTCATTTAAATGACGTTTGCTTTGACGACCACACATGCACATATACACATAAAATAAAGCCGCAATGCATATTTGCTATAAAGTTGTCAAAAGTCATTACTATTACTTGAGCTTCTTTTCGGTGCTTTTTTTTTCATAATTTTGTATGACAACGTGTGTTGTTTATATATTTGTGCGATTAGCAGTGGCGTTTGATGACTGACTGAGGCTAAGGTGATTCATATTCATTTGAAATAATTCAAAAAAAAAATATTTGTTTTTTTTTTTTCTTTTTTGCTTATGTGTCTGAAACAATTGCTTCGATAGTGAAGTGTCTGCTCTTTTCGTTTCGTCTTAATAAGAGCAGCAACCAAATGAATTACAATACTCTTAAGTGCCGGATCTTAGTCGAATAAAAAAGTTTTGAGACAAAGTCCTCTTGAAAGAATATGTTAAAAACACTGGATTCATAAATCTATCCGTAGACCGAAGCTATCCTGATGCGGTATCGATTTCGCTGCACGGAATATTATCTTGTTTTCCTTTTTTTTTTTTTTTTTTGCTTGTATACATAAAAAAGAATTAAAAAAAAATTTTTTTTTTGTTTGTTTGTTTAAGATATAAGAAAAGGTGCAAATAAGTAAAGTAAAATTCTTTCAAATTATTTGTCAGGGACTTGATTCTTTCCCGGTGATATAGCTATTAAAGTACAATTTGTGGTCGTCTTATCGAACCAGTAATCGAATCCAGGGCTTCGACGTAAACGCCGGACATATTAACCACCGCACTAAACGGTGTGCGGTGCAGTTTTCAATAAAGCCGATAGCACTTTAGATGGTAGAGCTTTAAGGCTTTTATTTTCAAATTTATTTCTCTGGCTAAGTAATAATAATAATAATATAAAGTTTTTTAGACTATTTTTTTTTTTTTTTTTTTGCTTTTCTCGTAAACTTACCCCTGTAGTTGGTGTTGCACTTCCGGCTGTTGTTCGTGCCTTGCCACGGCCACGACGTGACTCGGTGCGTACTGGTTGTCCGTCCGGGCCGTAGACAATCTAAAACGTAAAACATATAAATCGTTTGTATGGACATTTCAACAAGACTGATGAGATTGAGAAAATTTTAAACAAAATTTGTCCCTTATGTAGGCAAAATTTCAATAGAGTCATGATCATCCCACTGATCAGATAACGCAAAGCGATAACCTCTTTGCAAATGTATTGTTACTCTCTGAGTAGGACGTTAAGTCAAGATTTTTTTCCTTTCAAATATCATTTGAAATCAGATGCAATTTAATTTCAAAAGTCATGCTATAGATTCGTTGGATTTTTACATGATTTTATATAATAAATAACGATGATAGTATATATCATATATAAGCATTACAAGTTGATTGCAAATTTTTTAAATGTTTTTTTTTTTTTTTACACCCCTCACCGTTATCGTAAAAAAGACAAAGGAAGTAAAAGAACTAGAGTTTCATGCTTTACAATAGGGAGTGGACGCAGCGAATTTATTTATTCGATTTGCAAAGGAATAATATTTCAATGAAAATATTTCAATAAAAAAGCTTTTGTCGTATAGGCAGGTAAGCGAATGTTTGAAAAGTTTAGGTCAATTCCAAACTCTTTTACTATTTTGTGGGCGATATCTTCATATTCGCTAACGCGAGAATGTTCATGACAGGCGCTACACAGTTGCACAGACAGACAGATGAATAGACGAACGGACGGACATGTTTAGGTAAATTCCACATTTGCAACTGGTCGAGAATTTGTATACTTTATCGGGTTTCTGAAGCTTCTTTCTGCTCGTTATAAAGGTATTGAAAAAAAAAAAAAACAAGTTCATTGTGATACACTATTGTATAGGCGTGGTCAATTTTTTTACATTTTTGTGCACGAATGCTACAGCATCACCCGCAGAATATATGATCAAATTTTCGTACATTTTTTTTTGCTACAGTTTATGAATTTTTGATTCCTTTTGAAAAATAGAGGAGCTGTGGGCGTGCCCTTCAACAGATTTGGCCGGTTTCCAATACCAAGCTTTGTGCGAGAACATCCAATATTTCTGCCAAATTTGAAGGTGACCGCTTAGTTTTTACATCCGGGAGAATATTTACAACAGATATCATTCAGACGGACAGACAGAGATGCTTAGATCGATTTAGAATTTGATGTTGATCGAGAATATATGTACTTTATAGCGTCTCTGATGGGTCTTTATGGGCGTTGCAAACGTTTTCACAAAATGACTATACCATCCATCCTTCGGTGAGGGGTATAAAAACATTATACTGGCGACACGGCCCCCCATTAAATGTCCTACACGACCTCAAAATTATCTATTTATCGACCTTTCAATATAAGGCGTAATACGGGAAGTGATCGAAGGCGTGCGGTCCGGTTCTAACTATTGTTAATAGCGTTCGTCCTTGGAATAAAACACATTAGCGTAACAGTGTTGGTGGAACACGAGAAAATATGACAGATAAACGAGCAGAGGGAGAGACAAAGTCAAATGGATTAAGAAAATGTTTTCGAACCGATAGGTATCTTAAAAATTAGGTTTTATCGTCAGACCTTTTGGATGTTGCACACATTCGAATAAACGTAATGTAGCCGTATGATAGGCTTATAAAAACTTGAAGAAGATTGAAAATTAGTTTTTTGTAAATCTTAATATTAAACATTAATTTGAGTACTTGATAATTTCAAAACCCTGTCTTCATGATTATAATGTTGCCGAACTTGCTTTCATTAATTACCAAAAGCAAAAAAAAAAAAGCTTCACAAAATGTATTTTAAAATAAAGGATAGACTTCTCAATAATATTTGTCTTCGCTGAATATTCAATAAAACTTTCAAAAACGCTTATCTTGAATGCGTGGGAAGGCGTTAATTTATGAGTGAGTAACGGTTATTTCATTAACAAGATAGGATTATTATCGTGTAAACGTCATCTATATATGAAAAATTAAGATACATTGCTGCAGTAAAGACACACACCATTCCGGAAAAACAGTTTTCGATGTTGATGGTCATTAAAATTTTAATATGGCAATGCTACGGTAACACTACGGCAACACTACGATTTTAAGTTAAGCTGCGGCAATGCCGATTGAAGTGTAATTGAGAAGTTTTTGTTTATTTGCAAGTACACGGCGCCTAACACGAATCAAATTATATTTAAGCAACGATTTAATGAATGCATTTTTTCCATTTCTACAAAACATATTTGCGCGAGTCTTCTCGCACTCGTACTCTCGTAATTGAAACTCTTAAACCTAAGAGCAGATAATGCAATTGAAGTAAATGTCAAAATTTATAAAAATATGCATAAAAAAAATTTATAAAATTCAATTTGTTTTTTAATTTGAATGAAAAATTTTCAATATTCTTAAAATGGGGAACTGAACTTTGGCTAAGCCAAAGTTACTTACACATATTGCTTTGACAACAGCTTTAAAAATCGTAGGTTAGCCGATACAAATTTGGTTATCGTAGAGCGGAGATCCGACCCAAATATGCATTCGATTTTCTTAGTCTTTTTATTTCAAAAATTATAAAGTTAAAAGAACTTTTCCTCAGCGGAGATAGAATAGATGATGTCGGAAGCTTTCGCGTTCATTTTTTCCATAACTTTATTCATAAACTCTTGCGCAAACCCAACGAAATGAATGTTTCTTTAATTAGGAAATGCACAAAAAAAAAAAAAAGAAGTAAAATGTCTGTAAGTTGGGCAACAATTTTCCAATGCGAACCCAATATTTGCTTTCGTCATTTTCAGGTAAGAACTCAAGCTTTGTAAAAAGAACTCGCAATTTTGCCACAAAACAGAAGTCGAGAAATTGTCATAAACGAGAAAGTGCTGTGAATAATGCCAACTTTATGGGAAATGTGGATCGGAAATTTGATATGAAACTATCTGTCAAGTCCATCCATCCACCGTTAATTAAGAGTAAATTTGTTGGTTTTTTCATACATTTGCAATATTTAAGATTTCTCGAAAGCGTAATATCGTTTACTGTGCCTATTCGACGGTATGAATTCTGAAAATGACGTCATCCTTATATTTATATTCTTAATGCAAAAAGTATTAAGCTTTAGATGGTGAAAGAGTTTCCTAAGATACTTTGAACAAATGAACATGAAATGCTTTGGAAAGGAGGTCAAACAGATCGCGTTCGTTCGAAATAATCAAAAAAATAATAAAATAATTGAATGCGTAAAAATCTTCTGGAAATTGGGGAAACAAAACGAAAGGCGACGTACCCTTTCGTGTCAGTTTTGACTCGGTCCGATCGGTATTCCATATATTCTACTAAAATAGTTTAAAAAATTGCGAAAATTTCGGAAGAATGGAAATGGAATTTTGAACATCACATATAGTGTTCGCAAGTTTTCAGAAGACTGCCTGCAAAAGATGTACTTGGACTCCGCACTTGGGAAAGTAAAGAAGAGCAAACCTGTTGGGTCTCGTCGCATTCGCAGCAAAGGAGTTGAGAAAAATTTGCGACCGTCATTGAGTTGAAGTCGAGGTGAACGACAAGGGAATACGCGCTGGTCGTGCAAGAAAACATTTAAACTAAACAATATCTCTGCAGTCGAATGACTTTATTTGCCGCATTTTATGTTTTTTGGGAAGCGCAAAGAACTTTGCAAGGAAACTTCTCCATATCACAACATAAGATAAGTTAAGTCAGTGCCTAAGTTGCTGTACGATGAACACAAAGAAAATGTTCGGATGAATATGGCGTCAAATCAAAATGACTTCTCGAATTTATCTAAGCTTGTCGGGCTTTTCGCTTTATCTTGTAATTGCGTTTGGCACAAAGGTTCAGTTAGTTGTGAATACCAATTGTTTTGCTTTAAGACGGTTTCAGTTACATTTTTTGCTTCTGCTTATTTCTATTTCGCTTTGTTTTATTGGGAAATGGAATTCAAGTTCAATTTGGTTTAATTGATTATTGACTTATTGTTTAAATATATTTCATAAATCGATGAACAATACAAATAGCGGATAACTCGATTCGATTCGATAAGTGATCGAGGCCTGTTACGATAGATTGTATTTATAAAATAGTGTTTAAAATGGCAGATCCGAATGCGATATAGTAAAACAAATGGAACAGTTAAGAATGGTTCAAGCGTTCAATATAAATACGTGATAGAGCGAAATTTTTTTTTTTTTTTTCATTTTTTCATCGATTTACCGAGCTAAGTAACGAAGCGATGACATAGAACACGTTTCTTTATGATCTCTCTAAGTGCAGAAAGGATCTGGTCTTTAGTTCTTTTTAATGAGATTTTTTTCCCAAAATGAAGAAAGAAAAAAAAAAAACCAAACAAAAAGCAAAAAAGAAATGTTTACACCCGTGAACTCTCATTACGAATATGATTTGCACATATGAACGCGTGTGTGCCAAACGTGTCATTTTTCATAGACTTGTGAATGTTTACGACATTGTATATTTGTGTGCGTCAGTGAATTGCTACGTGTGCGTGTGTATGTGTATGTGTGTGTGTTTGTTCGCTTATGTTTAAATTAAGCGTAAGCGCACAAATGTGTAATGCATTAAAATGATTGTCATTTTAATTGTGAACGCACACATGTTACGAACGAACATGTCTGGCCGGGGTTTTATGGTGTTTACAGGAATATGTGTTTGTTTGATTTTAAGCAACGCACACTCTATGCGTGCACTTTATTATTGGCATTACGATCTACTTTTGTATGCTTTCGTAGCTGTTCTTTTATTTATGTAAACGGTAGCGGAACGAGATGCTACATATGTATGTAATGTTGATAATAATGATGCTGCCGCCACTGTTACTCCTGCTGATGATGTTGAAGGTTTATGCGTGCGTTGTGTGTATGCATGCATGCTTGCAAGCATGCATGTGGTGTATAAAATGCACACAAGGCGAATGCCAAGTACTGCATACGCACGCACACATATTTTAAGAACCCCAACGAAGTGTTTGCGCATTACTCAGAACACAAAAAAAAAAAACAAAAAAAAACTAAAAAATACTACAAAAAATAAATAAATAAATAAAAGTAAAAAGAAATTTTATGCGGTTTTTCTCTGCTTCTTTTTCTTCTTCTTTTTTTTTTTTTTCTTTTTAAATAGCACGCAATAGCACGTTGCAAAGCTCATTGCAAGCGTAACAGCTTGCACGACATGCGAGTGCGCAAGAGTACGCATATATATATATATATATATATACGTGCGTGCGTATATTTTTAAAAATATACATTTAATGCTTAAACTTGTACATGCTTAGGAAAGATTCGAAAAATTTGTCCAAAAACAAACTACTACTCGCTATCACTACTATTTATAACCAATATATATATATATATATATATATGCACAATGCAGTTGAAGAAATGTCATTATCGCATCTAAAAGGCAATACAATACGGCACACAATGCAATTTAAAAATTGCTAGGGAACGTACAGAACGGTAAGCCAGAACGGTAATAAAGAACAAGACAAGCTAGACTTCATTAAATACACGGACAGACGATGTGTTTGTATAAGAGAGCAATTGAGTTACTCAATGAATTCTGATTTTCAAAAGGTTCAATAATGCAATAGTTGCCACAGTCGCTTAAGGACGTACACGATTAGCGCAGTTCAAGCAATAACGTCGATATCTATTATTCTTTATTATTACATTTACTTTTGCCCGTGCGTGTGTTTGTTTATATATGTCTATATACGCACATATATAACTATGAACGTAATTTTGTGTGCGCTTTATTAGTTCTCATGGTGAGGTTACAAGTAACATTTTAAGCATAGTCCGACACATGCGTATGCAGATGGTTCTATATACTCTCGTATATAGATTCTATTTAAAAAAAAAAAAAAGAAAGAAGAAAAATGTGGATTGAGTGACACGTTTCCTTTTAAACGCTCTACCGCTCTACCGCTCTATTGTCAAGCATTTCTCTATGATTTATGTTCTCAGACTTGTTTCTTTCCCATGAACATACTCAGTGTACATATACATATGAATATATATATATATATATATATGAGTGCGGTAGGGTTTTTCTTATTGCTTTCACTTTCAATTTTACCGGAAATACTTAAATATCATATATTTTTATATCTTAAGTAAGTTTTTCGATAGCAATAACAGAAGGGTTTAATGCTTTCGCTTATACACCGACGATTGAGGGCATGATTCCGTTTATCTCCTCGAACAGAGATGATATGCTATGCTATTCCATTATTATCATATATTACGCGTAACGTAATTGCATGTCTGTGTTTATAATTCTTTGATTCTAAACAGATTTATAGATTATTTCAAGTTCAAAGTCATTCGTCATCGTATAGATTGCGTCATAGGTAGGGTAACTACGATAATCATTTTACTTATTCTTATAAGAAAGATGGCAAAGAAACCTACTTTTTGTGTTATGCGCGCGCACACATACACACACGCATTCATATAAATAGTCTTTTCAAAATTAAGGATATTGCGGGTAAATGCCAAGCGCTTACATCTGTTATCTGTGTCCTAATGCATTCTCTTTTCATTTATTTTCTCGCATAGGCATACGAGGACATTGACATTGTCCTAGAAAATAATGTACGTAACTGTAGCAGTGGCAAGAGTATAAGAAACAGTGAAACGATTGCGTCGTCATTAACTAAAGAAAATAAATAAGCAACAAACACGCACACACACACACACACACACACACATCACACAAGCACAAACGTAAACCCAAATGCATACACACACACATACACACAAAAAAAAAATAATATTTATTAATGATCATGCGGGCAAATGTATACAAATGAATTATTGACGGACAGATGTGAGGGCGGTTAGCAGAGGAAGTGTTCTTTTTCATTATAACATTCAACGATTTTATACTACACTGGAAAGGTAATGAATATAGTAAAATAATGAGAAAGAAAAAACAAATTTAAACTTTATACCCCGACGGAAGTCATTATTATTTGCTCTGTCTAATGAAATCCTCGCCTATTTTTGTGAAAAAATTCTATTGACATATGGAGGCTTCTAGTTTATGAGACGGCTTATCTGGCGAGGGTCCCGAAAAATAGACGCATTCGGGCCAAAAATAAAACTTACATACAAAATTATTATTTTGGACCAATAATGGCTTGTATTGGATAAGATGTTAGTATGCGGAGGAGGGTTAGAAAAAAAAAAAACAAAGATAGTTTTTTTCCACACAAATGGATCAATAAATTCCGAATTAATTTCTCATTTCAACTGTATCAAGTCTGTCCGCCTGTTCCTCAGATATCTATGTCTATGTATCTTTTTTCATAACAATTTTCGATACCGACCTAGTTTAGATCAAAGACGAACATTATTGAAAATAAATTGGATGAAGCAGCCGATCCTTTACTTTTACCGTTTGACTCGGCTCCCGTACAAAGTACGCCTTTTTATGGGAAAAAGTTGAAATTTTTATTAATTTTATTATAATCGTTCGTCGTACGTAGGCCGATTTGTTTGACTTCACGACGTGCAATGATTCTTGTGTGAGAAGCACGCCTCTGTTCAATGATATTATCTAACCTCGGACACTTTATGACGAAATAGGTAAAGAATAATGAGATCTTTGAGGAGAAATCCAAATATGGATAATCTGGACTATGTCTGTTCACGAAAATAAATGAATTAATGAATTCAGCGAACCGTTGTAGGGCATTTAATGTGGTTCAATAATGTTTTGTTGTTTTTTAAAAGGGAAAAGCTCGTACAAGTGGTTTCAACGCTGGGTCCCTGAGCGAAAATACCTCAAATATCCTAAAAACCTTCGATCCTTGAGGTTGAATACAAAAACACTTTGACGAATGACAGATAGGGGGAAAAATAGACAATAGCAACACAGCTAAATCGATTGATTAAATAGTTTGGATTAAAACTAAATCGGGTTCAAAAGATTATTCAAAATCGGGATATGATAGAAGTGAGACGTAACTCAACTGAAGCACTTCTGACTGGCTAATGCAAATGAAAAGAAAGCGAAGACGAAAAACCGACTTCACATGGAATTTGTCGACACGCTGTTGCACGCTTGCAATTGCCATAATATTGCATTGCTTCATCGCCCATCGCCCATCGCCACATCAAGGATAAGCTAAACTTTTGTACGCAATTTTCACACAAGATAACTTAAGAGTGACATGTGTATGCCTTTCTAATACCATAATGTAATCTAATTATTGATAAGTATACACACACACACACACACATACACACACCCAGCTTCTGACTGACCATGGCTGCTTCCGGAAATACCTACACAGATTCGGGCACGACAGCTCGCCTAACTGCCCGATATGCGAGGATATGGAAGAGGACGCAGAGCACGTAATGTTCTACTGCAGCAGGTTTGAGAATGGGTGGCGTCAAGTGCCACCTAACGGGATATCGAGCGTAATGGTCGGCAGTGCAGCAGCCTGGAACGCCGTAGACGCGTTCGCTAGCAATACTCTCATGGAGTTACGGCGATTGGAGAGACAACGGGTGGAGAGCAGAGGACGCGGAAGCCGATAGTGTACTCCACTGAGGTCCCACCATCAGAAGCGTTCTAGCGACAATCAGCCACCGCGAAGTAATACCTAACGGTGGTCCCGCGGGGGAGAGTGGTAGACGAAGTGTGTGTGGGGGATAGCTTTTAGTACGTATGCGTCAGGGATGGCGAATCGTGCATGCTGCTATTACGATCCAGCAGTATCTTTTGAAGATTTTCTATCTCCAGCTCACAGAGTAAAACAAACACACACACACACACACACACACACACACACATACATACACACACGCATACATACATACATAGACACGATCCTACCATCCATCTAAAAAGTGTAAATGTGCAAGGAGTGCCTGACACTCTAAGCTTGATGTTTTTAAGCGAAACTTTTGCGAGAGTAACTATTGATTGAAATACGCATACATTGGCACCGACGACCATTGATAAACTAACTTTGCCGCTCATATTGATGAAAGCGCCTATACATGTACATTTAGTTTATGCGGTCTTCCCTCTCTAACTAACTAACAAGGACTTGATGAACTTAATACACACAAGTCCCTGTTGTGGATGAGAGCGGAAAAAAAAAAGCGTAAAACATATCGAAAGTTTTTGCACTAATTTGTATATGCGTCGGCCGTAACGAGAGAAGCAAAAAGTAGCCTGAAGGCGTTGTAACCAAAAAATGCGACAAAAGGAGACGAAGAAGTGATGAAAGGGAATGAACTAAAAGGGGAGAAAATAAATGCAAGCAAAACGAAAAAAAGAAAAAAAAAAGAGATAAAAAAATAAAAAAACAGAAACGAAAAACGAAAAACGAGAGACGAGAAGCGAAAAAGGCAAAACTAAATAAAGACATTAAATATTTGTCGGCGTTGTGAGCGTACAATAATCATATAAAATACATATATATACATATATATATATATATATATCTATATATATTTTAGTTTTTCTTCACACATTTAAATAACAATCTATCTAAAAAGATAATAAGTAAATGTTAAGGTAAAGTGAGGAAAATAACAGAGATTACCGTAACAATATATATAACAACAGGTCACAATGCAATTTAAAGGAAATAATTTAAGGACGATAGTAGTAGTAGTAAACGATGCCTTTTCAATCTTCTTCTATCGTTGGAGTCCTTCTAGCACGAGATGTTAACAAAGCATCTACGCGTTTACTCAGTTTGACGAGATATTCTTTTCGATCTTTATCACATGAAATACACGGACGATCGTGAATAGTTCTACTGTCAACGTGCCACGTGGCATTGACGTCTTATAGACGTCGAAACGTCATCGATCCATAGTCCGGTCATCGACCGGACTCCACAATTTAATCCCAGCTTCAAGACTACTCCTGCATAAAATGCATTTATTTATTTATTTATTTTTTTTTGATTTTCATGAAATTTTTTTCAAAAAAATTCTTTTTTGCTTTTAATATATTATTCTAAGATTGATTTTGAAATGATAAAATAATTTTTGTTTTTATGTTTCGTAGAAAATTTTTATTTTTTTTTTATGTTGAAAACGCCTGGAAAATATAGCATTCTTTTCATGAGACCGCGCCAACAACACATTGTGCACGTGTTTTACTTTTCGTCGAATCTTCCGATGCCGATGGCTTATTTTCTATTCATCCGTCTGAGTAGCCGAAGGCGAGGAATCTCGACTAGCAAGTCAATAGTCGTGGGTTCGAATCTCAAGTGCCGATAGCTTTAGATGCTAATGCTTTTAAGAGTTTAGTCTTAGAATTTATTTCTTTGGAGAAATTAATATCAAAAAAAAAATTAAAAATTTGTATGAAATAACGTCAAGGCACCAATCAATCAATGTCAATAAGAATAAGTGACATATTTAGTGTACTGTCTTTAGATTATTAGGAAAGTTAGTGATTTAATCAACACCTGTTAAATGCTAACGAACCAAAAAACAATTTAACTCAGTTTTAAGGCTTAAAATAGGAGAAGAGCAGAAAGGACTACGGAATTTAGTTTTGATTTTCTAAATGAAATTTTCGGCTCGGAATGAAGTCAATTCCCTCTCACTTCACGCTAATTCAGATGATGTAAGAATTGCGATGGACACTTGAATGCCTTGCAAGCATTTGTTTGCACATAAAAGTATGTACACAAAAGTGCAGGAAATAAAACAAACGAACGAAAACAAAGATTCAATGGTTTTTTTTATTTTTTTTTTTTTATTACGCTACAATAACGCAATCTTTTCGCTTATGAATGTTTGCTTTAAAATTTTTTAAAAGCAAGACACGGCCGAAATGAAATTTGTAACGACGTAAATGGCCACCGGAGTCAGTTGACACACAATTTCATGATTGCTATCTCTATACTCTCGTCGCAATATTGTCACATTATTAAATCGTCAACAAAGTTAATAATTGAGTAGGAAAAAGGGTTCGTCAAAATAATGAATGAATTAATGTCGAATTTCAAACCAACACACAACAATAACACACAAACAGCACAAATGCCTTTTTAATCATTTACCTAACCAACCATTTATAAATGTAAGCATACATAAGTTAATGTATATGCATTTCTCTCTCTCTATATATATATATTTATATATATATGTATATGTGTATATATGTTTGCACGCAAGTATTATATAATGTGCTGTGTGCAAGTGTTTTGTAGTCATCTTAACAGTACAGGCCGTCGTTTCGTTTACCTTGTTTATGCTCAAAGACCAAAAGTAAAAACCGCAACACTTCATCAATTCCCGTATAAACCAACAACAAGCAAACCAAAAAATATGCAAAAAAAAAAAAAAAAAAGACCTCGCACCACATCACTATACCACTTCACATAAAATGAACCCTTTTTGTTATATTTTGCTAAGGAAACACTCAACACTCACGTAAATTTATTTGTGTGCTACGTTGAAAAACTGGTGAAACCTGACCTACGGTAAACCAAAAAATTTGTACAAAGAGAACCTAAATGTGTTAACCGTAAACACAAAAACAATGAATAACAACGTCATCGTCATCATCATTATCATCATCATCATCATCATCATCATCATCATCATCATCATTATCATCATCGTCAACATCATCGTCAACATTATCAGATATCGACCAAGAAGTAAAATATGTTACACATGCAAAATGAATAAATTTTGTGCGTGTGTGCCTTAAAAAAGTGTTTATGACATAATTTGCTATTGTGTTACACTTTACACAATGACTGTGTCATATGGCTAAGAAGGCCTAAGAAATTTTACTGCCGCTGCGACCGATATTGCGACCGAATGCTAATTAAAGAACTTACCTTTACACACACATTCACATATATTTAGCTATACAGCTAACTTACATATATAAATGTAAATGTGAATGTGTATGTGTATTTTAGATAAATTACCCCTTTTACGCCGATTAACTGCCATGACAATCCATTGTATGGAAAATGATATAAATGTAATGAACTTTTACAAGTGAAAGTGTAACGCAGAGCATAGAAGCCGCTGAACCGGCATACGACAAATTATGTCTGTCTAAATGCCTGCTGACCTTGAAACTTGAAATATCAACAGATTTAGTTTTAAATTCATCTCTTTTGCTTTTGACAATTTAATGAGGAATCAAACGCATCGCTTTATACCTTTCCTTTGCAAACGCGCGAAGAAAAATTATTATCTATATATATATATATATAGATAAGTTGGTTGGGCATATGCCAGTCTAATATTTGTCTGCAGAATAAGTTAATTGCATGGTAATGCAACATATTCTACATATGCTAGTGTTATGCATTCATTGAAAAAGAAAAAAAGAAAAAGAAAAATACCAAAGAGAAAGCTTTGTACATTTTAATGACTCGAAGGGAAATTCGATCTCCTTAAAAATGAATCTTTAACGCTATCACTGTTAAGCGCTGCTCAACCAAGAGCCTAGAGAGTTGAATTACGGCTTCCAATCGAAAAGTCAATGGATATCAAAGGCTTTGTGTTCCCAAGTGGCGTTCGCAGTAGA
The DNA here is from genome assembly GCF_014805625.2 of Glossina fuscipes. Lineage (NCBI taxonomy): Eukaryota > Metazoa > Arthropoda > Insecta > Diptera > Glossinidae > Glossina > Glossina fuscipes. The sequence goes on from NW_023998415.1 coordinate 29,657,545, forward strand.
CTTTTCCCAGATATGATCGCTTCCGATGATGAAAGGCTTACTTTACACAAACCTTATATATGCCCCTGGACTACAAATAATTTTGATCAAATGTTACATATCTCAGATTTACTTTTAAGCGTAAAATGCATGCGCAACACAATGCGAACAATTTCACATGGGACGAAAGACACAACAAGGATGACAGGATGACAGTGTATTATGCGCACAACGGAAAATTCCCGCAACACACACCAATGGTCGCAATGTGATATTAACTGAAACAGTGACTGCACTACAATAGCAGTCATATCTTGTGTCTCTAAAACGCTGAAGAAGTAGACAAGCAGCAATAATGTGTTGTATCCCGTTTAGGGCAAAAATTCGGATAAAAGTAAAATAGGACACTTTACATATAAAGCGTCTCGGCGTGTGGTCTGTTTGCCACACTTGGAAGAAAGAAAAAGATCGAAAAACCATGAATTTCTAAGGGATTTTTGTAGGAAACGATGCATCAGGTAAGTAAAAAATGAGACACGAAAGCTTAAAAGACTTAATAAAAAAATGCCACGATTTGAACTCTGAGTGACGTGACGTGATTTTGCGTGATTCCTTCCGCAGTTAAGGAATTTTAAACAAGAGGTTTTTTTTTTTTTTTTTTTTTTTGCTTAAGCATTCGAAGGCAAATTGAATGAACTGAATAAGTAACTAAGTAAGTAATTTATTATTGCGTATGGTTATGCATTGAGAGTATGTATTGTAAAGTAACCTTGAATTCCCCACTAACGTTATCTCAGCGAATGTAGAAAAAAGTACAGATAATTTCAAGGTCATTATAAAAAAGAAGTAGAAGAAGAAAGATGAAAAACAAAGCAAAGAACTTTATTAAAAATCCCTTTCGACGATATTTAAAGAGAAAATTAATTTTGTTGCGTTAACACCAACCTAGCGATACGATTGACGAAGTAACTAAACTAAAATGAGAAGAAGGGGATAACAAGCAAAGTAGTCAGTGAATTGCAGAAAATTGCGGTTAAATATATGCTTACGCGTCTTTCCTTATCTCTATCTCTCTCTCTCTCTCTCTCTCTCTCTCTCTCTCTCTCTCTCTCTCTCTCTC
>NW_023998415.1:29658653-29660453 GCF_014805625.2 Glossina fuscipes
CTCTCTCTCTCTCTCTCTCTCTCTCTCTCTCTCTCTCTCTCTCTCTCCCGCTGTGCACATTTTTATGTATGTTTGTTTATGTGCATGTGTATATGTGTGCGTCCCCTCAGGATGCCAAAGTAAAAGCGCATATACATATATATATATATAGATATATATATATATATAGATATATATGAAAAACACGCTTTCAATTGACTTTATGTGCAAAATGATTTTGAAACAAATTGTCCTTGAAAATGCTTTTGCTTGTTTGCCTCTCTCTGTCTCCTTGGATATCGCTAACTCATACTCTTGTATCTTATATGTGTTATGAATTAGAATATAATCCTGCATCAGATAACTAAGTGTGAGTAATAAATATTAAATCGGAGATGGAAAAAGGTAATGGTTTGTGCGGCTAAATAAACCAAGCTACGTTACGTTATACATTAAATCAATGGGGTAGTAGTAGGTGGTGAAAGTGATAGGTAGAGTGACTACAAAAAGTTATGTCGACTAAGCAGCAGCAATTCACGCTTTAAATTAGTGCTTGATAAATTGCTTTGAACGTGTAATGAAAAAAAAAAAAACAAGAAAAAACAAGAAAAAAGAAGAAAAAACAAAAAATAAAATTAACCCTTAATCTGCTGTTGTGAGTGCTTCAACGTGAACTTCCTTAGACAAACTGGAATTTCTTTGATTATCATATTCATTCTCAGATTGCTTGAGATTTTATCTTAACCTTGTTATTATGTTATTTTTCACGTGATATACATTGTGACCATACATTGTTTTAATTTCGATTTTTAGCACAAGCTTTCAAAATAATAATGAAAGCTTCAAAATTTTTTTTTGTGTATTGTGTTAGTAAAAATATAAATGAATGAATTCCTTTTCGCGCGATTACGTCTTCATTAGGAGAGGAAATAATTACGGATGCAGTAGAATAGAACAATCGACGCGATGGGTTAATTTGAATTTTGTTTTTATAAAATTAATGTAGATTTTCGATTCAATATAACACTGGGCAAGATGATGTGCATGTGTATATAGCTTTTAAACTAAAATCATTGTCAATTGTTCGTTCGTTGTGCTCGTAATGTGTGCTTTGCATTCAGTTTGAAAAATTCTTTACTTTTCGATATTTGTTGTTGTGTTTGTTTGTTTGTTTGTTTGTTTGCCTTTATGGAAAAGGAAAAGGAAGGAAGAAAGAGAGATAATAGAGAGAAAAATATATCTTGAAATTTAATATCTTCACAATTTTAATTGGGTTGAAATCAAATTAAAAGTAATTTATTTTCAACCCTCGTCTCTGTTTTACTATCTGTTTTACTTTTCCAACTAAATTCGTATTTTCCTATTCTTCACTTTTCTACTTTTCCCATATAATTCATTCACTCATTCACCAGCAGGCGGATTGTGAAAAAATCCAAAACTACCACCAATAAATTCTTTTACGCTTCCTCTTACACAATACATAAACATATGCACATATGTACATATTTCAATTTTTAGTTCAATTCTTTTTATCTTCATATGTCTGAATATATATATATATAGCAGTTAGTAGGGTATTAAACGCTATTACCAATAAATTGAGAAATATTTCGAATAAAAACGAATTCATTTCATCCAAGTTTTCACCAAGCAGTTGTAATGTGAACGAAAGTTTTTCGCTCTTTGAATTTTGCAAGCAACCTCTATTAGCTAACAGTTGAATACGCAAGCGATCTGGCAAGATTGCAACACCACTTAGCCCTGCATACCTTTACATGATCCTGGGATCTTGAATCTTTCATTAGCCCTGCATACCATTGC
>NW_023998415.1:29660463-29686429 GCF_014805625.2 Glossina fuscipes
ACAAAAATACAAAATAGACACCCGGACAGACGTGCTTAGATTTATTCCTCAGAATATTAGATCGGCATAATGAAAGCTCGTCCTTGCGGGCGTTACATTATTCCGCATTTATAATTACCTTCAGAACAGATCGAATATATATATATATATATATGTATATCAATAAGTGTATTATTATTATTATTTATTGTCAATTTTGTCAGAGAAATAAATTCAAAGACTAAAGAGACTTTTAAAGCACTAGCATCTAAGGCTATCGGTTTTTATTATAAACTCTACCGCACTTGAGACTCTAACCCGCGGCCATTGAGATTCCTCGCCTTGGGCCACTCAGGCGGTTAAAAGACACAAAAGTGTACGTCCTCAGTTTAATATAACCTATTTGGCGCACACGTTTCTTTCTTCTCTCCCATTATTCGAACACTTTCTCAGACACATTCAATTCAATTGCATTCCGATTACTTTTAAATCGTTTGAAGATCATTTTTCTCAAATTTCTATTTCGATGAAAGTTTCCTTACTTGAATTGAATCAGTTTCGCGATGAGGTATTTAACTTATGTGCATCTGTCCTATAATCTTTGTCTTGCAAACAGTCAACAGATGCTCACCATTTGTGGGCAAAGTTCCTTTTGTCTTAATTTGAAATAAAAAAAAAAAAATAAATAAATAAATAAATAAAAGAAAATAAAACAAAAAAAAAAAAAAATGATAAAAATTAAAAAAAAAAAAAAACCTAACATTTTCACTTATGTTCTCAAATTTAAGAAAAATCCTTTTTGATGGCTTCGAATTTATTATATTTTCGCTCGTAAATGGAAAATAGCGGCGAACGCCTCTTACCGTTAATGTGTGTAAACAATGCATTACTTTAAAGCTACAAAGAGATATTAGTTTTTTGTTTTCCATATGCAATTTGCTATAAGAAACTACTTTAGACTTTTCGACATATTCTGAACGCTATATCTATCTAGTGTGAAAATTTGAGTGCAACTTCCTTTTTCAGTAAATGTAGACCGTTTTGTAGACGGTGTACATTTTTGTTGTACATGTACTTTTAAAGCAGCAATAATACGAAAAAGTCCTTAAGTCCTTCTTAAAAACCCTTACTTGGCAAAGGTATTACGGGGCACGCTTATATCAATTACATAATCACTTCTCCATCTAATCGTCTAAAGGTTATTTAATACCCCTTGTCCTTTCTTTCCAAATACAAGGTCGGCCTATCGTCACTATACCCATTAAACTTTAGATAGGGAGCTTGCTTCAAATTTTTGTTAAACAAGTTGAAAACTATTTACACTTCACCTCTTCGTTTGTCGCTCGGAGTACTCCGTATTGCTTCAATAACTAATTTACTGCATGAGACGTACGATTTCACCATCGTATGATTAGATTGAAGGAAACTTTTAAACTTTTTAAAAGTATTATCAGAAATTGCTCCTTATTACGCTACTTATCGCTATTAAAACGATAGGAGACAAAACCTTCATTTTTCCTCTAAACTTTCCTGCTTGTTACGTCAATGATTCTTTACGCATAAGACCTCAACTCGTTTTTTTTTTTAAATCTTGCAATTAAATCACTGACAGAGATGATATGATGGGTTTCTGTGTAATGCATCCCAATAAACCTATAGGAGCGTCTGAATTTCGCATTCACTCTTTCACATTTTCTACAGAGATTATCACTTTACGCAACCGCACACCGCATCTTGTGATATCATATTGTTAGGAAAATGCCATATCTGATGATGTAAGTGTTGATGCAAATGAGTCGCGATCATATATGAAATATATGAAGTTAACTTGCTCGTAGAAGGGCATATAGGCAGAGTATTTGTGGAAGGCAGGATTAGTTGCACATAGAATCGAGTGCAAAAGAGTTGAGACCGGAACGAGAATGAAGCCGTTGTGAATATAAGTTTCTGTAAACAATTCGTAAATAGTTTAACTAAGAAGCGGTACGAACTTATTATAATTTCAAAAGGAGCTGAATAAAGACGGCTTACATTACAATATCACGAATATCAGGAACAAATTTGTGTAAAAATAATATATTATTTTCTCTCTTGCTTATTTGAGGAGCGTTCTTGTTTTGTAAGTCGTTCGATACTTTTCAACTGAGGATTACTAGTCACGTGAATTTTCCCGGCAAGAATTTAGCTAAACTAATTTCTTCTAATCTGCGTTGCATGGCGCTCGTATATATGTGAAAAGATGATGATCTTTATATCAAACATGATATCGCCTTAGTAAAGAATCACAAATTATAATAAACTTTCTATTAGTGACCATTTAAGGAACGATGGAACTGCAACGCCATAATATATTCAAAGCATCGCACTTTACGGACAAAAGTATTTTTCTCTCTGTATGCTCCTTCTATTTGATTGTGGCAAACCGTTAAATTCCTTTTTTTCGCATTTCTCTCTCTCTCTCTCTCTCTCTCTCTCTCTCTCTCTCTCTCTCTCTCTCTCTCTCTCTCTTTCTCTCTATTGCATGTAAAACCTTCTAAATTAGTTAAAACTCTTACATAAACTAAAGATAATTTTAATAAAATTTTTCAATCCTTGTGCACTCACATATATATTATAATACAGATAGGTCTACATAATTAGTAATATTATTCAAAGTTAGAAGAGGCTTCATTCTCTATTCTTCACTTACAAGTTGTAAGTTAATTAAAAAAGAAATTGGACAATAGTTTGCCGGTCATGAAAACGATCGCCCATCTCTCTCTCTCTCTCTCTTTCTCTCTCACATCAATTTTCGTCTTGTGAATAAAGCAGTACAACGTCACGGCAGTCGCTTTAGCTATCTCTTAACCCTATGTAAATATTTCTGTCAAACTGAGTTAACCCTTATAAGGTCGTGTAAAAGTGAATAAAACTCGAATTAAAAGATGTTTTTGATAATTCAATTCGCTTAAATTCGGATTTACACGAACAAACCATGGTTCAGGTTCAGAGAAAAAAAAAGAAAAGCAAAATTATTTAAACTGACGTAAATGAAAATTTTACAAATACAAATTTAAGACGCGGGTACAGTTTAAAGCTGCTATAATGTCTTGCAATTACTTCCATATTAATGATTTTCATGTACTTTGTGTACGTAAAAGTACTATGACACTATGGAGCATTACTTCAATGCGTCTCTTGAATGCATGAAAAACCTTGAGCTTCCTGAGTCAGGTGGGATAAAAGAGACGGCGACTTTTTAAGAATAAAACGCAAAACACGAGCTGCTTTTAACTGAGAAGTATAACACAAATAATATTAATAGCCCGGTTACTACGTAGCGATGGTGTTAATATAATCTACAATCTATTTTCTTAATTAAAAGTAAGAAAAAAACAAAAAGAAAAACAACAAACAATTTCTAAATGCAAACTGCGTCAGTAATTTTTGGGATAAAGTAAGAAGAAAAGACATAATTTTTCTTCTTCGATATTATTCAGCCACGTGGCAACAATGCCATCTACAATCAGTTCAACGCTACGCTTCTCCGTTGCCTCTTTCATGGAGCGTTTTGTGAGGATTTGTAAATTTTCCTTCGCTTTCCGTAATAATCTCCCTACAGTAGATCCAAAGGGATCTACAAACCGCCGCAAAAAGCCGTTATGAGGAAGATTTAAAAAAGCAACGTAGGTAAGGCCGCAACCATCTTCGACTTCGATGTGGTACGATGTCCTTGTGTGGTAATAAGTAAAGGCGGCACCTGAATTGCCTAAGTCTTTGGACAATGTAGCGCTTTTTGCTATCTTCGCGATATCAATAATACCTGATTGTCTTCGAAGGGGGTAGAGGTGCCATAACGCTTTTTAAGCCAATGCGAAATTTCTCTATCGAAAAGCTATGCTTGCTCGACAAAAGGACATTCGGAAAGTAGCAAATTCGCCGGCACTGTCACTCCTAGACTCTGTCATTTGTGTGCTGGTCGTTTCGAAAAGTGCTATATTTATTATTTTCTTATAGGCGATATCTATATGTTATGTGTGCCAATAATTATTGACGGAAGTGTGTAATGAGCTTGGAAGACGGCGTAGCGTTCAATTGGTCCTTATGTCTCTTAAAGTTTTTGCTAAAATCACTTACATTATGGTGATCTCGAATCTGATGCCCAATAGCATGATCGCATGCATTGCTCTCCTCGGCTACGCGTACTATGCTCCTTTGTCATTATTGTAAGACGAGATCATCCTTTGAGTTTTGCATCAATGTCATGACTGACCGTAAAGAGTGCAAGAAGGATTCGTAAACTCATATAGAAATCCGAATAACGAAATCCATTTGTATATATGCGTTGATAAGGTCATCTGTTGTAATGGCCTTTGGGTCTTGAAGATATTACATAGTTAAATAAGATTAATAAGTCATTGTTAGACTTGGACTCGATATTCTTATAAACGCCATTTAGTCGAACACGATACACATTATATTGTCTTGAGTGCATACAAAATCAAATCAAATGTAATAATTGCTCCATGGCCCTCCAAGACTGTTAATGTGACGGCATTATTATAGTCAAGATATTCATTCGATTTATGAAATATTTATAATATATATTGAAGATCCATATAGACATATTTGTCTATTGCTCTATTATTATTATTATTATTATTATTGTTATTATATATATATATATATAAATCGTAATGATTACGATCTCAAAAATTTAATGCAGAAATACAAAATTGATCCTTTTATCGTTAAGTTTGATCCTTAAGTTCAAGGTAAATCATTTTTCATCGATCGTAAAAAATTCCAAGATTTTCATATATCTAATTGGGATGATGAGCATGAATGGGCGTGAATATGATTTTATTACGTATTTTAGAGAATTTTATTAATTAATTTGGCAAAAGATGGTAGAAATTAAAATGTATATTCTAAAGTAAAAATCGCTATATATATGTATTAGACAGACTTTAAGGTATCTGTTATAAAAGCATTCAAAGAAAGATACCCTTAAACTAACATTCACTTAGTCACACTTTACGCTTTGTATATCCATGTGTGTGATTGGATGTAAGCGTTAATTCTATTAATCTCATGAACCGTTAGAAATGCACATAAATGTATAAAAAAAAAAAAGAAAAAAAAAATGAAAAAAAAAATTCAACATAAAAATTATTATATTTGGGTGGATAGTTGGTTGGTGCGTTGTGAAAGACTTATATATGGTAATATATGGGTACACATTGTTTATTGCATCGAAAAGAAGGTTAAAATTTATGAACAGATGGATGCATTTAGATGGAATCTTGTGTAGTGTAGTAGTTTGAAGAGAGAGAGAGAGAAAAAAAAAAAAGAAAATGAAAATGATTTATTCTTTCGTGAGAATATCCTTAAAACGATTCTTGAAATGATATTAATTCAAGTGAGTACATTTCATTGCAGATTTGCATTGCGTCGAAGAACAATTGCTGATAATTTCTGTCATATCGTAAAATATCATAAATTGATTAATTTATCTAGGAGTCGGTTGGATGGGTTATAGTTGCAGTTTTCGAAAAAACGAAAGCATAAAAAATATGCGAATTTTTTATATACATCTGTTAGTCGACTAGCATATATCTATATAACATAAATAGATAGATATATTTATGCATAAATATTTATGTATGCAAGTATGTATGTATATATATAAAAGAGTTGAGGGTACATTTTTAATGAATTTTTCTATGAACGCTGATATGCAAATATTGCAACTACTGCTTATTTCAAGGATTCATGCAAACAATTCTCGAAATAAAACTTTTGATAGTTTTAAATACAGAATCGAAAAACAACAACAAGAATAATAATAATAACAACAACAACAACAACACGTTTGAACATTCCAACAATACGAACACAATAATATTTATGAAATGCTTTTGCACTTGGTTTCATTCACTTCGACGCCAACAGGCATATTGAACTCGTTATTCCACTTGTCACTGTATTCGATATTATACTAGGAGAATGCTGTAAACCAAACGAAGGATATCACACGGTACGGTCTTGTTCATGTAAAAACTAAAAAATAAAAAAAACAAAAAAAACAAAAAAAGAAGAGAACTCGGAACTCTGTTTGATATCATTCGGTAAAGTTAAACTGGTATGCTGTAGAAATATTTGTTAAAATTGTTTATACAAAATAATAAAATAGTGTATATGTATGTGTATATGTCTATGTAGTATAGTTTATATCTCTCGTAGAGTATACAGAAAATGCTTGTTCGCTTGCTTGGTCGAATTTTCAATATCCCCGCATTAAGCTTAGAGACGTCGGCATAAAGAATTTTTTTTAAAGCACTGATCAAAGAATTAATTTTATCGAGCAGTAAGAGAAGGAGAAAAAATGCTTCTTACTCTCTCTCTCTCTCTCTCTCTCTCTCTCTCATATCATTTAAATATTGATTTTATTTATATTGTAACCTTTTTTGGTCTACAGTCTGATCAATTTTATATATTCGGAGAATGTTAGGACCAAAGCAAAGTGGAAAAAGCGAAATGAAACGAATTTAGCGCAATGCCAACAGCAATAGCAGTTAGAGAAATAAGAGAAGAAAAAAAAAAACTAAAAGCGAAAAATGAAACTTGGTTAAATTCGACGGAAATGGGAAATGCTTTGCTATCCTTTTACTGCAATTTAGAACAGTTGTACAATTTTTTTCTTATTTCATTTTCATTTTCATTTTTTTTTTTATTTTTTTATTATTATTATTACTTTTTTATTTTTACTATTTTTTTTTTTTTTTTTTTTTTTTTTTGAGAATGTATGTGTGGAAATATATATTGTGTTCTGTTCTGTGTAGTACGTTCTGTGCATCACATGGTTAGTGTCGAGTGTACTGTGAATGTTTTCGTTGTTTTTTAACGCTTTGGATTTCAATGTTTTTTTTTTTTTTTCTTTATCGCTTTCTCTCTTCCTCGCTCTACTCTTTTGCTTAGTACTCCCCCTTGTTTTTTATGTTCTTGTACCATTTCCATCACATGGCACGAGAAGTGGCTTTTGTACGTACGTTGACCTACCAACACAACAAATGCTTTGCGTACGTTTTACAGTATCCTCACACAGTTTGTATCCTTTGGCAGCTTTGGTGCAAAAACGTTTGCAAGCAACAAACGACCGTTGAGGGAAAAAGTTATGAACAAAAAAAAAAAAAAAAAAAAAAAAGCAGAAAAAAACGAAAAAAAAAAAAAATAAAAACGAGGTAAAGAATTTTCAAGAAGAAAAAGAAATTAAATAAAATTAATGCAAATATGCAAAAAGGACACTGAAAGGAATAGTACACTAATGCTACGACTATGCAATAATAATACCATCATACTATTGCATATCAACCACTAGCACACATATGTACACAAACTATAGCAAACAACGCCAACATCAGAGGAAAAAACAACAGCAAAAACAACAACAAAAACAACGAAAATAAATAAATAAAAATAAAAATGGAAGAAAGCCAAATGCTACCAACTTGCATGTTTGCAAACTTGTTTGCCGCATACTATATCTTGGTAACAATGCACAAGTTTTTCCTTACAACGAAGCGCAAAGAAGTGAAGCGGAACTTTTGCTAGTTATTGCAGTGTTTGGCTGGCACTCGAAATCTACCACCACCACCGCGACTACCACCACCACCACCGCCGCCACCACCATCACCGTTACCACCACCGCTACCGCTGCTAAAACTTACCTACTACATACGCGTTAATGCTCCTATACATGTATACGTATAAGATACTATACTATACTATACTATACTATACTATACTATATATACATACATACATATATGTATGTACATAAGGTTGATTTCTTGTTGTCTTCCCTTGTAGCTTAACTTGTACTCATGTACTCATATACAATTGCGTTTTTTTTTTTTTCTATCTTCATCTCCCGTTTTGACGATGTATTCTAACAAATGCATACGCTAACATAAGCGTGTATATGCGGCTGCAAACATTACTGCGCTTGTAAAAGTTATTTAACATTTTTTCCCTTTTAACTTTTCCTTTCTTGCTATTTCAGATAAGCAAAATCTACACTCATACATATATTCTTACATATAAATATCTTCATATATATATATATATATATATATATATATATATATATATAAATGTACACACATTACACTTAATTCTCGGCATTCAGTTAGTTGACTAAAGAAAAAAGAAATGCTTTCCTCTGCCAAGCATTCGTTGTTGCTCATCATTCGTTTTTTCTCTTCTACTTGATCTTTTTAATTTCTGCGATCGGGTCTAACTTTAATTTCCCTTCAGCACTTCAGTACTTTGTAAGGTATTGAAAATTTTTAATAACAAACTGTTTGCATTATCATCAAAAAGGGTAACGAAAAGAGTTTTGCTAACTCTTGCACTTAACACAAAAAAAAAAAAAAATTTATTTATGCTCTATTTGGAACATCGATACAATGGGTCACAAAATTAAAAAAAAAAAAAAACGCATCGATTTTTTGTTTCCGTTTGCCACGTCATATACAGAAACCGAAAGCTGATGATCACCATGATAAATATGTACTTTCGCGACTAACGATTGAAAGAATTAAAACATAATAAAATGTTAGAGCAATGCGGGTAAAACGACCGAATAAGTGTTGATTGAAAAATATTTGAAAATATATTAGCAGAGCACGAATGCTTAGCGCATGACTTAGCAGGCATATCGCATATAATTGGCTTTCAAGTAACGCTTGAACATGACAGAGAATACTGTGAAAGTGATTGTCACTGTTTTTAGCGACTATTTGCGAAGCATGAGTTTACCAAAATGAACTTCAGGCTGAAAATATGTTTAATAGAAAACGCCCTAAGAATTCAATTCTGGCTTTACAAGCTCGTGTTCCAAGGAACACGTCATTAGAGTCGCCATTTACGATCGTTTCGACCACTGACTATGCGTTCGTACAGAACTCATGCATTTAATAAAAACTACTCTTGTTGAGAATATTTCGCCTCGTGAATCTCTTGCGTGAATCTTCAATACCGATCATTCGAGCTCAATATTCAATAGAAATTTCAATGCATTTTGATAATTCCAAGCATGTCAGAATCGTTTTTACAATAATTTTGTAATTCCCTTACCACTTACTTTATATAGGTTTCTGAGCGATGATCTTGTCATCATCTTAAAGCTTGATATATGGATCATCTCTATTAAGAAGAATACAAAAGCAGAGAGAGAACAAAAAGTCATTTATGTCATTTAACCAAAGCGGCTAATACCAGTAAGGATGAGGAGAGAAGCGAAGTTAAAGAAGATCCGCTGGAAGATGAACGCATATAAAATAAAAGCCGTCTGCTAATCGACAATACGCCGATAGATGCTTACATTAATTCTTAGCTATTCCAACATGCCTGGCTATGTAAGCAAAATCCTTACCGAAAGAAAAGAGAAGAACACAAAAAATATCGAGGAATTACCAAGAAAAAAATTGGACTCATATTCCGCGCCTTAAGATAATACAGTCTTTGAATACTTGAAACCCTTAAGTCAAGCGCATCTGATTAAAAGACGAATTACGGGCAACAAGTTTTTCCCTCTACGACAATCACTTATCAGGTCACGATTGTTACGTTTCGAAAAGATTCTTACGTTTTAATCCTCGTTATGAGTCGCTCAGAAAATAGCTTGGAATATCGCTTAGTGAATTAGTGAAGGGGTTCAGAGGAGCGGCTTTTCAAATGGATATACCGAGCTTCGAGATTTTCTTATGCCATACAATACTTCATTAATACGAAAGTTATACTGGGCGAGGGCCGAATCTCGCATACCTATCACTATAGACAAAATTAATCGCGATGTCTACCATATTAACCCATAATTAACCCATTTTTAGGCAGATAATTCATTCATTATTTGAGAGGAACGGACAAAACATTCGGACATGTTTGCCTTACGACAACTAAGCATTAAACCTCAACCAAGTGAAAAAAATTAAATTTAATTACTCGTAACTTTGTGTGCACACGGCAGATGGTTTCTATTTTTGGACTTAGGGAGTGAAGTGTCTCGCAAATCAAATGTGAAAACTTTCAACCTTCTAGCTTTAACAATTTCCGTTAGAAAAACTTAAATTGCCTTCAGTTTACGCTGCATTGCAGCCTTCTGCTGTGACCGACTTGACCCATTTTCAATACCAACCTGCGTGCAGAAACTTCCAATGTTTCCAACAAATTTCAAGTTGATATCTTAACATTTGCGCCCAGGAGAGTACCAACAACACACACCACACACACCACACAGACACAGACGGACAGAGACGGCTAAATCAACTCAGACTTTCACGCTGATCAAGAATATATATACACTTTATGGAGTCTCTGAAGCTTTCTTCTGGGTGTTTTATATATGTAATGGAAGAAAACAAAATGAGTTTACAGTGGTGGGTATAAAAATGAGAAATGCCTGATTGCTCGTATATAAGTTTCGAAATTCAGTTAATTATCAATGGGCTAAGCATGTTAGTTGCTGATTAATCAGGTTATTTTCAATATGCCAAAAATTGATATATCGTCCATTGTGCCCGCCCCTCCCGCTTAACGCTTATGTGAGATTTTAGTTTAGAGAAAAATATATAAAAAAAAGTTTCTTATAACACGGTCTCGATACAGCCCGTCTGTATGTATCTAAAACGTGCGGGCTGAAGTGTGGGTGAAGACGAATCAAAAAAAAAAAAATTCATTTTTTTTATGAATTTGTAGCGTAAACGATAGTATTTCATTTCAGTTGCAGTACATCTTTTTTTTTGCCGAAGGTGATGTTTGCGATAAACTAATTGAAGTATTATACAGTGAGTAAATGCTTCTAAAGAATCAACCCTTATAGCATATATTTTTTCGAAACTTTCCTTGCTTTTTGTGTAAAACACATCTTTTTTTTCAAGAATTTCTTTTAAATTTTAGAAGCATGCAAGCGACATTTACAACCAGATAGATATATATATCGTTCGTATAGTTTTATAAATACATTTACCTCTCGTTTTCTCTTCAAGTATTTTATATATTAAGATATAAAACACATCTACATTTTTTTGCATGTATTTGTATTTATTTATGCGTAGAACTTTCAACATATGTAATACATTGACGCACATACAACACGCACATACATATTTAGCATACGCATAGTAAGATATTGTGTATGTGCGCATATCACTCACATCGTAAATACACGGTATGGGATGATTTTGCTGCATTATCTCCACACTCCGGTAGTGAAAACTTAGTTAACTTGTTCAACACAAATACATGCACGCATTCATGCAAACATGCATGCATGCATGCATGCATACGCATGTATACGCACATGCATGCTATTATCTTTGTTATTCTTGTTGTTGTTGTTGTTTTCTTTTTTTTTTTTCTCTCTTTTCTTAACATAAACACCCTAAACATACGCAATGTATACGTATATGTATATGTATATGTGTGTTATTGATGGTACATGGTTATTTACATACATGCGTTTGAATGCATATTAAATACCAAATAATGGACTTGTTTTTCGCCATGTTGAAAAATCTTTATGGAATACTATGGAAAAAGTAATGGAAAAAAGCAAAAAAAAAAAAATAAGAAATAAAAAAAAAAAAAATGAAATAAAGAAATGCAAAGCAAACTTAAGAAATTTTGCGTTCAACTCCAAACGGGGATCCGTTATAATAGCAAGAAGGAAACTCAAGAAAAGAAATCGCTTTTGAAGACACCCTAGTGAAGGTAAAAGTTCATTTTCCATCTGAATGCCACCGCATACTACTATTATAATGTATGCAGCATTCATAGCAGCGCTAGTAGTAGTAGTAGTAGTAGCGGTAGTAGTGGTGGTGGTAGTAGCAGCAGTAGTAGTAGTAGTAGTAGTAGTAGTAGTAGTAGTAGTACCAATAGTAAGAGTAATAGTAGTAGGAGTAGTAGTAGTTCTTGCAACTTTTCACTTTGTATTTGTAATAGCGAGTGACTTAAGAAATTGTTGCGTATGTGTGTTGTTACGTATGCGTTTGCGAGCATTATAGAAAAGTTGATGGAAGATTATTTGTTTGCAAGCTTTTCAAAAAAAAAAAAAAAAAAAAAATATTTAATAAATAAATAAATACATAAACAAAATGTTTATATATTTATGTGCGTAAGGAAACTGAGAACTCTTAAAGTTTCAAGATGCTTATGTGTGTATGTGTTTGGGTATCTGTGCTATAAATTTGCTCGAAGGAAAGAAAGCGCTTCTGTGCTTCGCTCTTTATTATTTATTATTTATTTTGCACTCTATTTAGTTTTTTTTTTTTTCTTTTTCGTTTCCATTCTATATTATCGGATGTTTTATACCCTATTTGTCAGCAATAAATGAGGTATAAACTTACTTGCACAATCGCTTTCTTGATTACTCCTCAAAAGTATGCCAAAAATGTGAAAGCATTCTCTTAAAACTTACAAGTAATTGTGCATCGTATCGTATAGAGAGTGTGTGTGCCTCGTGGCTCTTTAACTGCTTTTTGATTACGTCATTTTAAAGGATAACAAGACACTTGCTTCGACTCTCTTCTTCGCCTGCTTAATTAATCATTTAAGTTATTCCTTACAATAATCTCGGCCAAGCATTCATCTAATCATCCAACACATACATACATACATACATACATACATAGAATGTGTAAAGGGGTTTTCAAAATAGCTAAGAGCTAAGAGAATGTACAAAATTGGCTACATAATGCACCTAATGCGTACTTGTTTTCTTTTTACATACACGTGTGTATGCGTATGAGTAATTTGCAATGTAATTATGCTTTCACGTATATGTGCTGACGGATAGAAATGAAAATGTTCGCGTTCTGCTTTACAACTTCCTACTACCTATCGGTTGTATATGAAAACAGTGGTTGTTCTCGATTCGTATACCAAAGAGTATAAATGCAGACATATACACTTATATATTTATATATATATATATATATATATAACTTAATGTCATATAACTGGGCTTGTGTGTGAATTTGCATAACGTTCTATTACTTCAGTATCTATGTTTCTTTTTTTATTGCGGTTTTTTTTTTTTTTTGACCAAAAAAAAAAACTGTGTTTTTATGTTAAAGAACTAACTGAAAGCTTCTGTTTCGGTCTCCTTGTAATTTATTTGTTGCCCAATTTTTCTCTCGTCATTTCTGCATTTAATTATTGTATTGTGTGCATGTATTTTGCGTTCATTTTTTTATGTTTTTTTTTTTTTTTGTTTTTTTTCACTTTCGACTTTTTATTTTGCGCGTTTTATATAACAACTTTTTACAGTTCGTTGTGATATGATGTGATGATGTTGTGTTTTAGCTTTGGCCAAAACTACCCTTGGGCTGTGCTTTTAGTGTTGTTGCTGTTGCGCTGACTTTCTACAAAACTGATGTTTGTTTCACATTAAACGGCAAAAAAGAAGAAGATGAAGAGCAAAAAAAAAAAAAACCAAAAAAAAAATAAATAAATAAAATACAACAGAAAATGTAAAAGAAAGAAAGAAAAGACAAATAAATGAAAAAGAAGGGAAGTTGGTTTATTTTTTCCAAATCGTTTTTTTTTTTTAATCTTTTATTCGATTTGCATTGCTAAGGGATGATATTGCAATGAGTTGTCTTTTGGGTGTTTTTGTTTCAGTGTAACTTAATTTCTGTTTTCTCCGTTTTTTTTTTTTTTTTCCCTGCATAAAGTTGGCAAAACAAGAGGTACAAAAACGTCACAACTGAGCTGAAAATAAACTTTAAAAAAATCCAT
The DNA here is from genome assembly GCF_014805625.2 of Glossina fuscipes. Taxonomy (NCBI): domain Eukaryota; kingdom Metazoa; phylum Arthropoda; class Insecta; order Diptera; family Glossinidae; genus Glossina; species Glossina fuscipes. Next base: position 29,674,225 of record NW_023998415.1, read on the forward strand.
AATTGCTCTGGAAGCCTGAGTCTAGAAGACTAAGCTTAAAGAAACAAGAAAAAAAAAAAAAAAAAAAAACACAAACATGTCGACTTTCATTGACTGTTTTTATTATTCAAGTAAAAAACTTTTGTGCAAAGATCTTTGATTATACACCAGAGAAGCGTAAAAGCAATTTTTTATAGAAACATTTTGAAAGTATAAGCGTAAATTTCTAGTTAGCAATCGCAGAGATGTTAAAGGATTTGCTGAGAATTTCGATCATTTTTGAGCGGATGATCCAAAAAAGCAAATTTAGGCTGAAGGGAAACGAATTTTGTCTTTCGACCACTAAGATGCCGGATCAGACAAATATGGTCTTGTGTTCATATGCTGACCTATCTCTTATTAATATTCGCGTAGTTGAAAATTTTATGCTTAATCCTTGGTCTTGTCGACAGACATAACGGACGCACAATTGACCGTGATCTGTTTAAGGGGTCTCTTCAATGGCTAAAATATTAAAAAATATATATATATATATATACATATATATATAGTATATATATATACATATATATATATATACATATATATATGAAAGATATTTAAGAGCATTTGCTTATAGCGAAACCTGTTGCGATTAAATTATTAATACGTGGGGACGACAAGGCGAAGCGAACACTACAATTTTGGTCACTATGAGAAAGTTGTCTATATATCTTAGCTGTATTACGTGAGAGTGAAAATATATTTACTTTGCAGCCACCATAGGTGCCCGCCACTTTTCAACAGTTCTCAAGAATAGATCTCTCTCTACATTTCAAGGATGAGAGAAGAAGTCAACGAACAACCATAGCGACGATGAGAAATGTCATATATCGTGGTCTGGGTTAGTCGATATATATAATGTTCGGGTTTACGCCTGCTAGTTAAGAAGCTTGAATAAATAAACGAAAACGATTCTGTGATCACGAATAACTTGTAACACGTTACGAAAAGGGGTTTTAACCGTTCAGGCGTTTTTTACGTTCCTCAAATATACAAATTCAGGTATGAGGAATGCAATGTAATTTTACAAGGACTAGAGAGCGCATTATCTTTCTTAAGACAATTAAGACTGAACACTACGGCATTTAGGGATTAGTTTTACTTTGAGCTAATTTTTAGATTACAAGGATACCTTATTATTGGTTTCAAGTAAGCATCCGTTGCATAGTTGTCTATGTGATCATCGATGAGTACGACTCTTGTGCAGACAAGTAAAAGTATAAGAAATTTATTATATGTAAAGACGAATATCCGAAATGTTAGACTTTTGTCCAACTGAGTTTGTAGCTTACGTAATGAAAAATAACTGCCGGAAGCACCGTAAAGCTAAACCGATAAGCATGCGATTCTGAGTCGATGTTGTCATGTTTGCATGAATGATCGCAAAGACGATATAAATCGTAATAAAAGGTTTAGGTTATTTTTCAATGAATTGAAGGATACGCCTATAATAGTGAAATTACTGAAACAAGTCCAAAAATATATAATATCTGTGTCAAGTCAAAACTGTTTTATAAAATTAGTTATGAAAAAGGTGTTTATGCAGACACTGCTCGATAGAGCGCATTGACATGTGCTACATTTAACGGGCGACTGATGCAGTTGTAGTGCATCAGAGGTTTTGTTTCGTCGTACGGCTTTCTTATTGGTCGGATGCGAAAAGTAATTCCGTGAAGATATATTTAAGAAATTGTTGATATGAGTTTTTGTTTAATTAATCTATAAATTTCTCAGACTAAGTTTATTGAAATTTTTGTAAAAATCTCTTTATGGGAAGATTTCATGATTGAAAATAACAAAAAAAAAAAAAAAAAAAAAGGAAAAAAAAATGTTTTCTTTTTTGTCAATTACGAAACTGTTTTCCGTTGAATGCTGTTAGTACAATAAAAATTTGCTCATCTCTGCAGAATGCTTAACGATTTCAATCAAACCCTAAAAAGGATGTCACAAATTATGATTATTTAATAACAACGCATAACAATCGGTCAGTGCTGTGTGTCTGCAAGCGTATATTTTGTCAACATTAGAGTGGTTCAGGTATTGTTGCTTTCTTTCTTTCTTTCGTAGTATCAGTTCATTTAGTAAATTAAGGTAACAATAAGAATTTTTTGAAAAAATATATTCAATGAACTATATAATGATGAATATTTTCAATTATGAATACATATAATGTAAGGAGCTGTCTAATGTAAATATAAATGTATTATGATTTTACATGAATTGAAAAATAGTTGATATGTTCACGTATATGTAAATGTGTAGACACATTTTCACTAATAAACAGAAGACATATGCATAAATAATGGGCACATATTTCACATATGTGAATATATAAGAATGATGGATAGACAGACGTGCACACTGAATGTAGATGGTATACAGTATAGTATGGTGTGGTGTGGTGTGGTGTGGTGTGGTGTGGTATAGTATGGTATGGTATGGTAAGGCATGGTATGGCATGGTATGGTCAATAACACACGCGCAGACTATGTAAATTCTGTCAATGAATGATAGTTATGAACTATTTTAGTGTTACAGTTAGTTTTCTAAATGAAAGGTTGCCATTTTCATCCATCGTCGTCAGTCGGCATCAACAGCATTAGCGGGCAGCAAGAGTAACAGCAACAAAAAGCAGTGTCGGTACAGCATTAAAATCATTAAATGAATGAATGTGATAAAGCATGTGATGTGCCTTCTTATATATATATATATATATATATATATATATAATATATATATATATGTAGGTATGCGCGTGTATATGTATGTATGTATGTATGTATATATATATGTATGTATGTCTATGTATACTTAAATAAAATTGTGCAGATCCACATATAAGTGATTTATTATTTAATTTACGGTAATACATATATCGTTGTGAATTTCTACACTTTCCGTTAGCGTGAAAAGAGCGCAAAACAAACAACAAAAAATCCACCAACAACTGCATTTTAATGAGTTGTTGCATTAAACAGCCAGCAGCAGCCCGTAGCAACCAGTCACGTATTAAACATTGTATGTCACAATCGATCTACGCAGACGTACATACACATATATGCAGCGATATGTGCATAAACATTTTGTTATTTGTTTGATCCGAAATGCTAATAAAGAAGCATTTACGTTTATGACGTTACACACTAATACATATACGTATATATAAATGAAAAAATAAATAAATAAAACATAATAATAACAACAATAATAATAATAATAATAATAATACGAAAGCAGAGTTTTTATTTATGATAAGCGAATGTGTTGCTACACACAAGAAAATATATATATATTTACAACCTTGTAAATATTTGTATGTGTGCGTTGTGTCAATGCTTTGCATCCATATGCACATTTTTTAATGTAATAGATATAAATGCTGGTGTGCTCGTGTGCTTGTTATTGTTATTGTTGTTTTTTCTTTATATATATTTTTTTTTATATTCTTTTTATAAATACTCTTATCCTTATTATTATTATTATTATTATTATTATTATTGTTATTATTCTGTATTTTATGCTTTTGTTAAGCTGTAAATCTCATGGTAAACCCTACCATATATTCCAGGAAGGTTAGTGAACCAAGTGCGAAAAACATTAGGAGCCAAGCAATCAAACAACCAACCAGCCAGCCAACCAACCAACCAACCAACCAACCAACCAACCAACTAACGAAACAACCATTCATTCATCCATGCTAGAACCCAGTCATGCATCCATATGAGTTCAAGTTTATGTAGAGATCTTACAAATTTTTTACAACATTCTAAAGAAAAGACAAAAAGCACCTGCTTTCCCAAATGTACGAACATTTCAAGCCGCATTATAAGATATGCTATATATATATATACAAATACATGTAAAAATACGCATACATAAGTAATTATTATAATTAGATTGAATTGCATATATTTTTTAAAAGCAAGACTGGCCCTCGTCCCTTTCTTAACACTAATCGACACAAATGCCATAACATTAAATGCATTCTCAAAGATGTGATAGGGTGTCGTTAGGCGATTGTCACTTTTGAATTTAATTACGGCAAATTGCTTGCACAACTTATTCTTATTTCAATGCTTTCGATGGAGCAGTAGTAGTAGTCGTAGTAGTAGTAGTAGTAGTAGTAGTAGTAGTACTAGTATAATGAAAAATAAAGCTTGAAATAAGAATTAAAACTGTTACTAACGCTGAAGGTGTGTCCTTAACTTTTTCTCTTCAATCATTAAGAAATTTGATTCTTGCATGATAAATATATCGATCATAGAACATTTCGATTAGACGACGATGGGCACGCGCAGTATGAACAAAATGAAAATATGTAAATATTAAAATAAAATTGAATACGTACTTGTTTCGACTTAGGTTCCTGGAAATAAAACAGAATGAAAAATAAAAAGATGAGATTATTATATAAAAGTCGGAAAAGAAAAAAAAATATTTCCTTCTCTTTCTTTTTTAAATCAAAAAATAAGCAAAAATAAAATCTTAAATGTATTTTATATGTATATATATATATATATATATATGTGTGTGTGTGTGTGTGTGTGTGTTTTTTATTATTACCGAGTTTTTATACCGTATATAAAAGATTATAATAGAATTGAGAAGAGTGTATATGCTTATATTCTACGGCCCTTCAGGTTTGAAAAATTTTCGCCCGTTTGATAAATCGAACGTAAAGCCTATTAAGTCTCTTAATTGTAAAGTTTCCATTAAGTCCTTTTCATAGGAAATGACAAATAAAAGCGTTGCAGTAAAGTTTTTTTCTTCTTCTCTTTTTTCTTTTAAAAAAACTTTACAATTTTAAGGAAATCTGTTAGGACATCTTTAATATATATGTATATATATATATATATATATATATGTATATGTAAATCTAAGACATTTCGTCTACGAAGAAAGACAAATAATAGTGTTGTTGCCTTTTTCATATCCGAGCCAGATTTCGTTTTGATGATACTGCCGCTTTCTTTTATATGTTCCCTACATTTTGTTGTTGTTGTTGTTTTTTTTTTTTTGTGAAGGCTTCTCAAAATATATAGTCCTCTAGACCATACACACATCTATTCGTATGCATATACGTGCGATGTGCCTATGAATTTATAGCAAACAAATTCTGATACTTGATGTTATCTCAAGTTCTTATTACAGTTTTTCCATTTTACATTTATTCTTCTATAAAAGATTTCTTTAACAAAAAAAAAAAAAAAAAAAAAAATAAAAAAAAGCAGGTAAAAAAAAAAAAAAAAAAAAAAAAAAAAAAAAAAATACGAAATATATATATATATATATGTATGTATGTGTATGCTGTGTATATAGCAAAGCTAGTATGCATTTAAATGTAAGAGAAAACGAAAGGAATGCCAATAAAATAATGAAAAAAATGTTCTCTTTTTTTTCATTTCTTGCTCGAAGGATAACAATAACAATAAGAAAAAGAAGAAGAAGAAGAAGAGGAAAAAGCAAAGCAAAAGAAGCAGAGAAAACCAGAAGAAGGAGAGTGCAGTGTGTCACGAACGTTTCTTTCTTTCATTTAAGAGGAGCAATGCACTTCACATTCAACAAACTGTTTTGTATGCAGACATACATACGTTCATACGTGTATGGAGATATATATATATATATATATATATATATATATATATATATATATATACATGTGTGCTTAGGGCTGTCAGCCAAACGGATGGATAACGAGTTGGTTGGATAGCTCGTTGGCTTGTTGTTTGGCTTATGCAGCCAGGATCAAATTGTAAGGGAGCCAAGTATACTACACTAACACATAGACATTCAAAAGTGGAATCGTTTTCAAACAATATATACGTTCGCTCGATTTTTATAAATTGTATTTATGGCATATATACACCTTGTCTGTGGGTGTATGCATTTGATACATATCATACATACACAAATTAATGTATATGATGATGATATATATGCGCATAGTGTATCAAAGTAAATATGCGAGACGTGCAAATGCTTAAAAAACCGTATTTAGTTATCAATTTGAAGTATGAAATGATATCGTGTAGTATGCAAACACAAACACACACACACACCCACACACACATATATATATATACAAACACACACACAAATAAATACACATACACATGTAAACACTAACGTACAAAAGCTCCAATATACATATATATATATATGTTTGCTGTAAGTTTACATTTATTCAGCAGCAGCAGCAACAAGAACTGCACGTACGTATTCAGAATGGTTGAAAGTGCAAAGGATACACTCGTAGAACGTATTGGCTGCATGATTGCCAATAAATATGTAGTCATGCATCCATAGAAACAAGTGAAAAATGGATCACGTTATATGAGGAAATAATAAAAAAAATTGTTTCACTCTTTCGAAACTTATTATTTCATTAACTGATTTCTTTTTTTTTTTTTAATTATTTTAATGAAATATATGCAGAAACCTAAAATCATCATCGAAAACCATCATCCTAGTATAGGTTTTCGGCTATAGGAACGAAAACGATTTTTCGATAAATTTAGCTTTTCACCCTATGTCTTATACCGACATAGCAGATTGCACAGGATACACTGTCGGTTTATGCTATCTGATTATCTCAAGTCGCGCTTTCTCTACGGGGGGAATCACGGCCCATAAAACGCAAAGATGGAACATTTTTCAGTTCAAGAGTTTTTTCTCTCGCAGAAGATTTATTGAAAACAAGGTGTATATGTATATGTAAGGCATATATATATACACATATATTATTTGTAAATATGTGTATGTGTATTATGATTATTGCTTTTCAAAATGTTCACGTGCGGTCGTTTAATCCTGTAACCATAACTATGAAGACAAGCCGGTATTGTACGAATATGCTTATGTATGTACTTCAAAATAGAGTCGAGAAAAACAAAGTTAAAGTCGAGCAAAAAGGGAAGAAAAAAGAGGAAAAAACCTTAAGAAAACTCACCGCACCAGGACGTTTCTGGCAAAGTTAATGCAGATAACATTATCGCGAAAACATGACATAGATAATATATCGCATTGATGTTTATTTATGTATGTATTTATATGTATTTAAATATTGATAATTATTCTATATATTGATTAATAATCGGCATCCACATCAATGTGTACATGTGTGTGGGTATATGTTACTTCTCGTTTTCAGAAAATGTTCTTGCGGCCACATACTTCTCCTTCCATACGTTGAAAAGCACGAGAAGCTATCAAAGACTACGAAATACATGAACTTATTGGGAAAGGGTTGCGGACGAAGACTACCACATTTGCTATCATAATCATATCACTTTTTGCAATGTCCTCAAAAAATTTTATTTGTCAATTGCCTACTTGTTAACCCGGAGTTATAGGGCCTTCCAATGGAACTTTTCAAATTATTACTTAGAATGGCAAGTACATCGAACACGAAAACGAACACGATCACGAACTCGAATGTGTAGTGAGGTGAAAATTTTATTTTGAATATGATGTGGAATTTTTTTTTGGAATCATTTACTATGAATTAAATAATTGCTTATAGATTTTGTGAAAAATAATTGGTTATCACATTATGATCTCATTTCCATATCTACATATCGTGCTTCAAATTACTTTAAAAGGAAAAACTTATAGAAAATGGTAAACAGACAATCAAGTTCCGGCAAATATTGAAACTTTCGCGTTGATTCTTAACTTTGGAATAAAATTGAACGCTTATGATTAAAATAAATCGCTTGGCAGATATTATTGAAAATATTTTCCATTGTTAGTTATTACTTTTTCCGATCTTCCTCTCATCATACGAACTTTGAATGTTGAAAAAAAGTGTAGTCTCTTAAGCTATCCACGAGCAAATTCATATTGTGAAGCCCTACTCTGTTCAGCCGTTAGTGGCAAAAAGAGGAGTTGCAATAGAGCAGCGTATTCCTTTTCAATGTTCACCTTCATGGTTCCTCTATCAAATATTGCAAAATATGTCTGATGCTGAAGCATCCCGCTAACAGCCATTTCATTCAATTCTCGGCTCAAACACATCAATTGCTGTAGATAGTAGTGAGTAGCAGCGTTTTTGTTTCATTGTGAACAGCATATGTATGTAAAAATATTACGATCGAGGTATTATCCATCGTTAGCTATATATATATATATATATATATATAGCTATATATTTCCCATCTATCTGATCATTTATGAATGCCAGGCCTACATTTTTGCTGCTAACCATTTATTGAGCGATTTTCTCGAATCAAAATCTTGCTTAACAAGTGCGTGGCCCATCGATGCCTAATGAAATACTCGCATCGATCAGCGCTTTTTCGTTGAGTGCTTGCAATGTATCGCAAACCGATTTTACAATATTCCGGTTTCGAATTTACACACCTGGTACGTCCGTCCGGCTCCATCAACTAACTATACACCATAAGCTTGAAGTCAAATATATACGATTTTGTTATCCAGGGCAAAGTTTATTCCGGTCTCATCCAAAGCATATTCATTTTGCATCGCCAATAGCGATCAATGGCTTTTAGCCTCCGTCATTAGACGCATTTAACTTTCCTCCTAACATTTCTCGCTAACTGTGTCCTTTTGAAATAATGAAAAAATCTAAGTTTCATGTATGGCGTTACTATACTAAACAACTCTAACTTGTAGGCTTGTAGTGACCGGAATATCATGAAATTTCGATGCATTTCGTCGTGATACTAACTGAAAATCCTATCTATGCGTCAATAGTCATTTCACATCTGTATGTAATCTATTTAGTGAGATATTAGCTTAACACCGCGAAATAGACAAACAAAGCAAGCAAAGAGAACGTGAGTGGAACTGATTCGCACTTCTTTTGTGCCTTGACACGCATATGTCAGCACTGTAATGTGACACTTCGATATGTCTAACATCAAATGCACAGCTTTTTAATAGATTTTCTAAATAAACTTCACTTCACTTCACGGTTCCAGCACAACACAATACAATAGTTATATGAAGTGTACAGTGCGTTTATTAAATTAGGCCGTAGAAATTCAATATTATCCTTTATACGTTAGCGAGATAATATTATATGGCAGTGTAACCAATCAGAGTGATAGTTCGAGCAGAAGTATGGACTATTCAGCGCGATGCAGTTCCAGTTATATCATCTTTCGGAAATCTCGTAAAATTAATGCACTCTCTAAATAAAGTTGAGCGTCACTACTATATATATATATACAATAGTGTGCAACAGATTTGTAAGGTGTGCTGGACGCATAGTTCCCATAGTTATACTTACTAATCGATGCAAAGGGGAATAGAAAAAATATAGAAACGATTTATGTACATGTTTGGCTTGGGTGAGCATTCCGCTGAGCAATTACCGCTGCAAGCTTTCTTCGCTTCACTTTGTTTATTTACAATGCCGCACAGTTTCTTCCTTAAGTATACATATTTTTCATCATCAATCAAAAGCAATTTCACGCTAAAACTGTTGTAATAAGACCACTTTGTTGCACAAAAGATTCATATCCTTGGGACAATTACTAAAGAATGGAGGAGTAAAGCTGATAAAAAATGAAGAGCCTGATAACGACAACGTGCAATAGAAGTCAAAAAGAATTCCTTCAAACCATTTTAAATTAGTTCTTATGTTTTCTTTTTGTTTATACACTTTTCCACTTTTGTTCATAAAATTGCTTCTTGCTCTATAGTACGAAGAGATTTGAAAGGCAAAAAAAAAAGAAAAGGAATACGTTCTGCTATCAACGAAGTCATCAAGTATATATGTTTGCACGATGATCGAAAATAAATTTTTGTAATTTTTTTTTTTTTTTTTTTTTTTGAGCAAAAGGTCATTAAACCGAAAGTTATCGGAATTTTTGATTATAAAAAAAAAAATAAATAAAAAAATAGAACAGTTATCGAATTCTAAAACTAAGAACACCTGCACAGGATTTACAAGAGTAACAAAATATATCAAAGAGGAATGAATAAATAAGTAAATGAAAGAAAATGCTCTTTAACTAATGTGGCGACGTTCCTCGTAACATATCAGTGTTTACGAATACGAAGCGAAACAAGTCGAGCGCTAGCTCATTCGAACGGTTCATTCATAAAAACAATATGTCATCAATGAATAACTAAGCAAATTAACGACAGTAACCATTCTCTCTTTGGAGTCACAAAAAAAAAAAATAAATAAATAAAATAATAAAAAAATAAAAATCTCAACACCAATAGAAAAAGACACCGTTTAAGTTATCTTTTTTTGTTACTCTTCGATAAAGTCTAACGCAGGCCTGACTACTAAACAACTCTCTCCATCAATGATATTAAAATATTTGCTCGTTAGCTAGTAAATGCAGGGACATATATCGCATTAGATCGGAATAAAGTTCTGAATTTCGCAAAAACCGAAAGAGATACGGAAAACGTGAGACAGAAAGAAAGAAAGAAAGAAAGAGAGAGAGAGAGACAGAGTGAGATAGAGCGAGAGAGAAAAAAAATGACTCTTAGATTTATCGAGTATTAATCATATTCAGATTGATTGATTGATCGAGCTATACTATATAGAATTGATTGTCCGTTACATCGCAAGGTGTTACAAGAGGGATGATAAAGTTAATGCGTGTACTTTGCCTGCATCAGTTTTAACGGTGCATGATATAGGAGGAGGACAAAACATAATATTTTTCTTAACATTTTTCATTCAGGTGCAGTATCCAATGTAAAAAAACAAAAATTATTTATTTTCATTACGGCAACACACGTAAATGCTTGCTCTTATCTAAAGTGAATAAGCAGAAAAGGGAACGGTGAGAATATGTGAGAGACCGGTCAAACATAAAATATGCGTATTTCACCGAAATATAATTCTTATCCACTTAAAAACAAATACATAATCAAACGCAAAAACACACACACACACACACACACACACACACAGACATCTAGACATTCATTGATCTATGCATGCATGCATGCATGTGGCATATATGGGAAACTATAGATGTACAGATATATATATATATATATATTTATGTATGTATGCGTTTGTTTATTTCTGTATACATATGTGTGTACGCATGGATATGCTTTGTGTTAAGGTTAACATAATAACTTATATGCATGTGTGTGCATACATTTATATCCACAAATATGTTATATGTACCAGTTTATTTGTCCATCTGCCTCCTTTTTTTTTCAAGTATTGTGTTTGTGCGAGTTTTGTTTTATTTCAGTTGTTGGTTGGTTTTTTTTTTTTTTTTGTTTTCATTATTTTATATCAATTTTGTCTGTCTGCCTTTTCGTTTGTCTGTGCATGTGCGTTCATCTATCCATTCCCGCGCTTGTCTCATTCGCACACAATCCAAACAATAGCATTTTTCTTTGTTGCTTGCTTCTCAATTTGATATGAATTTTATGTTTATATATGTATGTATGTACGTACGTACATATATATGTATGTATGTATTCAACTGATCGTTAATAACTATGTGGTTGTATGCGTGTATGTATGCATGATTGCTTCGCGTATTTTTTTAATTTTTTAGTTTTCCGTGAACATCTGCATGTTTTGTTTTGTTTTGTTTTTTTGTTTTTTGTTTTTTGTTTTTTTTTTTTTCTTTCTTCTTTTTATTTAGTCAGTATTACAATTTTTGTTGTTTTTCCGTTTGGTATCGTCTTTTATACATTGGGTTCAAGGAATTCGTGGAATATGTATATCGTACACGCATACACGCAAATATATATATATATAAGTATACATATGTATTTCTATAGAGGAGAGTACTTATGTAAGAGACAAGAGACAACAGTAGCCCACAGTTAAGAAACTGTAAAAATATTTACTAAATATTCTTGACGTTCTTGTAGTGTTGTTGCTATTATTATTTTTACATCCTGTAAGTGATTTTTATATGATGGAATCTTTGGTTTATTGATTTCATAAATTAATTTAATTAATTAAAATAAATGAGTAGCTTTACGTATCGAACAATGAATGTAAATATGCTTACATACGTTGATTTACATGTGTTGCTTAGATACGAGCCTTGACTTGCTGTTCTTCCCTAAGCATACGATTCGATGAACATTTCCATTGGCTGACATAAGACTAAGAAATCATTTAAAATGAATTTCGATCTTATTTTCGCTTTCGTCTTACTCTTCAGCTATTATTGTTTTTACCGCTGTCACTGCTGCTGCCATTGCCATTGCCGTTGCC
>NW_023998415.1:29686529-29689959 GCF_014805625.2 Glossina fuscipes
CGTTGCCGTTGCCGTTGCCGTTATCGTTGCTATTGCTGACAATCATAATTAATGTCACTTATTTAACAAATTACAAACGGAAATGCGGTAATATCCTCGTAAATGAAACTTAAAAAAATAAAAGAAAAAAGACAACGACGAAAACACCAACAACAGCAACCAGAGCAACAATAAATTGTACGGACATACGGACAAATATCCAGTAATCCAGTTTTTTGCATTTTATTCGGACAAACTGATCACACCTGATCGCAAGCAGTTGTAACACTTTTGTTTGTAATGAAGGAACCCGTTTTAGAGATCGTCGTTGTCGTTGCCGTCGTTTACTTAAAGAGGTGCTGGCTCGCTGGCTCGCTGGCTCGCTGGCTCGCTGGCTCGCTGGCTGGCTGGCTGGCTGGCTGGCTGGCTAACTTTCTGGTTAGTAGCATTTTTATTCATACGTATACTTTAATAATGAACGCATGCATTTTATTTGGGTTACATGTGCATCCTTGGTAACATCTTCACTGATGCCGTTTGGCGAAAGAAAATAACAATACAGAGAGGAAAAACAAAAAAAAAAAAAAAAAAAAAAAAAAAAAAAAACAACCGAAAGCAAAAAAATTGTAAAATACTTGAACGACGCGTTGTAACTCTCGATGAGAAACATCTGTTGCCCATTGTCCAACAAAACAAACAGAATGCATGCGAACAGAACGGACGTAATCACAGCTGAAACACATACCTGCGTACGCGTACGTGTTCGTACGTACATATATTCACTGATTTTTTTTATTTTTTATTCATTCATTCACATGTAAAATTACATATAGAAATTATATGTATGTAAAAGTATGTATGTATGTTTCCCATATATTCAGAAATCGCGATTGAGCAAAACTAAGTTCCTTTTAATGTCATTGCACGCGTCATCGAATATACGCATTAGAGGTCTCAGAAATTGTGCACTCGATACCGAACGTCTCCCCCGATCGATTGGCGTGTTGAAAATCCTTTCACGTCATCGTTAGCATTGAAATCGAAAGTTGAAATTCGTCTCTTATGCCCTTTGCTTGTTTATATGCGCAAGTAAATCAACTCCGCCCACTGATGACGTGAAAACTTTAATAATGCGTATTATGTTGAACTATGCATGAAACTTTTCAGTTTTCATATTTGACATTTCCCATAACCCGTTGACATGATATGATATGTCTGTCTGTCGTTTATTAAAATCTAATGATAATGATAATGATAATGAGCTTGGTATCGTGTTATGTAATCTATCTAAGAATTTGCAAGGAGACGCTAGTATTGCTTTACGAAAGACGAAAGGCATAAGTTTAATGGCTACGGACGACTAATAGTTAAAAAATATAAGGTTTTTAAGGTGGCTTACCTTCTTTTCGGTAAGTTTTTCGCAGCGACGCTGTTTACAGATTTGATGGGATTTGTCGTTGCGACAGGGAGCACATTCGCCACAATTGTCTTTGCGTTGACAGCCGATGCATTCGCCACAACGTTTACGTTTCTTTTTGGACTGAAATAGGACAGATGTAGAATTCATAGAGGTCTATGAGAAGGCGTTGTGAAAATGATATATGATATTTTTGGCGTAAATAAGGCGTAGATTGAAATCATCGCTCACCTGTTTTTCGCCTGCACTTTCATTTCCATCGCCAACGTTCATGCTGCCGATGGGACTCTTAAAGTTAGCGGTACTAGATACAGCGTCAACCTGACCCGGATTACTAGGATCCAAATCCATGGCACTGGACTCAGATTCAGCATTCGATTCGAGTGAATGAGCTCGATTTTTCCGTCGCTCCTTTTTTCTTGCGTCTACTCTGGCTACCGGCGAATTAAGGACCTTTTCTGGTTTAATGGATGTTGTGGATGGCGTAGGAGTATGCGGTTGCGTAGTATGTGGAGTATGAGATCCAGTACTGCTCGCATTTGTGTGCGTTGAATGCGGTGTGTGATAACCGGCACCAGTTCCAGTTCCATTTGATATATCCATTAATGACGAACTGCTAGCTCCGTCATAAGATGGAGTAGGAGTGTGCATACCGAGCGGTGTGGTTACTGTATTTGGGGTATTTGAAGTGGGGGCACTCAGCTGTGAAGCGTTTGAATTTGTATTGAGATCAAATGCTGATATCGTGACGTCTTTTTTACCGATTGACGAAGAACCTGAGCCCGTTGGTGTTATTGCAGAGGGTACAGCCAAAGCAGCTGGCGTTGTAGACGCATACGACGGCGTTAGTGGTTGATAGAGTAGCGGATCACCATATCCAGTCGTAGTTATAGTGCTATTAGGCAGTGTAGTGCTGACTATGTCGCGAGCCTGCAAGGCGGCTGGCATTAACGGGTACGGTGTTCTATGATGTGCAGCTGTTGCTCCCAAAGGATGCGAATGGAAAGCATTGTGAGGCATTGGTGCACCCAAAGCGGCAAAACCACTTGATGGCGGAGTTATACTCGCTTGCAAGCCTGTCAATTGTGTAAGTGGTGAGCCCATGCTGACCATACCGGGTGAACTCACTGACATACTTGCCGGAGACATGGCCACTGTTTGCAGTGATGACATAGCTGACGTTAACCCTGCTGTGGCCGTGGCCGAAGAGATGGACGAGCCCGTCGGCATAGGCGTACCGTCCGCCATCAACTGTTCGGTGTAGCCATGAAATTGACTTTGAAATGAAGGCAATTTTGAGAAGGGCTCAAAACCGCTCTTTGGCGTAGAATTGGAATTGTTGGAGTTACTATTGTCTTTAGACTCCATTTCCCAAGGACGTGTGTAGCTATTGGAACTATTGGATTGGCAAGTTACTGAATCGCTTGTGTTGCTTGTTGCAGCATTTTCCGGATTGTTTGTGGTATTGCTACCACTTTGTTGCTGAGTATCATTCGCGGAACTGGCACCGTTGGCATTACGGGAGGTGGCATTATTATTATTAGTCGTACTAGTGCTAGTAGGTGTGGCTGATTGCAGCGGTTGCTGTTGTTGTTGCTGTTGCTGCTGTTGTTGCTGTATATGAGAAAGCGGTTGCCGGGCATAATAATCCCAATGCTGCTGCTGCTGCTGCTGCTGTTGTTGTTGTTGTTGCTGTTGCTGATGTTGCTGTTGATTTTCTAATTGCTGGTGGGCGTACAACTGATCGAGCTGATGCTGTTGCTGGTGTTGATAATGCTGTTCTTGCTGTTGCTGTTGATGTTGATGTGACAATTGTTGCTGATTAATTAATATTGATTGCTGATTAGTGGTGTGATAGGCGTGCGTATAATGATGACTCAAACTGCTTAAATGCTGCAAATGTCTATTATGCAGATAATTATTATTCGACGAATGCAGTTGATTAGCTTCGGCAGCCGATATGATTTGTTGCTGTTGCTGATGTTGTTGCTGTTGTTGTTGCTGTTGTTGCTATTGAACTGCATTCGTCGAATA
>NW_023998415.1:29690059-29695164 GCF_014805625.2 Glossina fuscipes
TGTTGCTGCTGCTGCTGTTGCTGCTGTTGCTGATGGTGATGATGATTTAGAGTTTGTTGCAAATTATTTGCAGACGTTTCTTGTGTACCGCTGCTGGATTGAGCCGCTATTGAAGACGCCATTTAAAGTTCTATACTCTTGCATGGCTCTCGAATGTTGGAGTGCCGCACAAAAGATAAGCGGAAGATCACGCTGCTGGCAAAGTGTTTCTTTTCTACGCTCTGCTCTCAAAATTCTATTGAGATTACTGTCTATTGGTATTGGAATCGAATGTTTTTCGTTTTTTTTTTTAATTGTTTACGTTTTTTGTTGTTTTTTTTGTTGTTGTTTTTGTTTTTGAAATATAGCGTTTACTGTTCGTTTGCTTTCTGCTGGTTGTTGTTGGCGTTGTTGTTAATTTAAATTTGTACATTAACTTTTGTGCTTTAGTTTTATTTGACGAAATAAAAGTTGACTTTAATATTAATTTGTATTGTAATAGAAAAAAAAAATTTTGTACACTTGTTTTAACACTTTTGAGGTAGTTTTTCAACTAAATTTTCGTGCGTGTTTTCTTCCTTTCTTTTGCTATGATTTTCATAAATGCCATTAGAAGTTGTTCCAAAAATTTTCATTTTTCATTTACAATTTTTTTGTTTTTTTTCACTACGTTTTTTGTCACACTATCTGTCTGTAATGATTTTTATTATTATTATTATTGTTGTTATTGTTGTTGTTGTTGTTGTTGTTGCAGTATTTTATTAAGAAATTCATTCAGCGATTACTTATTAAATAATTTCAATTATTTTTACTAGTATTTCATGTGTTTCGTTTCTGTGTGTGTGTGTTTTTTTTTTATGCAAAAAAAGTTTCAGTTAAATGAAATTTCTATTTCGATTGTGTTTTTTTATTTTTATTTTTTTTCTTCTTACTTTTTGGCTTTAAATATACGAAGTTTAGCTATATATTTTACATTATATGCTGATTAAATATGCAGTAAAAAATGTCTTTCAGTGTATACTGTGCAAATTTAACACTAACAATGGTTAAAAAGGTTTTGGTTTTCGGCTTTTTTTTTTTTTTTTTTTTTTTTTTGTTTTTTTTTTTTTTTTTTTTTTTTTTTTTTTTTTTTTTTTCTGTCAATTAATTGATTATCGCTACGGTTATGTGAATATTTGTTATATTATTTTGTAATATTTGTTATTTTTAAGAGTTTTTTTTTTTTTAATAAAAAATTTTGTACTTTAACTTTTTGTTGTTTATGAAGAATAAAAAAATTTTGTTTTTGTTTTGCTTTATTAAAAAAGATTTGTATGTATGTGGAAAATTTGTGGTTTGGATATTCAAAAAAATTTGTAACGTTTTCTTTTTTTTCTAAAAATTTGTGAAGAGTTTTTTTTTTTTCTTATTTATTTGTATTGTATTATTTAATTATAATTTTTGTAAGTTTGTCAGACTTTTTTTAATTTTTTTGCTTTTTTTTTCAATATATTTGTTTTGGCTTTATACTTTACATTTTTCGTTTCCTATGTATTGTTTTGTAATCATAATTTTTTTTTTTTTTTTTTTTAAATTAAATTTCTTAGGAAATTTTGTACTTTGTGTTCTTACGTTTTCTGGTTGTTTTTGTGTTTAAATTTTCGTTTTTTTTTTTTTATTTTCTTTGTTTTTGTTTCTTCTTATTATTTGTTTAATTATTGTTGGTTTATGTAAAAATTAATATATATGTAATAAAATGTAAAATTTGAACATGTCTCGTTTTGGATTTTAATTAATTTTTATTTTATTGCTTGTTTATGCAGCAACGAGTCTCCTCGAATCGTAACGATTCGAATTGAATCGAACTGAATGGAATTATTTTTAAAAATTTTTATTTTTTTTTTATTTTAATTATTTGCTTCCGTTTGTTTGTTTTGCTTTTATTTTCTTACGTAATTACTATTTGCATTTTTTTTTTTTTTTAATTTTTTATCAATTTATTTATTTATTGATTTATTTATTTTTTTTTTTTTTAATTATTTCTCTACATCATTCCAATCATATGCTTACACACATATATGAAGATATTTATTTATAGATTTGTATATATATATCTATATATATATATATATATATATATATACATATATATAAATATATATTTATGTATATATGTATATATGCATATACAAGTATGTATAAAAAAAATTGTTAGCGAATTTTTTTAGAAAAATTTTGATTTATTTAAACAATTTTTTTATATTTCGTTATGAGCAGCTTTGCTTTTATCCTTGCCGCCGATTTATCTGCAATTATAACAAAGGCAAACAAAGAACGAGTTATTAATAAGAAATGGTTCAATAATCCCGAAAACTAACTATACATAGCTGGACATATTGAAATATTATATATACACATTGAGGTTCGAAGAAATGAGTGAATGGCTTAAAAAACTCTTAATTATTCTCTATTTATCATTATGATGTTTTTTTTTATTTATTTATTTTAATTACGATTAAAAATTACAATAACTTCGTACGAAAGGCAGTGAGCACTGAAGGGAGGTGAGTATCCCATTTCACGCATTTGCATATGTCGCAAACGTTTCTGCGCATTTCTCTTTATCTAATCTTTTACATAATTCCTTCCCGCTCACTCATACTCTCTCCCTATTGTTCTCTTACTCCCTTTCTCTCTCTCTCTCTCTCTCTCTCTCTCTCTCTCTCTCTCTCTATTTTTATATTTCTTTGTCTATTCCTTTTCTCACGCATACATATAAGGCTGCATCAACCAGCAGGGGATAACCCAGATTTGCGATAAATCTTAGCGATCCTACAGAGTACATACATGTCTGACCAGGACAAGCTTTTAAATCGTTTTAGTCATATCTATCTATCTATCTATCTATCTATCTATCTACCCGACCGTTCATGTATCCATTATTGAGAAAAACGTCATAAGCTTGCCACATATATTTTCAATTGATGGTTATAAGTTGCTAAAAATTTAGGGCATGGCAATCATGAACGTAAAATGTAAGGCAAATATTTTTCAGGAGAGATAGAAATTTTTACCAAAAAACGAGGTGAGTGAGATATTCGCGATTTAACCACGTCCACCCAATCCATTTTTTGTTTGGGCAATGGTCGTTTCTTGGTCATATTAGCTTCAAATTTGGCGAAAGTATTGGAAATACTTGCGTGCAGATCAATGGTCAGAGCGAATAGCTCGCTTACAGTACAACAATGTAAACAAACAAAACTTGAGCAGAACAGCTATCCATGGTCGAATCTATATATATATATAACAGATATATATATATATTTATATATAAATATATATGTATTTTACTAGTGCGAATAGTGAAATTGATTTAACCACGTCTGTCTGAATATCCGCCAATTGGACTTCTTGGCGTATCTTCTTCGCCGAGAAAAAGACATTTGTATTCAAATTTATGCACTCTTCGTTCATCTCGGCTTATGCCTATGGTAATTATTTGGTAAGTTGTTCCAAGAATGCAATTTTAAGAATATGTCGTCAGCAATTTTCAAGTTTTCTATCTCGAATTTTAAGTTTGATCATCGTGCCAAGTTTGTGACACTGTTCAATTGGAAGAAGGTCCGTAAGCTAATTAATAAAAAAACGCTAGTTTATAAATAGGGCGGAGTAAGGAAATGTGTTTTTTATTTTTATTTTTTTTTTTTGTTTAATTACGTAGAAATGTTTGTCTAGTTCATAACGTGACGAAATTAATCGTTCTTCATTCTATATTATGAGACCGTATCGTACGGTATGCGTACATGTAGATAAGTACATGTAATATACAAACTATTGCTGGATGTTAAAAAACAAAAAAGAATAAGAAGAAAACAAATAAATAAAACGTTCTTGATTAGTGAGCGGTATAGGACCGCTTTCTGCATTGAAGTGAAGAAGATTAAGTATGATGTGTTAGCCTTTCATCTTAATTTTCATGCGAATTTAAATATTGACAATATAGACGGTAGATTGGTGGATAACCAGATAATAAGTTGATGTACAACTAAAGCAATTCACGTTCGTATGTTGGCCAAGAGTGGGGAAACTTTTCGAACCGTATCACTGGATGATATTTCGAGAATTTTTGAATGTATAGCACATGCTTATCCCCCGATATGCTTGGAATAACATTTTTCACCCTTGTATTACTCATACGTATCGTTATGTGTACACATTTGTGCTACTTTCTTTTCATATTAAAATTTATATTCATTTATATGCAGCAATATTGATATGATTTATTAAAGCAGACTCTCAGCATTTCTGATTCTATTAACTGACATTTCCTTATGCACTCACAATGAATATTTAATAAGAGGTATTTATAAACAATCAAAAACAAAAACAAACAAAAAAAAAAAAAAAAAATGAAAAGAAAAGAAAAGAAAAGAAAAGAAAAACACGCAAGCATTGAATAAACAAATCCTTTAATTAATCCTTAATCAAAGTCGTTTATCAAATTTTTAAAGATATTGTCCGTTTGCTACTCATTTAAAGATACTGATAGACGGAAGCGTATCATTGCTTTTGACTGGTAACAAAAATGTGAAAAACTCTTTCCCAATAGGAGCACGTGAACACAAAATATACCAACATACGCATATATATATATATTTGCTTGCATACGGTCATGTACATACATAAGTATAAGTATTTGAACCAACTCTCTGTTCACTTTTGTACTTTATGTTCGCATAACATTTATTTTTTGATTTTTTTTTTTTTTCTCTTATCGTTGTTGCTCACAAATTAGGTCACCAAGCACATGCACTTTGTGAAAAAAAAAAAAAAAAAAAAAGGGAAAAAAATTAACCCTCATATTTTGTTGCATTCATAATTACGAACATGTAAAAATACTTTTTGAACTTTCTTTTTAGGAAGTATATTAATTCATGGAAGCATGTGAGGTACTAAGCAATTAATTTATTTATTTATTTTATTTTTTTTTTTTTATTTATTATATTTATATTTATACTTATATTTATATATATAAATGACTTCTTTTCGCCATATAAAGCATTCTATCGAATAAGAGATATTTAGTAAGATTTTCAAGAGGTTTTGTTTTGTTTTTTTTTTTTTTTTTTTTTGGTATAGCAGACGAA
>NW_023998415.1:29695264-29758898 GCF_014805625.2 Glossina fuscipes
TTTTTTTTCTTTTTTTGGTTTTTGATTTTTTGTTTATATTTATATACATATTAAAAATTTTAGTTATTATACATATGCAAGAAAGCTCTATATATATACATATATATATATATATATATTTATATATATATATATTATATTCATTGCTTTATGCACGTAAAGAAATGCTTTGATGTATGCCATATATATTTTCGAGCTCTTTTCAATAACTGAAATAACTGTTTTTTTTCCTTCGTTTTGCTTCTTTTTTTTTAAAGCAAAAGCAGGTGCAATCCTTGTTGTCATGCTATTTCTC
Organism: Glossina fuscipes; assembly: GCF_014805625.2. NCBI lineage: Eukaryota > Metazoa > Arthropoda > Insecta > Diptera > Glossinidae > Glossina > Glossina fuscipes. The sequence continues at coordinate 29,695,560 of NW_023998415.1, forward strand.
GCCGCGCTGACAAGGGTCATTGTACACAAGTACATGTATGCACATCGGCAAGAAGAATTTTATCATTTAGAGAAATCTCAACGCAAAACAAGATTTATACGAAATGTCAGGAAAAAGTGTTCATCGCTGCGAAATGGTTGAATACCAATAAACCCTTTTCGCAATTAATTGGCGAGGATCTCAAAATGCCACTTAGATAATGCTTGCTTGTAATTTTTTTTTTTTTTCATTTCAAATTCGACATCTGATCTGCGCACCAGTTGTTACCGGGGCGAGTAGGTTAGGTGAGTAACTTACAAAAAAAAAAAAAAAAAAAAAAAAAAAAAGTTTGTATTGCTTTAGAGATTTGAGCGCAGGCAAGAAAAGAACCTTTCTCTGCAAGGTGCAAGGCTTTGAAAAATCGGCTAAAATAAAGCGCGAATTTAAGACGCATAGGCGACACCGATTTTTGAAAAAAATGATTTGATTGCCTATAATATTTTTTAAAATAAAATTTACAAAAAAGATATGAAAATCTTTTTATCTAACGTAATCTCTTCAATTTTTCGAACAGGACAATATTAATATCTATTCGGTGAACGTTTTTTGAACTTAATAATTATGTGAGTCATCTGGCCTTGACGGCAGAAAACTGCAAATTTTTTACTTACCCAAAGACTATAAAGTCTAACGGTTTGATTGTCGAACTCTAAAACAGAATATGAATTTGCCTAAGGATATAACTTTTCACTTGTTACAATTAAATGTTTCACTTCTTCAATTACTGTGGTCAGCAATCAATTGAAAATCTGTACGAAAATATTCGAATCAGTTCTCGTAGTGCTCTTATCACAAGAACGACGACACAGAACTATAATGAATGAAAAAAAAAAAAAAAAAATATATATATATATATATATATATATATATATATATATATATATAGGTACATATGAATACACTTTTTAAGAAATTTGGTAATCGACGTACGGGACGGCTTTAAAGTAACGGTTGAACAAGACTGCGCAAAATGCCGAACAGCTGGCAGAGAAATCGTGTTGCTCGTAGTAGGCGTTCTAGGCAAATACAAAATAATTTCATACTAAGTTTATTAACTATTTGGCATTTGAAGATTTATTATTTATTATTTGATTCGCTTAATTCACTTTTATATGTGTCAACACCCTAAGGTATATATTTTCAAGTTCAGTTCGGTGCTTAACAGCAAACCTTCGTCATACATAAAACGTTCTTGATAATTTGACAAGTTTCAAGAAAGGTATAATGAAGTTATTGGTTACTGTTGTACCTTCACCCGTTATTTCTGCACTTTCGTAACATGATGTTGCCTGAAACCTCACAAGGATAACGAAACAAACGAAACGCTCTGCACCTGTGCAATTTGTGCCTGTTTTTTTTCGCCTTGCATTTATTTAATTTAAAATAATATCATTTCTGGCTTCGTAAACGAAAATAACTTTGCAAGAATGCAAATATGTACCCATACATTTGTATGTATGTGTATATGCATGTATATATGCATTTATGTGATGTATGTATATAACTTTGCTAAGTTTAGCAAATGAGATCCTATAGCACCATACGATTATTTAGTTGGTCACGAATACAAATGCTTGGCAAAAACATAATAATGTTTTTTTTTTCTTTTTCTTGTTTTTTTTCCTCTTTGTAATCTTATAAGTTTTCATTCATTTATAAAAGGCATTAAAAAGGCACGGATACGACGATATCATTTACTAAGTATTATGCCTTTAAGTAGATAATTATTCGAGTTAATTTAAAAAAAAAAAAATGTATTCATTTACCAAAGAACATAAGGAAAAATAATTTCTGATTTAATTTTCATTAATATGTCGACATGGTTTCCGGTTATCAAGTGTTGCGATGTTGTTAGCCATCGTACTACACGCACACATTCTAAGGGTATATAGAATACATCATTTTATTTTCCATCATAATTTCGCCAGCATATATATATATATATATATATATTATACAATAACCTTGCTATCGAAACTGTCAGTTTCCGCTTATAAAAAAAAAAAAACATATATACTTTTATTTAAGCCGTCAATTTGTTAAAATGAATTTCAATAAAAAATTTTTTTTGTAAAGTTTTACAGACATAAACCTAAGATTATTTATTATCTTTTCCTTTTTAAAGAAAATGAAATGAAAGGGAATTTTTTCAATTTTCATATGAGCTCTACAAATGGCCTGATTGTGCAGATTGTTTTAAAGTATCTTAAATAACTGATAAAATATGATTCACATGGAATTGATGAATGACATAGGTTTTCGTAGTAGGCTATGGTAGATTTGTTGCCAATTGTGTTCAATAGAAGCAAAGATGAGATCAGATATAATTCCATCACTAGCCGCTATACCATTATACATATATACGATATTTGATTACAAGGTAGAGCGATAAAATGAAGATTCCTAGTTACTTCACATTAAGTTATAGTAATGATCGTCAAATTAATTAAGAACAACGAGATATCAATCAATAAGTTCGTAGGATGAGATAAAAATGTACGATGACTATTGATCGATCGATACGATATTTAAACAGTAGCAACCTTCAAAAGAAATGTCTTAAAATTTGCTAACATATATATGTATGTATATATGTACATACGCTGATTTATTTCTATATAACTGTTGGCGATTCTTACTGGTGCGTTCGTTCGAGTTAGCTGATTTTCGAAGATAATACAATAAATGATCTTATTAAAGGTTAATGCAAATGCTATTACATTAGGCGACTAACAACTATTACATTAGGGAGAAACAACGTTTAGCCGGACTCGTGAGCCCATATATTGCGCGTGTTCAGTCGGTAAGAGCGTAACATTTACCTATTGGGTACACATACGCGCACACACACACACACACACACACACACACACACACACACACACACACATACATACATACATACATACATACATACACACGCATATCCTCTAAGTAATTAATCATATTGAAAGCAAAAATCGATTCCGTTATCCGCGATCGCTATTAATCGCCCTCACAATGCGCTCTCTTCGATGCATATTTTTATGCGATACAAATATTTGGCAAACTTATCGCAATATAGTCGACAAGAAAGTATATATAAAAAATACATTTACTGTCTTTACCGTTATTTGTAAATTTAAGCAAAGCAATAATATCACGTCAACTTCACTCATTCAATTCGTTATTGTAGAAATGCGATCAATACCAATACAAAAATATCTATATTTGAAATGTCAAATTTATCTTCTTCGCAAGCCTTGAAAACTGGATGATGAAGATGTACAACGGTCTATGAAATAGATTATTAATAATTCATTCTTAAGCTTCTTATGAATCAATGCTAGCATTACATGGTTAATTCTCTTAACTGTATCATCTTGAAGACGAACGTGACATATGAGTGAATTTATCGAAAGGATATTGTAATTCCATAGCATCGATAGATTGGATTAAGGAGGCATGAGGTCAGAAAATTGTCTGTCTAACGTTACTTGTCGTCAGCATTATACTCGAATTATTATGAAATACGTTTTTACGTCCAATTAAGTGAAGAGATGATGATTTAAGCTAGCTCTCGAACTAATTCGCCAATAGTGTCTGAACGGACAGACAGACAGACGTACGAGCGAATGAACTAAAGCGTTCATATTCAAATTAATGAAATGAAATGTGTGAAATATTATATTTAGAGCCCGCATTTGCAATACAACTAAAATAACAGCAGACGGTAGACATTTAATTGACATCGTTCATTAGAGCCAGCATTAAATTTAATTTCATTTTAAATCGAATTATATAATGAATTGAAATGTTCTAATTGGGCATAGTAGACTACCAGGATATATACAAACATGAAGAAATTTTTCACATCATTTTCTCAAAATTTCCTCCTCAGATGAAGTTGTAGTTGAAGTTGTAAAACCTGACCCATTTTGTACATGAAAATTAAAGGACAAACATCACACAGACAAACGAACAGATAGATAGATAAATTTGAATCAATTCAATCAGTTGAAGGGTGGAACTATGTCAGGTCGTTGTGCGTGTTGCCTCTATGCTATGCTTGCCATACAATTAGCGGAGGCTATAATAAGATAATTGCAAAGAGTGCCGGCGAATGCGCTGAGAGTATCTCATGCGACTTGAATTCTGCATTATGTTGCTACAGTATTATGGATGTAAATTGACGAAGCGTTTAGAGTCGGTAGAGGTTACAAGTGGTGCTTTTTCAAGCCCCAAATTCAGGCCCGAGGTCATTTTAGTAAAATCGAAGGACGCGAAAATGTAATACACTCGTACAAAAATGCACATAAAGATTATGTAGGTGAAAATATGTGCGTGATGAAATTGCAAAAAGAAAAAAAAAAGATAAATAATATATATATACATATATATATATATATATATATATATATCATTTTTGCACACACACAGAATACAAATTAAAAAATACGTTTGACGAAAACCCATAACTATACCAACGTGTCGTTTGTCAGATGTTTAGTTATTGTTTACCACCGACTGTTCAGATGGTAGCTCTGCAGTGAACGTGGTGGTGGCAGCGGTATTCGCGTACTTACGACGACGATACCATTTTGTTTTTCAAACTCTACAAACTATACAAGACAATAGCGTTCTTGCATATATATATACATATGTGTGTGTATATATATGTGTGTTCTTAATGCATAATGTTAGAGAATTTTTTTTTTTTTTTTTTTTTTTTGTTTAACTATTACCAACTATCCAACAAGCTTATGGTGGTTCAAGTGCAATAAGAAACATATACCCGAACATGATATATGCGTATTTACGGACATATTCATGTATGTATTTTATGTTGTTGTATAACATATATATATACACGTATGTATTATATTTTGTTGTTGCAGTTGAGTTGGTTTAATATTACCAAAGAACCGAAGGAGTTTTGCGTAAAAACTTTTTCATTGGCGTCAGCTGCAGTTCAATGTAGCGACGGAGCATTACAACAGTTGAACGTGAATGCCTATGAGTGAAAGTCAGATAACGTTTTCAGGATATTTTTACAATATATATATATATATATATACAATGTATATATACATATGTACATATTATGTTTTAATATACCAGTGTGATCGGATAAGTATTTGCGCTAAAGAGAAAAACATGTTTTCTGCATTATTTTTATTTTTATTTATTTATTTATTTTTTTTTTTTGATGATGCTTTTATTCGATGCACTTACTGGATTAACATTTTCATATTTGCGAGCATATGCGAACATACGATTCTTCAACCTTCCTTATAAAGATCTCGTTATCGTTAAGAACGTTTTTTTTTTTTGTTTTTTTTTTTTAATTCAAGAAATCATTTCTAGCTTATGAGGATTTAGCCTACGATCGATTGCTTGCTTATTTTAAAAAATAAGTCAAGATTTTTGTGCATTGTACGTGAAGGAAGCAATCAAATTTTTTACGAAGAGCTAAGGTTTTTTTCACAGTAAAGAATCTCTTATCGCGGAAAATGTACTATTGGATTCGATAAACGTAGCGTGCCTTGACGGAGTTGTGACTAAAATTATCAATTACGATTTTCACGGAACAGCTTTGCTTAGCAAAATGCTTTTCTCGATTGTTTGTTTCTGCGAAAGAAACCCAGAAATCCAAATCCAAATCCAAATCCTTTTTCAGTTAACTTTGGATTCGTTGGCCCCATGCGAGTTTCATCTGGACTTATTTTGAAGCGATAGAACTTGTCAAGAATTTGGTGACCCGTGTTTTGCATAATCATACGATATTAAACTAACACATTTACAAGTGATGTGCTAATCATCATCATTAGTTTGGCCAATCGAAGGAGAAGGAAGAACTAGTTGTAGTTTGTTTTATTTACTTTTCAACAACGGTAAGCAGTTGTACAGCGACTTAATACAATATATTAATAATAATAACGATAACAATAATAATAATTTGAAGAGTTTTCTTTAGGAGATCGCATTAAACAAAGCCAAACAAGTTTTAATGTGTGCGCTTACGTATGTTACCAATGGGTGGTAAACAGAAGTGTTTTTCAAAATTTGCAAATATTTAACTTTTTCAAGTGCACCGGATATGTGCTTAGGGTTTTTCAAAATATTCTCTCTCTCTCTCTCTCTCTCTCTCTCTCTCTCGCGCGCTTTCATTAAAGTAAAACATTAAAGTCAAAATACGCAAAGGTGTCTAGAGCCGAGAGAAAGCCTTTAATGCATAAAACATTTACTTGAAGCCTATGCGCATACAAATGTATGATGCATGCATCGCGTTAATGCATAACAGCATTACCCACTTTACAAAATTGGGTATTTAATGTCAAACAGAGATCTAGTACGAGGCACTGTTATAAAAGCTGCAACCATGGACTCATATTTCCTTTATGTAAACACGAGTTTCCATATATTCTCTCAATTCAATCCATCATCTAAACTGCATATATGTCAATAAAGAGAGGGAAAGAGATAGGGGAATGATGGAAAAAAAAAGAGGAAGAGAGAAAGAGAACGAAATAGGGATGCATTAAAACAAAAAAGAAAAAAAAAAAAAGGAAAAACAAACATAATGTGTTCGTGTTTGCATATGCAACTCGATGCAATGGCATTAAAGGGAATTAAATGAATAAATGAGTGAGCGACTGAGTGAGTGAGTGAGTGAGTGAGTGAGCGAATGAGTGAGTGAGTGAGTGAGGGAGTGAATCAGCGAGCGAGCGAGTGAGTGTATCAAATGACTTACTGTCAGTAAAATTTTTATTTTTTTTTGTGCGTATATGTGTACGTTTACATGCACAGCTATGCAAGAATCCTTATGACAACAAATATAACAACAACATTACTGACACGATGCACCACTCACATAATTCTTTCGGTTTGCGTGTGTGTGCGTTTAACCGTTCGTTCATTCGTTTATTCGTGCATTTATGCTGCTACTGGCACAGAAGCATTAAACAACATATAAACCCATTAAAAAGGTGAATACGTACATACATGTAAATGCATGCATGCAATATTCTTCTTCTTTTTTTTTTTTATATGTATTGCCAGTGTTGTGCATATATAACGCTGACATATATATATATATATATATACATATATATATTTATATAAGAACTTATTCATTCAATGTATTTGTTGGTGCATTATCTTGTTGCTGTTAGCTGTTGGCGTATTTAAGTTGTGCTTATAAAAGACAAAAAAAAAAAAAATAAATAAATGAAGAACAAAAAAATGAAGGGTTAATACACGCTCGAGTAGCAGCGTTCTTATAATGCAGCTCATGCACTATCTATGCTCCCGATCCTGGACATCGATTATTATACACATTAATGCGTTCACCGTTTAACCCAATCTCGTTAATATGTACATAGCGTTGCTACGATGATTAGTTTCATGAATTAATTAAAATAACTACTTAGTTAACAATTGGTTTTCGCATTTCGCATTTCGCATTTCCATCTAAATCAGGCTTGTGGGTGTAAAAGTTTTGGCGCCGCTAAATATGCTTTTTCTTTGTTATGTACTTATGTGGGTAATTTATGAAGGCATAAATGTTGAGAAAGATAACTAAAAAAAAAAAAAAAAAAAAGGAAAAAAAAAAAATGCAAAGTCATTTAAACGCTTTTGGCTATACATCTACGTTGTCGTACATAATAGTGGAACACATCTAAAGTACCTAAACTTCATGATGTAGACATGTTTATTGTTCTTTCTATTATATTGCATTTCTCATTAAATAGATTTTTTCGTTTTTTTTTTTTTTTTTTTTTTTGACTTTTAACTCACAATTTCGGATAATAAACTTAAATCCTTTTATTATGTCACGTTTTCATTTTCATTTCATGAGCATAGTGTACATGCATGCACGAATGTGATTTCGTATGCGTAAGCTTTCATTATCATATTATGGCATTTATATGCACAGCAGCTAAAACTGAGAGAATACTTCTTGGGCGTTTCGGCTTACGACTGTCACAAACCGCACTTTATTCAAAATGTGATTCATAACGTTTTATATAATAATAGGGCATAGGAAACGCGTTTGCGGTTAATCCTGCGGTTTCGAGCGCCATTTTGTAGCCTGCTGTCAATTGCTTGATGTTTAGTGTGCCGGTTTTGCTACACTAGTTCCAAATATCACCATCTTTTGCGATCAGAGTGAGAGCGCATCTTTGACATCGAAATTTCCGGAACGGAATCGAGTAAAACAGTTCCTGTGTCACACTCCTTCGTTCACTCACTGCATTGTCATCGAACACTATATATATATATATATACGTATAATATAACTTTTTACATAAGCATAGAAAAAATGTAAGATGACATGTCACCTTTCAAGCACATGCTCGTTTAGGGCAATCAAGTGAGTGGTGCCCAATGTATAGGCATTAACATCATTCCGCGGAAGAAAATGCAAAGACTTTTTATATGACTTTTCTTAAGACTTTTTTTAAATTTATACATATATATATTTTTGCGTGTGAGTGTGTAATCGTATGTATCACTCAAGGAGAGAATGCTTTGAATTACTTGATCGATCCAATTATGAACAAAGCACTAACCTATTCTCCACATCACACACATATATAATACTTGCAAAATAAGGAAAAAACTCATTGGACAACAGCTGTGGGGCTGAGCAAATGCGTATTTCTTGCTCGAGCAAATAATTGAAAGCCTGTTGACTGCGTTCGAAATTCAAACGTTCCACATTCGCTTCTATCGGGTTTTTAATCACCTATCTCACGCGGCATAAAGCGACGCGAACATGCAACAACATTAATCACATAACTTCTTCAAATAAAATCTATACAAATTCGTTCGTAGAATACCCTAAACAGCATCCTTTGTTTAGGCCTTGTAATGTCCTCGCTGAACACCATTCAGATGACCAAAGCAAATTATACGTTTCGTCTGCGAACCATTTGGAAAATGAATACACACAACAGATTTACTTTGCAGTGGTCTGTATCAAGTGTCTTATATAGACCTATAGTAACTTACGTTGTAATGGACATGTGAGCTCAAAATTGTAACTCAAACGTCTTTTTGTAGTCGTTTATATACCGCACACTACTTATGACACAAGTGGTATATTCCGTTTGCAGCAGTTAGATGGAGCTGCCGATTTCTTTATGAATCGCTCTATCGCTTTCTGAATCGATTTAGAATTGCCTGTTTGTCCGTCCGTCTGACCGTTTGATGTCTGTCCACTTATTTTTTATGCTCAACTTATACTTTTTAGAGTACTTGCTATGCAAACGCCTTATTTTGAAAAGTCGTTATATGAAGACCTCTATTAACGGAAGTGTTGTAGTATATTTATAAGAACGGTTCATAACTCAATATAATGTTTTAACTTGTCTTTGCACGGCTTGTTTGTAAATGTTTTGGTCTTTGATAGGCTTCCTCGGTCTATTATTGAATTTGATATTTCGAATATCGAAATTTTAATATTGAAAGCGACAGACATTTTTTGATTGTTACTGCGTTACAGCTAGAATTTGTTATGCGTCATAGATAGGGCAATCGTGCCCTAACCAATTTTATGGCACAATGATTAACGCCTGATCAACATTTTGCATAGTTGTTAGCTTCAAATGTCAGTCACGAAGCGCCTGCGTGTTAAATGTACAAAGCTTGATACTTTTTAGACACCGATACATATAATATAGGAATATTTCAAGTATAAGTTAAGCTCTTTGTTCTATATTTATATAATAAAAAAAAAAATAAAAAAAAATAAAAAAAAATAAAAAAAATAAAAATAAAAAAAAAACAAAGAATGTTGTGATTCTAACCAAACACCAACTGGGAGTTCACCGTACACTTTTCTTGGGTTCGCAAATGTTTAAGCACAGGAAACCATTTAATGCCTTTGAAAGATTACCGTTTGAAAGGAAATTTTTTGTCAACTCTTAATTTCACTTAATTTATATCATTAATGCAAAATGACTAATAATTTTTATTTGCCTTGAAAACTTTTTTACTATTTTCTATGCATTTCTAACCATCGTTTTATGGTACGGTATGTTCTGCGTAGGATAGAACGAAGAACCTATTACGCGTAGTTTACGTTGTGTGTATGTTAAATCATACTTTTGTTCAATACGCCAATGCTGCGTAGAAATTATGTGCATATGGATCGTAGATTTTTGGCGATTAAGGACAAATTTTTGAAGCCTGATTTACCTGATTTCCGAAGTAATAGAACGGCATAGAAAGAAGATAAGGTCAAGCTTGTAAAATGGCCGATGTTTTCATTTAACGACAAGAAATAATAGTAAAGCAAGCTTGTTCTTGTCTCGGGGAAACCTATAAATGCGCACAGATTTAAAACAATAGACGTGTAGAAAAATAGGCGTGTCCTGTTTTATTTTGGTGGGGAGTATTCTTTTGCTTCATCTCCTTCTAATATTTAATAATTTTTTTTTATTACATATTTATAAATTTAAAAGTTAAAAGAAATTCATTTCAAAAATAGCGCATTTCCCCAGATGGACAGTGAAACAGCTGTATGTATGCAAGAACTTAAAAATAATGCAAAATATTGTACTCGAAAGTAATCATTTTTATGGAAATCGATTCCAACGGTCAGTAGTAGCCGATATAATCAACATCGTTTTTAAGGACAGCTTTGTTGTCTTTTGTAAGCCTGGATGAATTGAATTATCGCAGGTCTCTCCACTGAGGTACGAAACTATACTTTTTATAGGAAACACATACGCTTTTGTTCTTCCCAAACACTTTTAACATAATTGAGGCCGGGAGAGTGACTTGGCCTTTCAATTACATCCAAGATATAATCCGTGAATCGAGATTTCACTACATTTCACTGACATGAATGTTTCGGATCATTATCCATCCATCCATCCATCCGTTCCATATATGTTTGATATATTGTTTTTGGAATAGGGTAGCACTTGAAGGGATCTCTCTTTGCTAAAATTATAATGCAATTAGCGGAACTGCTCCGCATTTCTCAACATATTTGTGGGGGATTTAAAGCATTGGTGAAGAAGTTCCGCGACCAACGATAATGATACGGCAATAAATTTATGTGTTTGACGTAGTCATCCGAGCTCTTGGCGGCAACGATGTGCCCGATCTATCTAATATTATTATAGACATTAACAAGAAAAGAGAAAATATTTTATTTGCCATTTAATTTTTTATGGAAGGAAAGGTAGCAGAATAATAATAATTGGGCGCATATTTAAGTATTAAATAAAGAATTGTTTTGGAGAATTATTAAAAGTTGACCATTCACATGAGGCATTTTTCAGTTAAGGGGGGGCTTTGCGATACTCATTGTAACTGGTCCGAGTTTGAATTTAAAATTAAGTAAAAATACTATAGTGGGCCAAGGCCCACAATTATTCATATAATGACTTTTCAGAATAAGGCGTTATATGGGAAGTAGTCCAAAAATGTGGTCCATTTCGAACCATTTTCAATGGTGTTCATTATCGGACTCTTGGCCCGAACACAAGAATGTGAGACGTGCAGACAGACAGGCAAGCTCGGTACAATAAAAATTGGATCTCTATAAAATCGTCCTGGGTGCTGCAGATACCATCGTGAGACAATTGCCGCAGGGTACAAAAGTAAATCAATTAATCTGCATTCATACATTTAGAGAATAACGTAGAAGTCTTGAAAAATATTGATTTTTCTGTGATTGGCAACCGCTTCAATGGAAAACTTCAATTTTTAACTTATCCAAAATGTCCCACGTGATTCGCTAGAGGACGTCGTTTTAAAGATAGATTCGAACGACTTGGGTTATGTTGCGTGTCGTTTTCAAAAATTCTGTTTCGAGAAAAACGTGTTTGTTTCCACTAAAGACATTTCGCATTTTTTTATTAAAATAAATTTTTTTTTATTTTTTTTTGTTATTTTCATTATCATCAAAATGCTCTTCCATTTAAGTAATCTTCTTCGACATTTTCTTTGCTCGATGCCTCTTTCCCTTTCCATGTTGGGGGAAATGATGGAAAAAACGGCAAGAAGATATATATAAATTCTTTAGCCGGATTCATGAGAAACTTCAAGAACCTGGTCCGGAACTTTTAATTTCTTGATGGAAATATTAAAATCGTCAGAATTGCTCTCACTCTCATGTCTGCTCAAACTTGGCTTTAATAAAACTATGCTAACTGTATCTTCGCTGCAGACTTTCATTTGACATTGGTATCCTGGTTGTAGCGTTTGAAAAAGGTCCGACATTTTCTTCCGGATATTGGATTGTGTAATGTTACCTCTTAAGCGATAAACAGCAGAACACAATCGATAACTAGCGTTTAAAATTACATTGCGAGCCTTATGCGAATCGATTATTATTACATTTGTTTGTTTTGGATGATTGTTGCAAAAAACGGAAGAAGGAAAAGCTCTTCTATTATATACTTTAATATAATGGGAACTAGGAGTTGATTAGATAGATATTCATTTGTAGGTAGAACGCACAGAGTGCTATAGATATTGCTGATCGGGTAACTTGATTCGCAACAGTATTATCGCAGCTCTACTGTACGTTAAATACTCTTTGATCGATCGTGTTTGTCATCTGAGCAACTTTGTTTCATATCTATTTTTGGAAGGCCTTTTAATAGACGAGCAATGCAAGCGTACACACCCTCACAGAGCGATGTATATGCTGAAATTCATTGGGGGTACATAGATAAAAATAGATTAAGATCAAGTGGTATTCTGTTGCAAAAAATATTTAAAAAAAAAAAAAAGTAAAGAAACAAAAACAAAAAAAACCGAGAATATTTTTTACGAAGCAAACATCACACGCTGGAGCACATTAAAATCGAAGTATGTTGTATGTTGTTTATATATATATATATAAGTGTAAAATAAGAAAGTGCAAAAAGCATGAGTAAAGAGTTACTAGTGCATCATAGCTGCTTATGAAGCTGAAATATAAAAATAAAAGTGTATACACATATGTGCATAACCATAAGGATAAGACATGTGTAAGTTGCTGCTACTGTTCGCATTATATTTATTGTTATGTTCGTTGCTGTTATTTGCTGATCAGACTGCTAAAATCAATATTAGTTATATACGATGAAAAAAACAACAGCAACAATAAAACAAAAAAAAAAAAAAGAAAAAGAAAAGCCTTACAGATGCAGAAGAAAATTTTGACAAATTTTCTATTAAGTAAATGTATTTGCTTTCACTTTTGTATCGCTATATATATATATATATATATATTGGTATTTATATGTGTACTCTTGTATATAAATATATTTATATATATGCATGTATGCATACAATACATGTATTTTAAATGCCTATGTAGAATATCTTATCTATTGGATGGGCACGAAAGAATGGGAATGAAACGCAATTGTATGTTGTTGTTGTTGTTGTTGTGTAGACATTCATGTCGTCGGCATTATCATCTTCGTCATTCGAAGAGTAAATGTTGAACTTGAACTTCTTTTTAGTTTTTTTTATTTTTTACTTTTTTTTTACTTTTTTTTATTTTTTTTTTTTATTACTGTTTATTGTGTAAACACAAGAAGCTAAACGAAAATGAGAAAAAAAAAAAAAAATAGTCATGAGAGGATACATTACATTCGGCACAAGTCGAATTGCTAACGGTCGTTCTCAATAAACGAAACCGTTGAATTAACTTGAATAATAGAGTAAAATATAAGTAGAGATGATATGCTTTATCATATATTATACATAAACATATATATATATATATATATATATATACATTTGTATTGAATGAACTACAAAGAACCTTAAATATATAGAATCGTATACAATATATATATATATATTCAATTACGTAAATCAATTTTTGAGAAACGTTTTAACATTAAAGCGCCTAAGAGATGAGATCTTCTCAGTTTAGTGGTATGGCGTGCTTAGATGAAAATTTCAACTTATAACTGAACTTTACGAACTTTATTTAAAAATCCTCTTCGACTTCGTATGACTATTATAGGAACACTTTGTATTACAGGCATTATAAAAGGCTAGTGTGTTACATACTCTGAATGTGTATATAATAAAAATAAATAAAAAGATGAAAATAAAATAAAAAAAGTTAAAAAAAAAATCCGCCAAGCATGTGTGGCGGCAGTTCATCTAAAGGCACAAAATCGAGTGCTATACAGAAATCTTTGGCAAAAGAGGGTTGCAACAGTGTTAAAGAGTAAAAGTTCCGTTGGATTGTCTGCCTCGTATCTGGTCTTGTTCATTGGGGGCCTTTTTTCCAGAGTCATTGCGCCGTACTTTTTTTTCTTCTTTGTTTTTTTTTTTTTTTTGGGAATTTTTTATATTATTTTTAGAACTTTTCTTTGCAAATAATTTTTCGTTTTTGTCTCTTCTTTAGATGTATTGTGTCTTAAAGATTTGTTAATGCTGTTGTTTCTGTAACCTTGGTTTGTATGGTGTATGCTTATAATATTCATGGAGACATTTGTTAGATTCATTTACATACATACGCTCACTCATACATTTATTGCATATACATATACATATGACTAATATATATATATACTCGTGCATTTGTACATATACGCCGGCTATATATATATATATATATATATAGTTTTTCTTCTACACCCGCTCTCCGAAAGCAATTTACTGCTGTTTCATGCTTTGTGATATTTTTCGATTTCCTCTTCTTTTTTTTGTTTTTTTTTGTTTTTTTTTTGCTTTTGTTGCTTCTTTACTTTTTTTCTGATTTCTTGGTTTTCGTATTTTAGCTTTTTTTTTTTTTTGTCTTATTTTCATTGTGCGCTTTGTGCGATGACGAGGTTGATGTTGTATTATTTTACATATATCTTCTGTTCATACATATGTATGACATGTTCATCTTATAGTACGCACTGTACTGTTATTTACTCATGCTTCTCCTGCTGCTATTGCTGCTTGTGCTGCCACTGACACTACTATTGCTGCTTTTGCATAAGCGGACATAGCTGTTTGCACTGATACGTATTATTGCAAGCACGTCCTTTTCGAACATTTCTTTCATAATTCTCCAAAAAGAAAAGAAAAAAAAGCTTCTTTCAATCGTTTCTACGACTCTATTGTACAATGAATTGTTTTCAAAGGGTATACATATCATATGTGGATATATTCATATCATATATATATATATATATATATATATATATATCTATTGGTACTTGGACATACTAGCGTATGTATAAACCTTTAGATTCGTTAATTTTTGGGGAGAAATAGATAGAGATACTTATGTACATGTATAGATGTGATCATACGTGCATTTAAATGTAATTTTGTGCATTTTCGCGCAGTAAGCTTTGGCTGGCTCACAACTTCTTCGCTTTGTTACAAGCTGACGCAATCTTATTATAATGTTTAAGATGGCATCCGATAACGACGGATTGATTAATAGGCCGATCGACTTTGTTGAAGCAAACATTTTCGCATATATGCGCCAAGTTCGCCTTTTATCTGATTTAATCTGATACAAAACTAATCGAATTACAGATGTTAAGCACAATGTCTGCTAATCTTGAGAATTTGAAGTAAAAACAGTTTGGGTGAACGGAGGAAAAAAATAAGCAAAAGTCCAACCTGATCTAAATGCTTCTTGAGCGGATGCTTCGATCGATGAGAAGCATAACTCATCGTCACGTCCCGTCGCGTTGGAGGTGATGGACGGAAAAACAGTTCAAATGTTCGATCTATGACTTTAAAAAAGCTTTCTTTGCTTTGCTTTGGGCGAACTTAATTTGAGTTTTGTTTTTACTTAAATTACTTATGAGAATTGATTGATAATCTGCTTAAATTACTTATGGGAATCGATTGATAATCTGCTTTTTTTTAATGTTTAACAATACATGATGAATATGCCGGAATGTGTACAGAAAGAACTCGTTGGAATAACATAACGTGCCATCATATTTCCGCACTTCATTCACTTCACTGAACTCTTTAAAATATGCTGTCGCTCAATTTATTTATTATTTCTTTTATTCCGTTCAATAAATTTTCTGCTTTTTTGATTTTAAATTTATTTTTCTTACATTCCTTATTATTATTATTATTATTATTATTAATAACATTATGTGCATAATATTTAATCATGTGAGTAGTGTTAGGTTAGTGTTTGCATAACTTTGTCTCATATCTGTTTGTTTGCTTAAGTGTAAATAATAGGAACTTCGATTTCTGGTCCCCACATAATCCCTAGTAATAGCAGTGGTAATGATATTAGTTCTTCCAATTATTATATATATGAAAAATTATAATCGAATTTTTTTTATTTATCTAACAAGCACCCACTTAGAGGTTTAATATTCTGTTTTCTTTTTAATAGGCTAGTGATTATTTGTTTCGTATAAGGCTCTTTCATCTTATTTATAACGCGGAATACGCGGGAAAGGCATATGAACTTGATATTTTAAATTAAGAAGAAATCCGTTAATTTGCACAGAAGCTCTTCAACTTGTTTCGATGGATCGATTTTTTTTTTTTTTTTTTTTTTTTTTTTTTTTATTTAACATAAGTTAATTGGAAGTTTTAAAGAATTTCCGAAAATTCTATAACACGAAAAAAGTTCATCTCGCAGCAAGAGCACCTTCGCTTCAAATGTAAAACATATCGTACTTTTCGAGTATTAGTTACTTTTGTGAGGGCCGATGAAGAGGGAACTACTTCGGCAGTAATATAAGAAACATTCTCCAATCGTGCCTTGGATGCTAATAATCAATGATATAAGGACACGTTAGCAATTGCCAGCAGGGAGTATTTTAATGCAATACGTCTACCGGAAAGATCTGTCCTTTTTGTTTTTCGAATCTTTGTTGAGCACTACCAAGCCATTCCGCTATCTCCGATGTTGTTAAAAAAAAAGATTTTTCTCTTCAACATGATCTCGTGAAAGATATTCGGTTAGAGCTTGGCTTATTTGAAAGATCGAAATGACTTATTTGAAATTTTTCGAACGTCGAACCATCTTCTTCCTGTTTTATAATCTTACCAAACACTTTCAATAAATTTCCATACACTTCTCTAATATTTCTCTCTTGTTAATGTTCGTACAACGAACAGTGACGTAAATGAACTTTATCATGGCTATACGATGTCCTCTCAGTTAATGCTAACATCAATCATCTCCGTTTTAGTTTAGTTTCAGTCAGTATGTATACGTTCGGAGATAATCGCATATTTGGTGAAACTTGTTCTAATCGGGACGAAGAAAACTTTCCGGCAGACCTGCTATATTAAAAACTGATCCAATTTTGCGAGATTATCGCCGGACATACTATGAAAGAAAGTAAAAAAAAAAAAAGGAGGTAACCGAGTCTACTGAATTAAAGGAACAATCACAACCAAAACACAAAGCCACAAATCAATATTTAAATGTCGGGCATTGAAGAATTCGGCTCAAGCCACTTAGTTACAATTTCGTTTTTTGTTTTATTGTTTATTTGTATGTGAACAAATCTATTTGTCAATGGCTGCTATTGGATTTTTAATTTTAATAAACGTAAACGTCATCGAATGCAAATACCTCGTCATAACCGTACCAACACGGGCCTATGTGCATAATTTATAAAGTATGTGCGGATATTGTGTAAGAAAACATAAATGTTGACATATAACAAATATGAAAAGCGCTTAAGAAGGTGCAAACAAACAAACAAACAAACAAACAAACAAGATTTAAAAGCCGTCTTTCCATAATATCCATCACCGAATAAATCAATTTTTTTATATTTCGATTACATTATAATCGAGATGCGATTCGAATAGTTTTTAAAATATTGCCCAACTCGTGGTCGATCATTTTTAGTTATACTCGAGCTCTTGTACGAAAAAACCGGAATAATTGAACTTGAGTCCAAAACAACTTTGCTTCAAAAGAAAGCAAAGAAAATGTAAGGGGAAAAATTTTCACTTCTCTCGAAGCGAACAACATCGTAGTCACAACATTTTCCTTCCGTTTAATAGGCGATCATAGTCTTCAAGTAATCAAAATTTGGCATTTTTCATCTCCTTAAGAGAATTTTCGCTATAAATATGAAAAGTAATTTATTGAAGAATCTCTCAGTTATTAGATTAATTTGAAAAAGTTGGAAATACCGTGCATAGATGACGTCAGTTGTCTGCTCATTGCATTAAAATGAAATAATGTTAAGTAAAAGCACTTTTAGGAGAAGAATCTTAATCTTAAACTGACAATGAATTTTAATAATAAATGAAAGTTTTTTTTTATTTATTTATTTATCTATTTATTTGTTTTTACAATCTTTACTGCTTTACATCACACACGGATTATTTACTAAAAGGCTGTTGTGTTTAGCTTGTCTTTTCTAATCTTAAAAATCGATTCAGAATAAATGAAAATATATCTGCTCGATGGATTAAGCAGATCCGGCTGCTAGGGTAACAAAAATGACTACAAACTGCTACGAATTTATGCAGTTAGACGGAAGTGTAACAAGTAGTGACAACGGTACAATTTTTCGCGCTTAACATCTATTAGTTAGCCGATTGTAACGTCAAGCAACGTGCACTTAGTAAATGCTGCACTATGATGTGCACTCGTTGAACGATAGTTTCATGCTGCCCAAGTTGATCCTTTTAAGTTTGCCGAGTTGGGAATGGCTTTTTCTTTACTTTACTACACTTTAGCTATTAAACAATAGGATATTACAACTTGAAGGGCTAAAAGGGGCAACTTAACAACTGACGATAATATGCATTTAATGCAGTCGACTTCTGCTTATTCAACATATCATCCAAGGCAAAGCAATATGCTACGTATTCGATAAAATTGCGATTTGTTTGCAATTGAAATGATATTCCAAGAGCGAAACATTTCGTATTTCCGAACACGAGTTTCATTTATCGATTGCAATAACAATTGCGAATTAAGCGGAAAATGATTTTAATCCCAAGTTCTACAGTTCGCTTTTAGATACCGCCTCACAGAAATCGACTTGCGGCCCATTCGCTTCTATTCACCTATACACGGTAAAATGGGCAATTCGATTAGAATGCGATGTTTAGAATATCCTTCAGATACAAAACAAAAAAAAAAAAAACAATAAAAAAAAACT
This sequence comes from Glossina fuscipes, assembly GCF_014805625.2. Lineage (NCBI taxonomy): Eukaryota > Metazoa > Arthropoda > Insecta > Diptera > Glossinidae > Glossina > Glossina fuscipes. Next base: position 29,714,669 of record NW_023998415.1, read on the forward strand.
TTGAAAATTATTTCGAAAATAGCTTAACTTATTTTGGATACAATGTAAAAAGCTAACCGTTAAAAATTGTTGATATCTCGTTACTTTTTGGCAATCAACAGGTAAATGATAGCAATTTTACCGCAAATTCGGATTCGCTACGGAACGTTACTTGTACGTGATAAAGACAAAAAGGCCTTTAAAGGGTAATCAAGAATAAAATATTTGAATTGAAGAAAGAAATTGTGAGAATTTCTGTAACTGATATTTCCTACATTTGTCTCAGGAAGCATTAATTGACCACAATAATGAAAGGCTTCTCCTTCTTGCCTTTTCGAATACGTTCAGCATAGAGTGTAGCGTTGAAATTATTTTTTTTTATTTTTTACTAAAAATGGATTGCTTACTTAGTTATAGTGCGATTGATTGTGATTGATTATTAAGATAAATAAAATGTTAAAAATATGTATGAATATTTATCGCAATACATCAATCAAAATATCGGAATATTGACAAGTTGAATTTAATGAAATTAAATTAATTATTAAATTAATTATTAGAAAAATAAATACTAACCGTTGTTTAATTATAATCCATATATTTATCCAAAAAGTGTTATCATCCAATTCCAAAGAGTGAGAGAGAGAGGGGGAAAAGTTAAATACACAAAAATCAAAAAAAAAAAAAAAAAAAAAAAAAAAAAAAAAAAAAAAAAAAAATTTAAAAAAAAAAAAAAAAAAAAAAAAAAAAAAAAAAAAAAAAAAAAAAACAAGAAAAATGTAAAAGAAACAGAAAACGAAAATATTCGAAAAAATTGTGTTTAATGTAAAGATTTTAAATTAAATGCCGATCATTTATGGAAAGCACATGATTTCATCGATCATAACGTTACACTTAGCACATTTGAGCAAATAATATGAAATAACCCACAATTTAGCTTTTACATCATTACACTTAATTGTACAAATTAATTATATGCGTTTCACTTGGTCATTGTCACAGTATTTAATCATTGATTTATTTATTTAATTAATTAATTAATTAATTATTTATGCATACATGCGTATACATCTAGGTGTATGTGTAATTGTGAATTTTTCTTTTTTTTTTTGATTTAATTTGATTTTTGTATTTTATGTTTATAATTTTATGAAGTCAGCAGTCAGTCTCACACACACACAGCTGCATTTGCATTACGAATTTATCGATATTTATAAAAAAAAACTTATTTTATTTATTATTCGATATTTTTTGTTTGTTTTTTTGTGTCGTGTGTGACATTTATGTTAGTTCCACTGTTTCTATTAATTGTATATGGGAAGTTTGGTTTGTTTGATTTGATTAATTTATGTATTTTGTGTGTGTGCTTATAAGTGTGTGCTATATTTAAATGCACATAAACACACACACACACACAGTTTCTCGATTTTTTAATAATAATATTTTTGCAAAATTGTTATTGTTTGTATTTTATTTTTTTTTAATTTATTTATTTATTTATTTTTTATTTATTTTTTTTTTTTTTGGTTTATTGGTATTATTTAAGAATACATTTAAATACACACACAGATAATAACACGTAACGTAATAACTTAAAATGTAAGAGAACGGAAAAACACGCAAGCACACACACACACGATTAGAACGAAGGGTAAACAATAACGAAAAAAGAAGAAAAATGTAACGGCGGCTTTGGCATCTAACAAAACTTATTGTAAATTTGTTTTGAAAACGTTCGGCCGCTGACAGATAGAAATACGGTGTAAAAGTTCCATAAGAAAAACTTTTCACCCTTCGAAGGATACACAACAACTGTTTGCGCCGTGCACGAGCAAACGAAAACCAACCACCCCTGTTTCATTACCATTTGTACCGAACCATTTCTTCATACTTGCAGCAAACGGAATTTATATATATTTCTCTCTCTCTCTCTCTCTCTCTTTTTCTTTCTTTCTCTCTCCCTATATCTTCATCTTACTCTTGATTTGTTTTGATTGTATATGTGGTTGCTTGCTTGTTCGCTTGTGTTGCTTGCGTGTTACTATTAATGTAAGCATAGAAGCTGCTATGCGTTGTATACTACAAATTGACGTATATAACATATATGCATATAAATATATATATAGATATGCAAGTGTGTTTTTGTTGATGTGAAATTGTGTATGGGTTGCACACAAATGCCTGTTGTTTGTTTGTTCCGTTTGCCATTTCGTTTCCATCTTTATGGTAATTGTTGCGATTTCAACTTATGACACCGTTTTTGTTTTTATTTTGCAATCTCTGAAAGGTTGTGTTATTTTATATCTCATTTCTAATGTGACTTACATTTCTCAGCCCCCGTATTTAAAGTTGATTTTCCATTTCTCTTTTGTTTCTGTCCGCAACTATCTTTATTATTTTTTTTTTTTATATTTTTGGCCATTATTGTGCAATTTTTATTTCTATAGTTACTTTGTTGTAAGTGCAAGCCACTAACACCAATTACATATATATGTATATATATATATATATATATATGCCGTATGCGTTCGGCGTTCTCTGAAGAATGCATTACGTACATATGGATACTTAAGCATATATAGAGGCAGATATATGCATAAGTGCAAGTTGGGTGTATTTATATTTGTATGCATATTTAGGACGACCGGTGGCGTAGCCAAACATGCATAGGTATACGTTGGCCAATGAGTGTATGACGTATTTTATTATTGCATTAGACACTATATATATATATATATATATATATATATGTGCTTGTGAATGTGTTCGTATGCTCCAGTTTAATGGGTAACCTATTTTTAATTTTCCTTGTAAAACAATTAATTCGAATGTCGGTGCAATGCTTATGATTTAGATCGTTAAGCCATAGACGAAATGAAAGCGATGCTTAAATAAATTTAAAATTTTAATTAACGCAATAAATAAGAGAATAAGTCTTTTATTCACAGAAACGCTCTAACCGCGTATCATAACTGAAGGGGTGTGTGCTTAGGTATTACAAATACATTTCGAATAGTGTACTAATGGATTAGTGGAAACTAACAGAAATCTTATTCGGAAATATGTATATGCACTCGAAAAAAGCATATCTATCTATATGTTAATTATGCTGCCTGCAGTTAGATTATTAATTGCGGAGATACCATTGCTGTGATTGAAAATCCTTATCCTTATTATTAAGTTTCGAGGACTACGTAATGCACAGTGAATGCACGTCATCCATTAGAAATGAAAATAGTCTTCTTAGTGGAAACCGTTATATAGTTAGAAACATGAAATTACTTTTTGGGTTCTGTCGTTTGCTGCGTATGTCAGTTTAATAGTTGGGCAACTGAGAAATAAACACATGAAAGTTATACCATAACAAGAATACAAAACTAAAAAAAAAAAATACAATATAAAAAAAAAAAGGAAGACAAAAAAACCACTGGTATCTATGTATGTACAAGCGCGTTCACATATATTCATGTGTACAGCACGTTGCACGAAAATAGCGTCATCTAAAAAATTGCTATACGAGCTTTTTCCGAAAAATGTCCGAACTCTCTTAAGTGGGAAAAAGAAGCATCTATTGATGTTTAAAACGCACGTTTCACATTTTCTTATATACCTGTTACTTCAATGTAACATAGTTGTAAATTAAACTTTCTCTCCCGAAGACTTTAACGGCGCCTGAAGTATATTCCGCGTTATAAAATCAGGGAATGCTTGAAAATCTTAATTACTTTGCCTTTGACCATTTTGCCAATTTTTCTTGCAAGTATTTTTGTCATTAATGTTTGTACGGAGGTGTGCGTCGCGCAAATGTATTCGAGCTAATCCTACCTTACACAGCGTTCGATTCGGAAGCATTTCATCCAATCTGTGCATCTAGCCGCAATTTTCGATATGTGTCACGTTTCCGCTAACAAGTAAGTGCTACTGAAAATTCGACCATTTCCCATGCGATGACCGATTTCGTAAAGGGCGTTATGTGAGAAAAAAGAATATCAAGCGGCTGCATAAAATTTGAATAGAATGGGGAGTGTTTTTGCAAAGCTTCATATGATAAAAAAAAAGTTTCGTTTCTTGTAGTTTCTAATAATGTTTCAAAATTATATTTACTACGGCAAGTTTAGATCACATAGAGAGTTATTTTTCGAATACCTTCCCAGATAGAGGTTCTCATGAAAAGTCAGCTTGCCTCGCGGAACAAGACCTAAGTTTTTATATTTTATGATAAAACAAGATGAAGAATAAAATGAATAAAGCGAAGTCGTATGCAGCATTTAAAGGTCGGCCTTGGCATTAGTGTCTATTATTCTATTCTATTAAGTCTATTCGAGTTTGGAGACTTTTCTCAAATTCCAATTTTTGTAATATTTTTTTTTTTGTTTTTTATAATTCGTTGTGTAACTATTTACGTGTGCCGCAGTGTATTTCCATACATCCGCACATACAACGCATACATACGTGTGTCAGAGCAAAACCCAAGTGATGGTTCAAATATTTAACATCTGCTCCTTTCATGTGATTTCTTTAAAGAACTCAAAACTGGAACAACAACAGCAGCAGCAACACATATAATTGAAATGAATTTAGCGCAGTGGTGTTGTTATTTACATTACGTGCATACATGTAGAGACATGAACACAAGCACGGATCTACATTACGGGTTGAACTCGTACTTGAGGCATTAAAATTGGGGTCGGAGGAGAGGCATATGTATTTTCTATAAATAGTCCAAACTAAGAACAAATCTTTTAAAATTCGCTCTTTTAGATAACTGAAACCGACCCAATCACAATAATAAATCCTAAAATAATTTCTCGATCCCGTTTCTGATCCTCTCATTTACGTTTATATAAAACACACACACACACACACACATAGTCGGAAAGTAATTTTTCTTCTTCTCTAATGCTGTTTGTTGTAAGCAATTGTAAAAAAAAAAAAAAATGATTTAAGTCGTTCTCTCGATATTAATATTGCACTGTTGAACGAAAATTGGGTGTATCGGATGCAACATCTTATCATGAATACTAATCGCTTTCCGTGTGGATATGCTCCACGACCATCCATATGTCAAAATACGATTTTGTAAATAAATAAGTTTAATTTTTTTTCTTTACTTAAAAATAAAAACGTTGCAATTCAAAAAAAAAACAAAAAAAGAAAATTATATATATATATATAGATATATATTTTATAGTCAATCATTAATGCATTGCATTTATTAATCCCTGCTGTACACAAGGACTTAACTGAAGTGAGAAGTTTTCTTATTTTCAGAGAGCGGAGCAAATAACTGGAATGGTCACCAAGAGAGACTGAGAGAGAGTGAGAGAGAGGGAAAAAGAAGAAGAGTGAATCAGAAAGAAGTTAATTGAAAAAAAATAAGATATATATATATATATATATAGGTATATGTAATTTGAATGTGCGTGTGTATGTTTATGTGTTTATGTGTGCATGCGTTCAAATCAACAACATCAACCTTACATTCTTTAGTCAAAAACTTAACCAACAGCTACAAAAACAACGCGCAAATACACACATGCATGCATATGTATACACATATATGAAGTCTTACAACAAAACGGACTTTTTATATAGGAACAAGTCTCTCACACTCACTCTCACTGAACGCAATGTTAAGATACGTTTGCTCTGGTATGTATCGTGTAAACATATGTACATTTGTATGCAAGCAGCTGTATAGAATGGATGGATCTCTTAGATATCTTTAATATTTTAATTATTGGTTATGCGAGCAGATGTACAAATAATACAGATATACACGCACACACGTACACACCTACAAAGTTTTTATTTTTCTCGAATTCAACACAATTGTATACGAAAACGCATATAATCGTAAATCTACATTCAATTCCTGTCGAAAAAAAAAAACAAAAAAAAAAAAATTAAAAGATCAACGTCCTTTATGTGGAAGGAAAATATTGACTCATTTTTCCATCCCTGTAAACACACATACCAACGTATGAATATATAGCGCGCTTGCATATATCTATAAACTTGATATATATATAAATTTTGTATGCATGCATATATATGTATATATGGATATGTTTGTATAAATATATTAATTTAAATATATACATATATATATTTATATGTACGCATATTCATATACATGAAACTTTCAATGATAACTCATACATTAACGTGCATTTTTTTTTCTTTTATTTTTTTTTTGCATATCAACACTTTTTATTTCATTAAAAGAAATTATTCTAGTTTTATAAAAAATTTGCATAAAGTATTCATTGTTTTTCCAATACAATTGGAATTAATATGGAGTTCATTTCTAATTTAAATCTTTTATCCTTTTCATACAGACCCGTTGCAATCAAACCGTAGCTCATGTGCAATGGCGAACAACACACTAATATTGTTTCAATTCCGTTTGTATCCCTCGAATATCAAGTCTATTCAAGCATTTGCAACACGTCAACGTATACTTGTTCAAACATGAGCTAAAACTCGAACAGCAGCAGCCAACGTTTCAGGACATTGAGTCATTGTTAAAGGTGATCACACTGACGGTAATGGTAAGAATAGTTTCATTCACTAAATATAAATGCGAATATCATGGTATATATATATATATATATATATAAATACGTTAATGTCACCTTTCGAAGTATTTTCATATCTTCCCTGTCCCTAAAGGACAATTACAAATTTATATTAATATTATTGTTGCCGCTCATAACACCCTCCAGTACATATATTTAGTATTTAAGATATTCCAAAGCAGCAGCGAGACTAAGCGATTTAACGTTTGACGCCTGCCTATGCTTTTAGCCACTATTCGCCAATGCCAAGAACGTTAATAAAAATGAAAGTTTAAAGTTACCGTTATTTTCCTAAAACCGCGGAAACTGATCATATAACCCAATAAGCAAGAAGACGCTATCAACGAAAAAAAAGCAACATTTTTTACTTATATATATTTTTTTTAACCCCAAGGTAGTTAAAGGGCTTACAAAAAAGAACTACATTTGTTAGCAAGCTACAGTGGTCAATAGATTGGAAAAAATCTTGAAATATTACATGTTTACAGGCTCTACCCAGGATTGCAGGTGTATCCATTTTGGCAAAATTCTTGCAATACCCGGAAGGAAACTTCAGAGCCACTATGAAGCACGTATATATTCTTGAGCTTAAATGCTGAATAGATCTAATCATATCTATCTGCCCGATCTATGTGGTCTCTTCTGTGGTAAACTGAAAATCGGTTTCAAATTTGATAAAAATTACGGACTTCCTTGCACCCAGATTGGTTGCGAAAATGGATCGAAAGTGTACGCGCACAAAATAACGCAAACTGAAAGCGCCTCTGCTCATAAAGGCAAATAAATTCGATTTTATGCTGTGCTACAAAAGGATTCTCGAATAGCTCGAATAGGAAAAATATCAAAAGTCGCCGACGCTTACGCAATATTATAGAGTAGCGAAATTTCATTTTTTTCGAGTTTTTTTTTTTTTTTTTTTTTTTGCTTATTATAAAGTATCTAAAAACAGAAGTTTTGACTAAGGTAGAATATAACTGTACCCTACATCGCCTGTGGTACAGAGCGTATTAACAAAGTGCGGACATATGTAACACCTAGAAGGGCTTAAGATATGCCCCTCATTTATTCTATCGATCGTTTTCCGAATAATTTTTTAAATCAATTTAAGCCGGCCCGTGCGTCTGATGTGTGCTCATGTATTATTTTCTTGAAGGTGCAGGTCGCAATTCTTGAGATATTTTGACTATTCGAAGTACTTTTGGCCCATGGGCGAACGCTATTGTAAATAATTCAGATTGGTCCACTTCTCCGACAAATACGCATATAACGTCGTATTCTGAAAAGTCATTATATGGAAAAAAATTGCGATTTTCAAAATTTCTCGGCAAAAGTGGCTGAGTAGTAGTGGTTCGGCATTCTAAATTGATGTGAAAATTTTGGGCAATTTTTTCAGCAACCTCTCATATAACCGTTCCTATCGAAACAGAAGCTTTACATGTCACAAAGGTCGAATTTTCAATATTTCATGGCGAAAATTGCCTCATAATAGTGCAAATGTGAAAATGAATCAAACTTACCGAGTTTGGACCACGTACGTCTTTTTTTTTTCAATACTAAGGCATATCAAAACTCTTGTGAAACGTAAATCCTTATACGGCAAAAATCCTAATTCTTAATTTTTTTTTGTGATGAAAACTTGTTCATAATAGTAATTAAATAAAAAAATTAAATTGACCTCATTTGAACGACATGAATCTATTTCTTAGCTCCCCTCGTATAAAATATCACCTGAGTAGTAAGTTCTTGGGGAAAAGGATTAATTTTTATTATATAATAGTAGCGTTTCAATAATAAAAAAAAAAAAAAAAAAAAACAGCGGTAGCGGTAGGTAACGGAACGGTAGGGCTTAAATCAGATAGGTCTATTTTCTTTTTACCCCAACATATATAGGCGCTCTTACGAAACGCAAGCTCTCATACGGAGAGAAAATTGAACCTTCAAGTATACGGGCTTTCACGAAAATTATGGCTTTGCATGGTAATAGTGTGTCCCGCTTAGCGATTAGCTGTGTTGGGCGAAGTGATGTAGGGTATTTAGTAGTCAGTGTTACCCGACTATAATATTCTAGCTGGCTTCTTTACATGGTTTTTTATTCTACACTACTTGTGGTACAAGAGTGTATGAAAAGTTTATGGGAATGTCTTCAACATCTAGAAGGAATTGAGACGGACTCACCCCTTTCATTATGTCGGGCGATTCAGAAAGTGATTCTGAATCGATCTAAGCTTGTTTATCTTGTTATTTTGTATTTAACCAGCAGGTCACAATTTTTGAAATTTTTTAATGATATTTAATATACCGACATGTTCTGGGCCAAGGACCAATGCTATTAAAAATGACTCGGCTTGAACTACTTTTTCGACCATTCCCCATATAAAATCCTATATTGAGAGGCCATTATATGAACATGTAGATATATCAAACGAAGTGGTATATAGTATTTGACGATCGGCCGGCTCCCACTGCAGCGTTTTATCTCTTCTTTTTTTACATTACTGTTCATCATGCAAAGTTTTAGTTTTAGTGAAACTCTTTTTTTATTGACTTATTTGACTCTTGGCTTAGACCGTCCAATGAACTGGATTTAAATGTAGAACGCGATTGTTTTCAATTCTTTGAATATTCGATTAGGTAGCTAAAGTACATAAGGACTAGTATTTGAAGATTGGAACTATTTTGAAGGCTATGATCACGAGACTCCCTACTTTGCATAAAGTAAGTTTTTTTTTTTTTTTTTTTTTTTAGTTTCTGCTCAAGTTAAGCCTTAAAAAGGGATAATGAAAAATTTACAATAAAAATAATGCTTTCGAGGTTCAATTAATAAAATTCAATAAATTTGTGACTTGGAAAAGTGTTTCAAAGTTTTGAATTGCAATTCCTGAGAAAATTATTGCACTTAATTTTATCATTTTGCAATTCTCATTTAACACAACATGTGTAAGCGTTCGCGTGTCAGCTTAATATATATATGCGCATGTATTTCGTTTTGCAACAAATATCGCTTGCTTTCCTTGCTCGTATTTGGTTAAGTGAAGCGTGTCTCTGCTTGTATGTCCCTCCCACTCGGCATGTTTCTAGAATAATTCTAAAAATATGCCTATGCATGCACATGCAACAATACATTTTGTTTACGTATATTAACAAAACTTTCCAAAATATATGTGCGAGGTTAAGTAGCTTTAAAAGAGAAGATTAAACTCCTTTACTTATCGTTGTTTATCTTTGTTTATGGAACAGAAAGACAAGCAATTTAGGTAAGCAATATTGAAGGTTTGAAAATTATATAGTCATAGACTTTAATGTCAATATCAAGCTTCAAAAGCGTAGATATCACTAGTCAGGTATTCACTTGAAAAGCATACGTATCAGCTATATGATCCTATAGATTCACCATCCACCATTTAGATAAAATCAATTTCAGTCTTACTATCCGTTCATCTTGTAGATTTAATCTCACAAAAACTAAAGTCACTGTAGATCAAACTACGAGTTTTTCAACTCATTTAGAATGACGTGCAAAAATTTAAAAAACCTTTATAATCTTACGTAGCCGTAAAAACCTTTAGGCTGTTCCGGTTTAGGCTGCCGATATCCTAAGCTATATATCCTAGCAGACATAATACGATCGTGAATTAAAGATTACTAGACTTTTTCTGACTTGCGTCCTCTTGGCGTTCACCAGCAGCTCGATGCTAATGGTCTTCAAGTTTCGAAGTCGGAAACAAACACTTTTTTTTTGGGTCTTTCTTCCATTTTGGAGTCGTTTCCACTTTATAATAGCATATCTCTCTCTTGCACTTAATAATTCAATATACCTCGCTTCCTATATATATATATATATATAAGCCCTAGAAATAGTGTAACTCTGATTTTGCTTAAATCTGAAAATCGTAGATGAATTCAAGTATAACCGGAAGAATGTTGGTTGGGTTTTAATATTATATATATATATATACCGTTAAAAAGCTAACTTTTATTCTACTTTTTAAACTTTTTTTTCTACTGCCCTATGCCGAATTTGACTTCCCAAAAAACGATGCATTATTGTGAATGAATGAAACAATTTACTCGCAAGCTCAATTATTTTCTAACCTGAGGGGAGATATTAGTGTAGCCAACACTGGAAAATATTGTTTATAGGAAAAACTGCCATTTTGTTTAAAATCAAAAGCTATTTCCAAATGTTTTATGTTTTATGCTTTTAAGGTTTTATTGAAAAAATGTAATCCAAAAAATCCCTAAAATTAATGTTGGTTTCAATCCTTACTAGTATTGCTACATATTGTTAATTCATTACAACCACCGCCATTTTATATTTAAGTCTCCATATAGCCATTACTACAGGGTGCTTTCAAATTAATGCATGCTTTAAACTAATCGCCAGTTTTATGTTATCGTATAATAATCGCAGCATAAAATTTGTGGAAAACTCGTTTTAAACAAAAACAAAAGATTGCAAAGCATTAAAATTTTTTTTATCTCCGGTGAAAGTAATTTTGAAGTCGTTTCTCTGTCTTAGTCAAGCACATAGTTCGACGATTACCTATGTTTTTCAATCAACTTAAATCCTCAACCGGAATCCCCTTCTCCACCTTATCTTATTTGGCTTATTTCAATTTTTCTTCGACTTCTTATCTACGTCACGTTCATATCGCAACTTTTTGATTTCTACATATACCTATTCGGTGCTGCCAAGTTGTATTAATATTTGATATATAAACTATATATCGTATGAAATAAATTACGGTCTGAATGCATTTCCACTTCATCTTATTTACAATTACCCAAGTATTGTAATATTTTGGGGCCAATTACCATAGAGCTTTCATTTTCTTCTTTTTTTTTTTTTCGTTTACCTACCCAGGTCGGTTATCTTAACTTCATACGTTGTACATTGTTTTGCACTAACTCGAACGCACCCTATTTTATAAATAATTTTTGATTCGATTTAGAATCTATCCCTTAACCTTTAGTGTTATATTGCGTGCGAGAGTTCATTTTATTGTGGAAGAATGTATCCTGATGAAAATTTTGATTTGGTCTTGTCCAATTTGATCTGAAATAGCCATCGTAAAAATTTGGTCGCCAATATTGGTAAGGGCATGTTAAAATTGGTACAGGTACGTAAACAATTTTCGCGTCCCCAGAACTTTGAGGCGATTTCCTTGCGGCTGATGTTGTTTGTCTATGAGGAGATTTTTCGCGCTTCGATTTATAATTTCGTTTTTCACGATCAGCACGACACGAATGGTGGCCATTTCTATTATTAGCTCGTTTGCAAAAACTCTCTCTGGTCTTCTGTTTCCTGAAGTCTCTTCTTGATCTTCGCAAATCAGAATATCTTTCATCTCTATTACCGTACAGACGTTTTAAGCGGTCACATTCTCTCTCGGCATCACGGTAATACGGCAATTTCGAACGGAAAGTAGCCTCGCTCTCGACTTTCGTTTGACGTTTTAACACTTGATGCCTTAAATGACGATCATCTAAAAAAAGTACGAAATGCAAAAGCGAAAACATGAAAAGAAAAGCAAATTAAATTAATTGATATCAAGTTATCATCAATAATGGACATTGATAAAGGAAATAAATTATATAATTTGTGACATCTAAAAATATTCAGTTCATCTCCTGACTATTTACCCAAAACTCTTTGATTTCGAAACATAAGTTATTTGTAAGTTTGTGTTAAAAATCTGTAGCCGTTTCTTCCATTTCCTAATATGTCGTCACTTAATATATGTTATTAAGTGAACGACTACAATGTGATCATTAAAAAAAAAAAAAACTTATTTCAGAAGCCAATCTGATTAACTCCATACTATAATGTATTTTTATAGATATATATATATATATATATAGATGTATGCATCTTAATAGAAAATCTTATATTAATTGTTTTAAAAGTAGTATGCAATAGAAAGGAAGGAAAATAAATAAAATGAGAGAGAGAGAGAGAAAAAAAAAAAAAAAAACAAATACACAGCTAGCACAGAAACACACCCGCAACAAGAACAGAACAGATTCAGGTTGTAAGTGAATCTCTAAACCATTGCAATCATTATAAAAATTGTTTGCCAAGCTTATGCATGTTTATTTTGTGTTAAGCAAACATAATAATAAAACCTGGTAGAGTTATGTTTCAAACCTTATATGTGTGTGTGTTGCGTACAGTGCAATATTATGAAAATTGAACGCTTTGATTAGTATCTGGGTGGTCAACTTGTGTAATTTATGGGAACTGGGCGGCGAACTTGTGGAATTTGTGAGAACTGGGCGGGCAACTTGTGGAATGCGCATCTAAACAAAAGCTGCAACTCGTTCTATGAAAATGAACAACAGCTTAGAAAAACTCTCCTCGCAACATTTTTATTTTGTTTATGTTTCTAGGGTACTTGTTTCATCCTGCTGTCCGGGATTTTTTTAACTAAAAATTCAGATTGATATGCGAATTGATGCATATTTATTTATTCATTTTATTAATGAAATTTAAAATGCACAAATGCCAATCACTTTATAGATATGCTTGAGGACACTCACGCATGAACATCGGCATATATGTAAAATAAATCGTAATATTTTTGTATAGGATGTACACAATTCACCGTCAATACGAATATATTATTATAACAACACAATAGTATTTTAAATAAAAAATGAGATACTAACAATGAAATGTTAGTTTAACATGGGGACATAGGTAAATCGCGCGTATTAAGCAATGTTGCTTTAATAGACTTTCACGAGTCTGATAATGAGAATTAGTGATAGAACATCATTTAGGTTTCTGCAAACAACTCTGAGCGCGTTAAACAGCTCAATTCACTTTAAATTATTCATTTAGCTAATTTTCAAACTCGATATCTTACTCTTATGCTTGTAGGTTATCAAAAATTTGGTATTTACCATGTTCTCTGAGTTTCGTTTTCTTCCTACACACCTATCACAGAAGCATTCATTTAGTCGAAACGTTTACAACGCCCAGAAGGAAGCGTCAGAGACACCGTAAAGTATATATACTTTCAAATTTGGAATGAACTTAAGCATGTCCGTCCATCTCATCCCTTTCCGTGGGGCCGTCTGCGCAACTGTGTAGTAGTATTTGTGGTAAACATTCTCCCGTTAAAGCGAAAGTGAAGGTATCGCCTACAAATTTACAAAAGAATTTGGAAGTGACCTAAATATTTTCGAAAGACACGTCTATGTCGCGAAAACTTTTATTCTGAAAATAGGAAAAACCGTCTGCGTTCACTTCATATTCTAGAGCATCAAAATTTAGATTTTTTACATTTTTATTGCGCTTAGAATAACGCTGATGGGTGTAAATCGGATTCGGTCACGATCGGACGAATATTTTCGTCGAAAGTGACGGTTTCAAGTGGTCATCACGATTTCAAAGGCCTGACGGATATATAAATAGTAGTAGTTAAAGTTATTTTGCTAATAATGTTGATCAAAACCATGTAGAACATATACTCCAGGGTCACGTCCCATCCGCGCTACGTTTCTATTTCAAATAATTCAACTTGCTCGCACACGCCTTAAATAGATTATATGCGCTATCTCAGTTGTCTAAATGTCAAATGTGCCTACGTGTTTTTTTTTTTCGTTCATTAGCTCATAAAATGAGAGACTTAGAGAGGGGGAACATCAATGCAAAATACAGCATTTTTTAGGACACAAGTATGTAAGATAAACTTGCAGGTTTGCTCTATAACCCAAATCATATTCTGACGGAAAAATGCCGTTAAGGAATGCTTGCTGCTACGCGTTGTCGAATTAATCATGTTGAAGAGTTGTTGTGAAACGTATTGTTAATGTTGCAAATAATTGAGAAATTTTTTTTTTTAATCGTCTTCTTAACCCAAGCAATCTCTGTTGGTCTTCCTGTGGCATGAAAATTAAAATCGAACTCGAATTTTATGAAAGAAGTTACCCACCTCTTGTTTTAGGACCTTCATTGCTCATTTATATGAGTTATATGGGTTTATATGGAGTGTCTCTCTTTAAAATTGTAAGCCCACGACATTCCCTCTTGACTTTCTTTATAACTCAAAAATGAAATGTCAATTATATAACAAGACAGAACTCTAAATGAGTCATTCGCACTTCATCTTTCTGATAAGCTAACTAAAGCATTGCAGTAGTGAAGACTGTCGATCGACCTGTACATGGTTTGGCTCCAAAGGGATTCTTCGGTGCACTGAAAAGTCAAAATGTACATCGAAAAGCATTTATACCAAGTTGTAAATTGAGATTTCAATAGACCACTGCGAGGAATAATAATAATTTGTAGTTGTATTCAAGCTCTTCGATGAAATGGTTGAATTAGTTTACTTATCATTCCACGATTAAAGTTAGACTCAGTGATGTTAGCTAATAATTTTGTTTTATTGCTTAACGAAATCAAGATAAAAAATTTATTATAAGCATAAACTAGTTTATGCAAAACACCGCATTCTCTGCCGAGCAATTCAAATAAGTTATTTTAGGAAATTGCTTCTAATCTGTAATACCAGTTTTTCTTATGGGCTTCAGTTTGTTTTAATTCATTTTCAAAGCCTTGTAAAAGTTCACATAGGGTGATGGCATGGATTTCGTAAATTCATATAAGTATTCAATTTTAGAAAAATACATTATTTCGCTTAACACATTGCCGACCGCACAAATTGCAACTCAATATATGCTACCCACCAGGCATTTTTTACGTGCGATAACTAGTGAAATTCTCAAATATATATATGTTATTTTAATTTTAAGTGATAAAATCAAAAATTTGTAAAATTTAATATTTGTTTAGAGTATGATATCGTTGGAAACATTTAAGTTTATGTAGCGGTACTCAACAGCTTTTGCAAATATATCGAAGGGTGTGAAGATAAATTCGAATTTAACTAGTAAAGACACCTACCATTTCAGTTAACATATCTCTGTTAACGACTTAACAGAGCTCATGTTAAATAATTACAATTGGGATATACTTGGTTTGAAAGCCTAGTCCGTCCATATTAAAAGAAAGAAAATATTTTTGTAGACATTTCATGAATCCATATAAAACTACCTTTCAAACAAACTAAACAAATTCAAATTCTGCTTATGGGAACTATTTTTAACTGTATTTGAAATTTGGTATGTTACCATAACATAGCATAATAAAAACTTGGAAGAGAAGATACACAAGCTTGAACAGCAAATTGTAGAATTAAGAATGAACAAAGAGGAGCAGCAACAACAACAATCTGAAAAACACGAATTTATTTTACGTACGTCCCAACAACAGGAAATAGCATCTAGGTGCAGCCAGGTAGTGTGTTCTTCTAAACACACTTCGCGATTATCGGTGAAGGACTTAATCAAAGCTCTAGAAAGCAATAAGCAAGTTAAAAAGCAAGTACCGCTTTATAGTCGCGGCTTTAGTCGAGACGATAGTAGACATATTGGAACGCCTACTGCAACAAAAAGAACAACTAACATTAATAATAAGTGTATATGTTTAGATAACTTACTGCAAAAGTCAAGTGAAACCCCATTGAGCAAATGGAAACGCCAGCAACACTTGGTAATAGCCGAATTACAAATTCGAAATGAACGCGTAGTCGAAAGCAGAACACTGACACAGACACAGACTCTACAAGCAAAAATAGAAAAACAATTTGATGAAGAACAAGATTTGCGTAATCAGGAAATCGAGCAATGGCAGCAATCCCATTCAGACTGATCGAATGTGTAATTGACCTAATTTCGTTTCACGGGCAGGGCGTTCCCCGTTTGCTTCGTTTCGTTTAGATTAACTTCGTTCGTACAAGTCGGAGTTTGTTCCTCTTCCATAATTCTATTTTCAGAGTTTACTAACAAAGTCGATGAACCATTAGCTGATGCTCGCAATTCGCTTCTTTTTTTTTTTTTGAAGCGCATGCTCGTCATCCGTGATATCACCGTTCCGACTCAATTCTTGCAATATCATATTAATTTGTTTTTGGTTCGCCATTGTAGCTGTCATTGAGATTTTAGTATTACGTCTATTCGCGCAAGATACTGAAATGGTGTCCTTCGTTGCTCTTTTCGATGATGTTTCACGTTGCCTTCGACGTTTGTTTTAGCTACTGAAACTTCTGGTCTTTAATGTGGACCTATCGAGCTGATTTTGCAGAATTCTTTTGTGCGTGTTGGAGTTTAAATGATAATCAATCAGATTTATTTCTCTTCTCGGATATAACTCACAATGCGAAATATTTGACAATTTTCTGCTTCTTTTTCTTCTTTTCCTTGAAGAAAATATTTTTCTCAATTGTCAAATATTAAATTATTTTTTTGATTCAATCCTACGTTAAGAAATTTTACTTATAAGCTAAGTGCTTGGGGCCCTTCCAGGCAAATGTGGTCAGATCTTGTTAGTTGCACAATTTCAAGAAATCGGCAAAAATAGTTCCTGAAAGCAAAGGGTAAATTTTTTTTGCTTAATCGATAGGTATTTTGATATAGATTCACGTGATATAGGTGAATATAGGCGACATTTTCTACTTTGACCGCACTAGAGTGTCAAAGTTGGGTGTTCTCCCATAGCTATGTTATGGTAACATGGCAAATTTCAAAAAATCGGCAAAAATAGTTCCCATAAGCAGAATTTGAATTTGTTTAGTTTGTTTGAAAGGTAGTTTTATATAGATTCATGAAATGTCTACAAAAATATTTTCTTTCTTTTAATATGGACGGACTAGGCTTTCAAATCCAACTATATCTCAATTGTAATTATTTAAGATGAGTCGTTAACAGAGGTATGTTAACAGAAATGGTAGGTGTCTGTACTAGTTAAATTCGAATTTATCTTCACACCCTTAACATATCGAGTATATCCTGTTTTTTTATGCGCAGAACAGACTTTTCATTGTCTGTGGGGATATTTTTTCTTGCCGCCAGTAACAATTTGAATAAGTATATGTGTATTCATATCCATCGAAAGTCTATCTGGTGGATCAATTCTGGGCGACTGTTTTGTTCTTTTCTTGCTTGTTGAAGGTTCTTCTTCCATGTTGTCCAGAATTTGCGTTTCTTTTTCCTCTCTTAGTTGTATTTCAATTTTGAGTAAAAATTGGTTATAGTCTATTCTCGTATCATTTAATTTTTTATACACCGAAAATGAATTAAAAAGACCGCAATTCATAAAATATAATGTAGCCTTTTTGATCCACTTCTGTAGACTTCCGCAGAATATTGTAGTATGATCAACATCTTTCATATATTTATTATACTCTACAACAGATTGAGGCTTGGGAATTACTTTTAATGACCGAGTCGTGACATGTATCATTTTTGCTGAATGGTATTGTGGAGATCGTTTTAATTATATTTTTTTTATTAGCTTGCCAATGTCGTAGAAGAACGTCATTTTTTCTTCGAAAGCTCGTTTCATGTTCTTTCATTTTAAATCTGTTTTAAATCTATCGGAATTCCTCTATTTAACCTCATACTCTTATATTTTGAGTTAGGAGTACCTCTGCTGTATTTACACTATTACAATAATTATCTATATAAAGATGATGGTTGAAGCCCGGGAATGGCGATAGAAGTAGTGAAATCGTTTGTTGCAGTTTCGTACCACCACCTGAATAAACTTTAAAATTACTAATATATCCCGATTCAGCTTCACATATCATACGAAAAAGAATGCCATATTTTGTAATTTTTCCTGGGTTATAAGTTCGAAAACATATATAATACAATACAACAATGTATTTACCAAATATTTTTTAAAAAAATGCTATAGAGTATTTTTCCTCAATCCGAAACTTGTAAGTTTAGAGCTGTAGATGACTTTGCTAACAGCTTTCTTTCACAATTTCGGGAACCGTTTATCAGAAATATTTACTGTTATTCTCTTTTCTCTCTCTCTCCCTCTCTCCCTATTCTATTACTGTGGCATATACTTTCTTTCACAATTCCATTAACCATTTTGTCAGCAAATTTACTGTTATTCTCTTTTAAATTCTCTTTATTATTTAAAAACTGTAGGGATCAACGAAGAGAAGCGGGCATGAAATTATATGCAATTAATATAAATTGTCAAACGGGGAGATTTCCCCGATGATCGGTCGTGCGCTGACATTATAAAAAATGTGGAGATTTCCCCGAGCGGTCAGCAATGTGTTAAGATATATGAAAGATGGAACTGCCAACAACCATATCAACCATTTTGCTGTTGGCATTGCCATCTATACGTGAGTGTGGGAGCTTTTTGAGTCGCCTTACCGTCATCTGAAGAAAAATTCACAAAATGTATAATGATTGGTGGTTGCATTGAAGCTTGGGCAATGAAATGATAACAACGTATTGCAAAAGCTTCGGCTAATGTCGATTGAAATTGGTCTCTCAATAATTTTAGCACTAAGTTAATTGAAAAAGAGGAAATTATTTGGGCGAATACGAAAAGAAATCCAAAAATTGATATCTACTTGTGAGCGAAGCCAGTTTATTCAATAAACTGCAAATGCAAGGAGCAATAAAATGCAAAGACGAATTTATGACAACACTTATCATCTTGTATGCATATATACAATATATGCTTATGTATGGATGCGTGTGTGTGTGTGCATGATTATAGTGTGCATCAATTTAGTGCAAAATGTTTACGAAACGGCTTAAATTGCAAGGATTAAGACAGCAAGTTGGAGTATTTTCCGTGTATTTTTAGATCATAGTCCGCCAACAAACAAGTCTACAATAGCCATCAAAGCAAAGCCGCAACAATGGCCAATTTCACTGCATATCAGCGAATGATCTACGATCTGTTGGAGATATTTTTGAAAAATGTTGTCAAATATTGTCAGTCTCGATCGGCTTCTTAGAACGCCGATAATTAGCAAAATACATTTCGATTAAAGCGGAGGTGGGACATATTTTTTTAAGTTTTTTTTACCTACTCGAACGCGAAGAGCGTTAAGGACTTTCACAAATGAGTAATGAAACTCTTACTGAAACATATCAATTGCTGAAAAAAGTTGGCGGTGTTCACGGGTAGTATACGAACTTTGATGACCAACATGATGACAATGGAAATTTAGAATAGCCGGAGATGTCATGACAATTGTGCGTATGAAATGTGATATGAAATGAAATATCTCGTATTATACCGTAGACCGCTTGTGGCGTAGTAAGCGCATAGTAAGTGGACCCACATTTTATTATCCCGATCGATACAGAATCATTTTGTGGGTCGACTGTACCTTGTCGGTCTATTTATCCGCTTGTGCGTCAGACTTCTATCCATATACATAATTTTGTAAGTAACCATATTGGTTTGGCAGCAAGTCAATCAACGACACATTCTCGCACCTCCTCAGCATTTCGAAACCGCGTGCCAGCCAAGCCATGCTGCATCGACTTGAACAAGTACCTTATCAGAAGGCTCACTATATCTGATGAGTACGCTGGGTGCAGCAGAATCCTTGACAACTCTTGCAACCTGTAGTAACCTGAGCGTTGTCATGCAAGAGAATTATATTGCGTTTATTAATCGTTATTGATGGTCGTTTTTGCAACAATAGATCGTTCAATTCGTTCAATTGTCTTCAATAGACATCTGGAGTAATAGTTTTATGCAGTATTAGCAACTTGTAATACATTAGATCGTGCTGATCCCACCATAAGTACAGGAAAACTTTGTTTCGTTTCTGTGTCAATATGGATGGCTCTCCTGGATTAACCCATGACTTATCGCGCTTGGGATAGCCAGAATGGATACACTTTCCATCAAATGAAACTAATGAGTGCCGAACATGCTTGCATTTTGAGTATTCCATGATTAGCGCGTATATACATTAATAGCTCAATAATACTAAATGGGAAACCGTTATTTTATGTACAAAAAATCATTGCTTTCAACAGCTATGTACAATGATACTTTGCATTACTTTATCGTAGTAGACCAAATACCCGCAAGCACTTCTTATTATAAAGTTGGATCGTAAAGATTAAAATAATCGCTATGTATAACGTAGTGGGTTATTGATCTTGTAATTGGTGCGAGTATGCGATAGCCTAAGAAACCAATAATTACAGATCACTCTTGGCGGAATATGGGCATCTATTTCATTCAAAAAAAAAAAAAAAACCGGCGAATAACACTCACCAGACAATACTTTTATAATGAATACGACGTCTATCCGGTTGCATCTACTCTCCAAGCTCGGCAGGCGTGATAAGCTGGCTATGATTCTATCTCAAGCCACGCAAAAACAAATTTAAAAAAAGTTATTTGCGCAGACTCCAACGAATTAATACAATACCTGCACTTCGGCGAACATACTTCCGCGGAATTCTCCAATGTAGGCCTAATAGTTGCGGTAAATCGCTCTTTAATGTGTGTGCGAGTCTTTGAATGCGCAAGGCCAGCGCTTAATAAATCCTAGCAGAGCTTCCGCTTCCGCTTCATTAAGGGAGGCTTGCTCTTGCAATCTAAACCTCAATTTGGGATCAAGTATAAATCCGAAAACCATGAAGTTTGAAAAAGAGTCCAACTTATGAATATCAATATAATAGTCCTTGCAAATGTTGCTATATTTACGCTAAGTAAAAAGTTTGCCCTACTCCCAGGTATTGAAAGTGTAAAATAGCTCCAAGTCATTCGCAAACATTAGCATTTTAAGGGCTGACAAGCAGGAGGGTAAGATATTATGAGATAAATTATAAAGTGGCGGAACCAAATGACCCCGCTGCGGAGTTCTACATATGACATGTATAGACCGTGATCTCCAAGAACTAAACACCACGCGAGGATTATGACTAGTTAGCTAAGACTTAAACCGCGCAACTAAATTAGCAGGGAAACCAATACAATAGAGTTTATATAAAAGGCGGCATTGTTTAATTTGTAGTTATTTGGAGGCATGTCATTACACCATTTGGGCCGCATCCCGTATGACGGTTTTCATGAAGGCAAGCCTTTATCGGGAAACAAGATATAAAATATATTT
This sequence comes from Glossina fuscipes, assembly GCF_014805625.2. Lineage (NCBI taxonomy): Eukaryota > Metazoa > Arthropoda > Insecta > Diptera > Glossinidae > Glossina > Glossina fuscipes. The sequence continues at coordinate 29,736,198 of NW_023998415.1, forward strand.
GCTTTGGTGTATTATGACGAAAATGTATGAGTAAATGTACTGGGTGATGTAATGTAGGGTATTTAATCGTCGGCTTATCATATTCGCTGCATTTGGCGTCGTTCAATTCTTACTCATTCGAAACAAAACCTTCCATTTTACCACGAACGTCATGCACGAGAAAAGCATTATATTGAGCTTTTTTAAGTTTATTTATCATTCTTAATTTTTTTTCGTCCCATTCAAAGGAATCCCTCTCAGATAGTATACACTTTTCCAATCCTCGATTTCCGGAAAGCTTTCTGCGATTCAGCTTATATCTCTTCGATCGAGCCGAACCGTTATCCCAGCAGTATTCTTCTGCGTCTAGGATATAGCCAGGAGTCAAATGGGGCTAAATCAGGCGAACACAGTGGTTGTGGAACGATATGAATTGAGTTTTTAACGAAATGGTCTTGAAGAATCAATGCAGAGATTGGGTGGTTTTGATACTAATCGAGACTTGACTTCTTCGCTGATATTCGATATATTCCGCAACTTTAATAGTGGTCTTACTTTTTGAACACAGGATTATACTTAAACAGTTATCGATTCATATGAAATAATCCGAATATTAGTAAATTTTTAAAATTTTTTTTTATAAATTTCGAATCACACAAAAAAAGAAAAAGTGAAAACGATTTTAAATATTTCATTAGTCGAAACAAAGAATTTCACATACTAAAAACAAAAGACTTGCATATAATGAAAGACTTTTTACTTTAAAGAGATTTTAAAAATTTTGCACTTTTAGTTACGAAACTTTAATATATTTTGATGCGAAAATCATTCAATCTTTTCTTCCTTTTCGCCTTCTTCGGGTTTTAATGCCGTAATATGCCTGCGAAGAGTTGGATGTAGTTTGTTGAAGAGCGAAGAAGCTTTCACCGTTTCATAAAATTGGATTTGGAAATGGAATTGACTTTGAAAACTGTTCGATATTTATGTGAAATATTTAAAATAACCAAGATATGCGGTAACGTTATCCCAGTCGTAGCAAGAATCGAGTTCCAGAATCAATTGATGTTTGTGTGTTTCACATACTTATCTTCTCAAGCAGGAATCAGAATTTGGACAAAACTTTTGTTAATCGTGAATAAGCGTCGATTGGGATTATCATTGTGCTCAACTGGATGGCCATGTCAGCTTCCTTCTTAAACTGTTACACGGGTATGTGCGTTACATAGCAAGTGGTTAGCAACAATATCTTAATGTTCACGTTGTTAAGATTCTTCTTTCCTAAACCAGCTGCACGCTACCTGTTGTTTGTAGCCGAGTAAATGACCTATGAATCTAGCCTGAGAATCTATAGTTTTTTATTTATTCAATTTCATATCAGCAACATTATTACACCACAATGCTTAACCCAAGGAAGTTCTAGGCCTTTAAACGCATCTTTCTATAAAATGTCATTAAACAAAACTTAAGCACTATCCTGGCTCTTTACTGCAAACTTTAGACCACTCAGTTTTTTATGGACTGTAATCATCAAGGTATGACAGTGGCAATGTGCGTGCTCTTAGAAGAGCTAATGTTAATTATAGAGTCGAATATCGATCAGGTTGTGAAACTTAGTTAAATTATTGCTAAGAGGGGTAAATAATTCATAAAAGCTTTAACAATTGTTAACTTCCAGAGAATCGCGTGGGAGAAGAGATCAACGAAGATTTCACTCAAAGGAGCTTTAGAATTGACAATGATGTGAGTTACTATTCTATCTTCATATGGTGGAAGGGTTACGGCCGGCTACCCCGGGCAAAATTTCTTAACGCAGAATGTAAAGTAGTATTCCCTTTTTCTTTGCGAGCTAACAGTCAACGGGCCAGCATAGAATACAAATAATGAGGATAGCATATCTGCATATGTATATCGAATACTTATGGCGTCTAAACTATGAAAACTGATAAATCTATAGCTATGCTTACCAAGGAAGTATCCAAAGTGAGTGTCGGCAGCGAGCTCATTTACGAAGTTTTGCTTTCGTGACGTGATAAGGAGGAGGGCACCGCTCAGATATAGAATAGATTTTGAACTGGGTAAACTATTAATGAAAGAGTGCCATGTCTGCTGAACGGGATGCATAGATTCTTTCAGTACTGTAAGGTTTTCTGGATGTGCCTTGCAACTGGATGTTCTTTTCTTTTTTTCTTCTCCTTGGCACCTACGTCGACCTTCTAAAAGCTCCAAAAAACAATGTAAAACGTGATTATTGTCTTCCAATAGAAGTAAGTTGCAGTTTCATTTATCAGTCTGCAAGAGACTGGGTTAAAATGAGGCCTCGTGCCATTCCATTCACGATTCTTTTCAGAGATCAAAATGCACAACCATCTCTATTGAGTGAAACATGAGAAAATAAATGCCATCTTATCTTATCTTAAGGGCAACAGCGACATCAAATGATTAGGTTATCGCAGGGTTATCACTATAGAGTACTCGCTGTAGACCGCAATGTGAATTATTTTTAAATATTTTTTTTTTTTTAAATATGGGTCAAACGTAAATGACTGCCTGCCAGAGTATCTTCAACAGTCGATTTTGGACTATTAATGTTTCATCGTTTGCTCACATAAGTCAGCATTTATTTGCCAGTGGCAACAAAAACTATTAGATCCTGGAATGTTTGTGGTATGTTGGCGTAACCCAATGATTCAATATGGTTTTGAAGAAAAAGCTCCAATATGATTATATTGAATAATCTCGGCGGCCGGTCACATATCTGACGGACGTCAAAATCATCGCAGTTTTCTCTCCATAAACGACATGTGTGACAGATTGATTGCATCAGCTTCTTGGGATCATATTTCGCTCAAATCGGAATCGTATATTTATGCTATCTAGAATTCGGTAACGAATTCTCTTTAGACTGAAGTGTCATTTTCGTTTACAATAAACAGATCGCAACAAATTCTTAGCTTTTGTGTATGTCAATGTGTTTCAAAAGTCGCTCTGCTTCAAATGGGACGATTTTATTTATTTACGAAGCAACATCATATTATTTTAACTATGTCGCTAAAAATCTGAAATTATTTCAACTTGTCTTAAAGCTCAACCTAAACGCTGCACAACTACAGAATTTTTCAAGTACTAAAAAAAAAAATAAATAAAAAACACATATTGTAACGTTTTCAAAATAAAGGGTAACCAAGTCGGCACAATATATATAAGTTTTGAAACATCACGGCTCTCTTCAGAGTAATGCAACAGTTTTGTTTGGTAAATGCCAACGAAAAGATATAAAGCAAGATAAACGAACTGGAGAAAATATCGATGCTGTGAATAAAATTGTGAATGAAAATCGAGAAGAATCAATTAGAGCGATGTCCTCGAGGACTTGGACTTTCTTTAGGCACCATTTGGAATATTATTGATAACGAATGATATGTGATTTAAACAAGACACTGCAACATGCCATACATCTCGTGGCATAATCAATTTGTGGAGAGAATAGTTTAATCAACATGTATTCTGTGACCACCACGATTATACAACGTAGCTTTTTCTCTTCGCGGTTATCTTAAAAGCCAGGTTGACAACAATCATTACTCGTGTTATTGGCGAAATAAGTGCAGATTTATACGGAGTACTGACCAAAAATTGTGTTTCCAGAATCACATTTTTACAAAAATTCACAACCGCTCACTTACATGATATCATTTCTAAGTAAAAATGATATATGAGACAGTATCTGAAGTGAAAAAAATATATATATTGATGATGTCTTATAATATTATGGTAAAAAAATAAGAGAGATTTTTAGTTCTTCCATTTCTTTTTGTACTCGACCCCAATTGTGCTACAAGGGTATATTAAGTATGTGCGGATGTGCACAACACTCAGAAGGCCTTCAGATTGGCTCGATCGATTCAAAATTACTTTCTGAATCACTTTTTGGATCGGGCAAAACTTGTAGCTCCTGCTATTTATATGGTCAACATACAGGCTGCAAGTTTTGAGATACTCTGATGAAATTGGCTACACCGACATGTTTTGACCTATGGATAAACGCTATTGAAAATGACTCGAATCGGATCACTTTTTCGCCCTCTCTCCATGCAACGCTTTAAATTAAATAATTTGTTCTATGAATTATTGTATTAAGCGAAGTAGCATAGGCTATTTAATGGGACCTTATTTTTAGGCGCTATTTTAGTTGAGTCTTTTTCATTGAATTCCCGATAATATTGCGGTAGACATGTGAACGACTATGATGTGAACAAGAGTGATGGGTAGAAATGATATGGAAACGTTCCAAAAGAAGAATATCAAAGTTCGCTAAAAAACTTCTTGATTCGATTCAATAGAGTAGAACTTGATGGATTTTTTTCGGTTTTTTTCATAACATATTTAATTTATGATTTATTCAAATAGGTGATAAGTAAATGTCGTGGTAAGATGGGCAAAGGAACAGAGATTATTGTTCCTCAATAGAGGCGATATAAGAACGCAGATGTGATGTTTACATAATCGAAAAGGAACTATGTAAGGAACAACAATACGTTAGTGTCGAAATAAAAGATCCAGTATAAGATGCCCTTGCAATCGTCTTATTCCATCACATTCTTCTGGAAGAAATATTGCCATGGCAGCTACGTGAGTACTGCTTCATAGCCTGTCATGGGCATTATGAATAGTTTTGTTGTTATCGAACAACGAGACTTTAACAACAAGACGAAGAGTGTTCGATTTTTTTATGTATATATTTCCATATTAACACTAGAACAACCGAGTACATCATTTTGATCCGTTTTAATTTTCGATCTTCGTAAAAACGATTATAAATATGTTAAGTGTGTACGTATGTTCCAAAACTTTCTAATGTAATTTGTTTTTATGAAAATGTCTTGAAATACCTATAATGAGTCATTTCCTATAGGACATCGTCTTCGAGATGGCAATGAGATACGTCTATTTCTACCAGAAAGGATTATGTTGATCCTCTATTTTCGTCAGTTTTCCACAGTCATAAAAAAAAGATAGGAACCTGAAATTCTGCATAAGCAGTCTTTCATCAATTAAAAATGTACGGTTGAAAACTGGACGTGATCTGTTCGTATGCACGTCCGCAATGCGAAGGAAACTGAATCAATCTCGAAAAAAGGGCGATCGCAGGAAAATAATGTTACGGAAATCCCAAATACAATTTATTCCAAATAATTGATTTTCCAAGAAGGTTTCCGAGAGAAGAAAAATCCATATACAAATTATTGTCGCGTCATGCAACTGCCGGCCGACGAAAAAGTTTAGTGGAAAAGCGAATTAACGGATTAAAAATAAAGCCATGAACTTGGGTAGTAGTAATAGGCATGTAAAAGTGTATGTAAACCGAATCTTTGCGGAAGGCACAGTCAGTCGGAAAAGAACATTTGAGTCCAAAAGAAAGTTCAAGTTAAGAATGCGGTCAAGCTAAGTAAACTGTAAATAATTCTACCCTTGGAGAAATTGATTGCAAATAAAAACAACGATCTTATGATACAAACCATTGTAAGAAGAAAAATTCGTAAAAATATTTGTAAAATATCGTGACCCCGATGTTGGTCAATATCGCTTTCATGTTCAATCTGAGAAAGAGTCCTGATCGGCTCATTATTGTGGCCAGAAATTGCCATAACATCTGAATTCCAATTTATTTCTCATTTATTCTAACACACACAAGCACCTTTCCCACTTAATTGCTAATAGATCAGCGATATGTTGCAAGTAAATTGGAAGTAAAATTTTGTTTTTCTAATTGTAAACTTGCGATGATGATATTAGAAACTCGATCGGCTTTTTGTAAGAAAAAGTATCGTCTTGTCTGCATACATTTGTCGAAGTACAACTTCTTTCTACGAACGAACTATTTTTACGGTTTACGTAACCATATAAAATACTCTGCCTTATCGAATTCGACGCCATTTTTACGAGCTTCGAATTGAGTTCTGCGCCGAAAAATCTTTCAATTTAATTTGAAAAAAGAGTATTACGTTGTCGTGACGGGTGAAAACACGTAGATGCAATACAATATGGCAAAACAAAGAAGAGAAAAGAACCAGGATGCAGTTCAGAAGTATGACTAAGATCAGCGATAAAGTTCAGTACAAATTTAGCGGAATTAAATGCGTGTAGTGCTGTAGATGTTCCTTCGAAGTTAACGAAAGAGTGCTACGCTGAAGAGTGCTACGATCTAATTAACATGCGCTAATCCTTCAAGGAAAAAGGTGCTACAAAATGTTAAGTGAACTTGCAGGCTATTTTTAAATACGACCGCAGCTCTCGGAGCAGTATTTTCGTTTCAAAGCAAAGGCGTATGTAGACAGTGCCAAGAGATTCAGTTTTTCCTTAGGGGAGAAAAGTTTGCATAACTAGCGGTTGAGCGTATTTTAAACAAAAAAAATGTAATCATGCCGATCGATTTACTACCACACCCTCACATTTCATAAAAATTTTTTTAACTGAGTAGAGGAAGAACGTGAACGATTTCATTTTAAATGACAGTTTCGATTACATGTTCAAGTATCCCTTGGAACACTTGATCAGAATAATGAAACATCAGAAGCAAGGGACAGTAAACAATACCATACTTTTGAGGCAGGCATATGGACTTTGATGATTCGTAGCATAACCACCCGAATTGAATTCTCTTAACCTTGTATTGTTGCAAACTTCCTTAAAATACTTCATGGCTACTGCCTTTATGAAACCATGAAGACTTCCGTACTCACAAAATTTGCCAAGAATGGTGTTTATGACGTTTGACACGATTTGATGCCTAAGAGCAAATTTAAAAGTGGAAACTTTATAATTAATTTTGCTACTGAGGATGACTGAATTCCAGCATTTATGTCATGCAATGCTTTTCCTATTGAGTTCGAAAGAAAACACATAAAAAAAAAAAGAAGCCGGATAACCGGTTTTCTGTAGAAGCTTACGATGAACGTATTCCAAGCATGACAATATGTGACACTTGGCTTCGATGACGTAAAAGTCGTGATTACGATGCAAGGGAGGAGAATGGTGCAGGAGCTTGACAGAAGTCTTCGGAATGTGGAATTGTAAACACAATACACAAACTCGCTGACTAAACAGAACAACTGGTGGTGAGCAGGCAGAACTTAGGTGCCCGTTTACATGCCTTAGGCAGATCGAAGAGTCAGGACGATGGTGAGCTAGATGGAAAGAGATATATAGATAGATAGTGAGATTGAGAGAAAGAGAGAAAAACATATTTCATGCTGAATTTTTGATCACACACGCATATTGACATTAATTTTTTATCGAGTTTTTTTTGTGAAAGAAGTATGAAAAAAGAAAAATCTATGCAGCTGACAGCCGCAACCTAGTGGGTACGCTCACAATCGATAAGTGTTATGCCTTTACCGACTGAACACTAACTCTAGCTACGACCAAAGTAATCTCTACTGCATTTAAGATTGATTCCTTCCAACGTTATATACCCTTTCGTTACGTGTCATCGTAAATCGAAAATTCGTGGTTGAAATATTCACTCAAGGATATGAAAGCAAGAAATCGATTTGTTTCGAAAATCCAAAGCGTAAAATATCATGCACTACATCATCAACTTAAGCAATCTTTAGAGTCACTTCTGAAAAAAAACAAGGCTCTCTAATGTATTATAAGGTGATGTGCTATGAGGTGAGATGAAAATGCTAATACTTAACATTGTCGGCAACGTATCATCGATTTGTATGATGCAGCGATGGAATGCAAACAGAATAGGCCGGCAGATATGGGAAGGTAATCTTGATTCGCGACAATGCAGCAATGGGCAATGCTGTGTTACACTATATCCGACGTATTCACCAGATTTGGTTTTATTCCCTACCCCTGCTTGTTTGCATCGATGTTACACGAACTTTCTAAGCAACATCCCGACAATTACGAAGTCGTTGAAAAGCGACCTGATCAATGGTTTCCCTTTGGAATAAAATGCCAAAAGGATGGAGAAAACGCTAGCCATCGGTAATGCGCTAAATAAAATATTTCTTGCCCTTCTCTTCTTTTTCATTAAGAAACATTAAGAGTTGCATGTATTATAAGAGCCAATAAACATGAATTTGTTTGGTTGTGCGGTTGTTTACTTTTGCTTTTTTGTTATTTGGATTCGACGTGAGTTCTAGAGATACAAAAAGTTGGAAATGTCTTGCTTATCCTCAGGAGTAGCATGGAATGCAGTGAAATGGCTATTGTATATTAATTGTTTTTTAATTAATACAATCTCTTCAAATTTTTTTTTTTTTTTTTTTTTAACCACTTGACTGGTCAATTAGGCAAAAGATCTCGAGTACCAACTCAATGGCTGTGGCTTTGAATCCCATGCGCGGCAGTGTTTCCAATAAAGTCGATAGCCTTAGATGCTAGTGCTCTAAGATTTTAGTTTTACAATTTATTTCTCTAATAATAATATTTGATTGACCATGCTTTGATAACTTATGGCAATATTTGTAAATCTAATAACAACATCCTTGGACCGGTCTACCACCAAGCACTCAGACCAAGTTGCTATGCTTTTCAAATGACGCCCATAAATAATATTATAATTGAAACTGGTCCCCCATCTTTCGAAAGTAGACTTTATGAGTTGAAAGCTAAAATAGTGCCCAAGCTTCTTAATTCAAACAAATCTATTTTCGGTGAAGATGTGAGAAAGATTATTTATTATTACCCAGAAAATTCCAAAATCATCCTCGGCAAATGACCATTATTTTTACGTCACAAAGTGATCGAACATTCCCTTAAAAAAGTTCCCCTATTTTGGTGTTAAAGCTCCGGGGATTTTGAAAGACTACTCTTTTGACATTTCCCTGTCTATGCACAGGAAACAAGATACTCCAAATTACGTCTTTAGGAGTCTAATAGCTGAAAAACCTCTAGTACTGGAGAATAACGGTTGGAATCTTTTATATACAGATAGCTCAAAATCTTCTGGTCTGCCATCTGCTTGTGCCGTGGTAGATCCTCCAGGCAACGTTCTTCTCAATTATATATTTCACGAAAGTACTTCAAGTTTCACAACCGAAGCCAGAGCTATCCTTCACGCGGCGAACCTTTCCCATTAAGGCAAACTCAAAACCATCATTGTTACTAACAGTTTGTCTGTATTAAAAACTATACGGAATCCTTCGACTTCGAGATGGAGCACCGTCAACAAGTTAAGGAATATCATTACAACACCCGGCGAAGAAATTAAAATGCTTTGGATATTAAGTCATATCGGTTTATTGGGAAATGAGCGGGCTGATTGAACGGCGAAATATGCTGCTTCTGCACCTCCAATTATGAATGATGTCATCGAAAAGTTGCATCTTCAAAGATACATTGGCAGAAGAAAAGTTAAAGAGAAAATTATAGAAGGAAATCTACAATACCATCATAAGCCCTACCCGCCCTTCTATTAACCCTCAATTAATTCCACCTTTATATGTAACAAATGTTAGGAAGATCAAGATCTAAGCATTTTCAAGAATGCGCCTTGGTCGTATAATTGCAACTCACCAATGGATCTTAAAGAGGTCTCCCTGCCCAATCTGCAATTGTGGACAAATTCTCACTATAAGGCACATCTATGCGTTAACTTTTCCTTGGCTAGAAGTATTACATTTGGCGCCACTAATCCTATGGACATTCTACAATCAGCTACAGAACAGATTATCAATGCAATATATTACTTTGTCTGACGAATAACCCCTCAAAGCTTAAGCATACTTCGAAAATGTTGTGAAAGATTTTCATTTCCATTATAGACTGATGTCCTCCAATATATTCGAAGTGATGCGGTTTGCTATCGACTGGGTAAAGCATTTAAATGGCTTTCTGCCGCAAACATTAGCGCAAAGTAGGAGGCAACAAGAACTACCCAATGGAGATTTGTCATTACAACCGCAGATGTCGAAATGTTTTACCTCAAGTAGTTTCTTAGCCTTTGTACCACTATCCTTAACGGTTAAACACATGATATTATTCCGTTCATATAAGAATCATAGAAAAATGTTATTTTATAGTTTTCTATGCGCAATTCCCTTGGATGAAGTTTGGAGGTTTCCTTCTTTTTTGTGCTTTCATTTTCAAGTGATTATAAACCTATAACTAATTTTGAGAAATTTGTATAGTTTTTTCCCCAACAGCTACTGCTCGAGATTTGACTGCGTTAATAGTCACCAGTTATTTTAATTTCAAAATTCTCAATGCTCTTTATCAGGGATTAATGATATTTTCACAATATGTCCACCAATCCATGCCTTCATTGGACGATTTCGCTGCAGTCAGACATCGTCATAAAATCCCCAATGGACTCGCAATCATCTATTTTCGTGCTAGTAACTTTTCGTTATAAACGTGTTCAACTCCTTATTTTATGGAATTCACAGAAATTACTTTGTCTACTTTGTTATTTTACTCAATTATTGCTATCATGGAATCTACAAATTCGGTCTTTTACCACAACATCATTCATCAATTCCAAACTGATTTGCTTCTGCCTTCACAACTGTTCCTTTTTTTCACGATTTCATAAAATGTTTCGTTAATGCTTTTATGTCCTAGCAATTTATAATATCGTTCGCCTAATTCGTTTGCTCCCCAATCAAGTTAAGCGAGGTTAAGTTTTTCTTTGCGGTCGCGATTTTGTTTTTATTAACGTCACTTGTTTACTTACTCCTCGTGTTGTGCCTGCAGCGACATGGAAATGTGGATAGAGTTGTGCGAGAGATGTCTACTCGCTCTAAAGCGTATGTGAAAAAAAAACAAGATGCAATGATCGATCGCAATCTCCCTCCGTACGCATCTGTCGGAGGCTCATTGTTGTTAAGCTTTCGTGATTTTTGTGAGAGCCCAACTTCCACTGCACTCACCTTAATTTGCTGGTAAGCTTTTCAATAGGTGTCAGGTAATTAAACGACATACGTTTTTAGACGCCGAAGGCCTATATATATAGCTATCCAAACATTTAAATATCGCATATTATAGTTTGGATAAATCGAGCACATAGGATGCAAATGGTTGCAGTACTTTCCTAGCCTTCCTGTGCGTAGCTAAGAAACATGAAATTGAAATTTGGGATCAAGATCTCACAAGTTAATGTTAAGTAAGCACATTTTCTTACTTGGACGAATACCTGAATGAATAAATTCGTAAAATTAAAACCTACCGTAAACTATGCAAACTGTACAAAATACATAATACACCGCTCAATAACGTTGTAGGATCGCTAATAAGGCCACAGCTTTCATACAAAATTCGAATTTATACTTTAAGATAAGCTCTTTCAAGAAAAACACATTCTTTCCAATGCTTCTCTAACTAGCTTCTATACCTCTCTCTTGTACAATCATTTTTCTGATCATTCATAATAAGCTTCAGTTTCGCCAATTATCACTTCATGCAGTCATATTTCTGGATTCGTGAATAGTGGTGCAATGTATACGTGATCCTATATTCTTATTGAGTGATGGTCCAACCACCGCAAATTTCTTTTATGGCTTTTTAAAACCAGCTATAAAGTTTTGCAAATGTTGATATAAAGTGAAAGAAGCATAAGAGTAGAGAGATTATGATGATGAAGATGCTTCAGTCTCGCGTAGTAAAGAAATTATACATGTAATGGAACGAGAAGTGACGAATGTATTTATTATGTAACTATGAATGACATTATTTCAGTTGACTGAATCTCTCGAGAAAATTTATCGTGCCTTTCACGAAGACTTTTGCTTATCCACACAATTTTGTTTTCCCATATACGTTAAGTATGCGTTAAGTATTTCGTAAAATTGTAAACGTATTTGTGTATAACAACAAGCTTCAAAAAACTATCAGAGTTGCATATTGTTGTTCAGGTAGATTGGCCAACTTCCGATAAATTTTTATATCCTATCGATGCTTGTGCCATACAATGAAGGTTTCCTTCATATGATTCCTTTTGAATTGTAGCCTCAATATAGAAATAAGTTCGACTTTGCAGGAAAGATCTGCAAGTTTTGCGTAGTCACTATGTTAACAGACAGACAGAGAAAGTAGAAGCACATAAGCGGACATCCGTAAATCTTCATATTTATAAAGTTTTCAACATATGCATATATGTTATACGTTAAACGAGTTTGCACAAATCTAATGCATAATCATTCTAATCGATTTAAAAACGAAATCAAGGACTATTCCAAAGATTGCATCCTTCTATCCATTAATGCAATCCAAAGGCACTCGCCGTAATCAAAGACAAAAACTAGGAGCAACTTCTGATCGCAGTTACTTTAACAACCTGCTGCTGGCGAATAGTATAAGATTTTTTTGAGCAAAAATTTCTGTGATTGGCATCTGGACAAGACGATTCTTATGAATTTGCTTTAAAGGCTATATGAACCGAAGATGTGACATCTCACCTGTCATAAAGTGTTTTCTTTTTTTCTTTTTTTTTTTATGCAATCGTTCATTTTACTTTTCCATTATGAAACGTTCATCCTCAGAAGTTTTCATATATCTTTTGTCATTTAGATTGCTTTGAATTTACTTTCTATTAATAATTCGTGACGGACAAACAAAAGCCATTTCTTTTCTTTTCTTCACTGGCAACTGTTTTACTGTTATATGTTATCAAGGTTGACTCTGAATGTTTTTTTTCTTTTTCTTTTTTTTTTCTTTTTGTCAACGAAACAAGAAGCAATAATCTCATAACATAGAAATTGAATTGTTTTTTAAAAAATTTTTAAATGTCGGCAATATTTCGATAGATTGTATAAAGGTTCGGCTAAGTGAGCAAAAGCATCTGCGAAAGAAGAAATAAATCTTTACTTTAATAGAAATACACAGCAAAAGTTCGTTAATAAGCGTGAAATTTGGATTTAAATTTTTGCCTTTTCAAGGTCTGCAGAATTTAAGGCATTTACACATGTGAAGGAAAATTAAAATTAGTCTTTTGCAATAATGTCAACGGCTTGTTAGCTACTCTAAAAGGTGTTTGGTTGCGCTGTGTCCAAATGGTACAACAAGTAAAAGACTTATATGAAAAGAATGTAGTTAAAGTATTATCTGTCGCGCCTGATCTCTTGACGCCATCTACGTAAGGATCTATTTGTGTGGAGAAGCGCTGCTCATACGGAAAATAATTAGTAGATTAGTTAGAACGGGGATGTGGGGTGAGTCCACTTCACCGCCGTTAACCTGAATTAAAATATTACCTTGTTATGGCTTCTTCGCATACATTGCAGATAGATGTCTTGTAACGATCGACTCTATTGTTATTGATATTGTTCTAGCGCGATATTTGGTGTGGCGAGCAGCTCATGCTACACTTCATCCAAGTAATCATCCTAAAACCGGCACCCAGGATAGTCAATCTTGTCGTCGATGTGAATAATACGCATGAGGTTCATAATGTTTTTCCACTTTTCTCTCAAATGGGGAGCGGAACGGATATTCGGCTTCAATCGCTAGCTTGCGAGCGTGCTATTTCTGTTCGATATGATCAGATAAGTTCCTAGGACTTTCTCTTTGAGGAATTCAAAGGATCCAAGGAAACCAAGCACACGTGTAATTGTTTTGTAAGCGATAGATTTTGATGAATAATTTTTTGGAAAGTTCTCTCACACAAGAGTTCAATTCAACTTTGTTTTTAAGAATGTAATCACTCAATTTGTTATCTTAATACGAGGGCTGTTTCGAGAAGAGTTTTCTTATGAAAGAAATTTATTTACAGATCTGTTTGTTTTATTTATGTTAATATATGAGTTGACATAGAGCTCGTCAGTTCTATTAAATGCATCGAATAGAAAATTGATTTTCAATATATTTATGTTTTTCTTTTTATATCCACCAATACAGGGCGGGAGGTATACTCATTTTGTCATAATGTTTGCAGCACCTAAAAGGAAGTTTTAGACCATTCTATAGCGTATGCAAAACGAAAGTCTCGACTACAAGTTTGAGAGGAATATATAAAGCTCTTGTGCGCAGGCTGCTATTGAAAATGAGTCATATTGGTTAGGGCGCAAGCCCCCCGCAATGAAGTGTAAACTGCGCGCAACTTTGTTCTTCTTCTGTTTTTTTGCTTAAAATAGAAGGCTGAAATTCTCCACATTCACTTTACGAGAAACCCTACTATGCAAAAAGAGAAATAATCGGCCATGCCTACACAACGTTACAAGTCATAAAATTTTCTTTTTTTCACCTCTTTGAGGTTTTATGCTTCTTAATCATAAAGTCAACTAGACAGACTACGGCGGACACTACGTCTCGGTGGATTGATTTCTTTTTACTAACGCCATCGTTATTGAAAAGGTTTTGCAGTGCATTTTATACGTGAATAAAAAATTTTTCATTTATCGAGCGAAGTTAGTGCATAAAATTACTTCAGATTATCATCACTTAAAAAGTATTCGAGCTGGTTATACGTGTAATGCGTTTCAATTCTCAAGGCGTGGATTTGAAACTTTAGCTGCAGCTTCATGATAATTGTCTCTAATGGCACACGCGTAGGTTTGTTCTCATTAGTTCAATTTAGCGAATTTTTGATTTTTTTAAAGTAACAAATATCTTACCAAAATCCACATTATTTTAATTAAAGAATCTGATCGGCTTTATTTTTTTGTCCTTCACTTCTCGTCATCAAAATCTTAGTACTACTTGAAAGCGTTCAAACGTTTTCACGGCATTCGCGCAAACAATTTCATTTCGAAAAGAAAATTAAATACAAATTTGATCTTCGAAAAAATGAATCCCTTTGAAAATTCGCTTACTGCAATCAACATAGCAATTATAAAGTAACAAGCCGTAGGATATGAATGGCAGTTCTCGGGAATATTTCTGGTTGTGAGAACCTTAAAAAAATAAATCATTAAATACTCTACGTTACTTCGCTCAATACAGTTAGTTATTCATCGATTTTTCAAAATAGGGTATTATGTGGATAAGTATCGGACCAAATTTCTTCAAAATATCTCCAAAGGTGCGACAACAAAGGTTGAACAAAAGAAAAAAGGTAGGTAGGCGGAGAGAGAGACAGACGAGTTTAAATGGATCTGGGAAGTGATTCTAAACCGATCGGTATAATAAGAGGCGGGTCTAGGTCAAGTCCTTGTGGGTGTTGTATACATTTGCACAAACTCTATATACCCTTGCACCGCAAGTGGTGTAGCGTACAAAAAGAAATGAAAGAAGTAAAAATGTCTCTTATCTCTTTAACATAATATTAGGTATTTGCAGCGAAAGCTTTCTTTATTGCAATCAATTAAATGCCAGTAATAATCCAAAAATCTGAACAGTTGACCGACTATGAAAACAATAACTAAGAAACGCTACAAGATCCACTATACAATCGAGTTACACGAATGCAGATCAACCAAATGTAGTCATTTCAATTCGGGAAATAATAACAAAGAAGAAGAAGAAGACTTATGGTTAAATAGGATTCTATTGAAAATTACTTGAATGCAAAAAAGATATAATTGCATGTAGTTTCGAAAATCACTAAGTACGCCTGGATCCTAAAAATGAGTTTGAAGTGAATATTGAGCCACAAGTATAAAACCCGCGGCAGAGGTGAACCTGCTACACGGGACCCGTCGTCCGATTCGGTCACCGAATGATAAATGGATTTTATGATGGTAGTCACCCGGTGTGCATATGTTTAGGCACAACCGCTGCTAAAATCGTACAAATAGTTTCAAGAGTATCAGACATGCTTGTTATTGATTACATCTTCGTTCTCCGAAGTTAATGTGGGTTCAATACTAACTACCTACGGAAAGGCTCTTCCAATCAGTTTGCAAACGCTTAGATAAATCCTAAGCAATCATTGATTTTAGTAGAAACGCGTCTAAAGAGGCACCAGCGCACAGGAGCGTCCACTTTGTGATTCGTAATAAAGATGTTTGTACGCTCTCAAAGGTCGGTCCAAATGGGGACTTTGTCATTTTTAAGGCCACTTTAAAATAATCCTTGAAGAGGATCGAAGGCTGTAGACGTGCACGTGTCATTGCTTAACTAGCGAGTTTTGGAAGATGTGAAGGGGCTTTAAACTTTTTTCGCACGGGCATTCCACAGACAGTTGCTTCTAAAAGAATTAGATTTACTTTACCCTTATAGGAAGAAACGGATGAACGAAACGTACTTACTTACCGTACTCGTAATAGAACTAAAACGTTAAACATATTTTTTTATATATATTTTCTGTTTTCTAATTTAAATTAATATCGATTTTGATGAAACGCAAGAAAATATTAATACCTGTTCAATGATTAGCGGGAGCGTATTAACTAAGTTGCATCGGTACAATTATACACACGCAGAGATATATCGAAAAATAAATGATATATGAAAGAAAACCAAAAACCTGACATAACAGTGGTATGTTGCGGAATATGGTATCGAAATTCGGTATTTTGGACTGAGGGAGAGATATAGTTGACATAAAGCTGAAGATGTCACGATGATGAAGATGTTGTAAATATTTGAAGTCACAATGACATATCAATCGCCTTAAAAACAACTCCTTTATTCGAAAGCCTATTGTGCTATACCATGAAGGTTGATAACCGTTGTAGAAATTGTTGTTACAGATAGCGTTAAGATTATTATTATTTTTTTTTTTTCAATTAACAAATATATATATATATATATATATATATATACATATATCATTGTAGGTATGTAATTGGTAATCACTTTACATGGCTACGAGATGTGTTTATGCAAAAAAAAAAAAAAAAAAAAACCAAAAAAAAAATATGGCTGAGACAGTTAATTTTACCATTGTGCTATAGTTTGTTTGTATTTGATATGGATTGGATCTTTTAACTTAAATTTAGATCCATAATCCAGTAACTATAGAGAAATCCATTGCTGATATTCATAATTTCACATAATGATGAAATAATGATGCGTTTTTACTAAATTTTTTGATTTTTTGCTTTCTAGGTTATGTTTAACTCACTGGTGATGAAATTGTTTACATTTAATTGAGTAACGTCCTGTTAACTTAAATTTATATCCATGATCTAGTAACTTTATAGAAATCCATTGATGATATTCATAATTTCACGTGATGATGAAATATTGATGCTTTTTTACTAAGACTTTTTCAATTTTTTGCTTTTTAGGTTATGTTTGACTCTTTTCTTTATTTCTTTATTTCAATTGAGTAACACGCTGAAGTTGGTTGTGTACACCTCAACGACAGTATGAAGACTGCCATTGTGCTATACACTTAATCTTGAGTAAGTGTGGAGATTAATGTAAGCGTTCGTTTACAGTTTCTTATGTTTAGCATATTTTCTTAACCTTTGTACAAAGTCAAATTTTTTTTTGTTTTTTTGTTAAATCTTCTAGAGTCAATGGTCACCGTTGAACTTCAATTTTGGTAAAAAATCTCCAAAGTAGATTGACAATTTAAATTTCGGAAAAATTAACACTGTTTTGGGCTGAAACTCTCTCCGTTTACTTTTCACAGCGATTCTTAACCTTTCCGAAAATGTCCGACCACTTTCCAGTTCTTCGTCCACCAAAAAAAAAACAAACCAAAAACCAAAACAGATTTCCTTGTGAGTGAGATTAGCAATCCCACTCGTCCAAGGTTGTATATGTAACAAATATTACAAGAGACAACCACTTGTTACAGATTCGAAAAGTTATCGTAAAAAAAATACATTTCTGATTGAAATTTTTTAGACCTCGACATTATTTGGGGAATACAATGCACAGATAGTTGTACGGCGTACAGAAATTGTGAAAACTTATTACGAAAACAATGAATCCACGATTAGGCTTCGTGCGTGTGAAGTTCATGTTTCATGATATGGTTTCGTAAATAAGGAATGTTGAGCCTTAAGTGCCCTGTGCTGTTTCTAAAAAGCCTGTGGGCGAACAAGAATTAATTCGTGGGTATCGTCTGTTGAGCTGAACTTGTCTTGGCAATGTCATTGCAGTCATTCTAATGCAGATCCCTACAGAAACAAGGTTCTTGTTCTTGTTTTTTGTGGCACCATTTAGATGATTTCGACTTGGCTTCGACATGTGGCTTGAACAAATTGTCAAGAAACACTTGCCACACATTTCGTGACAAAATGAACTTATTGGGAAAAAAGATCAATGATCGCGTAGTCCCTAAAAATGCCTATGTGAGCTTACCACAAAGATTAGGCGATATAATTCTATTGGCCTTTTTATTTTGGGGTTATGATCGAGCATTGGCGAAATAGGAGCAGATTCACGTGGAAAAGTGGAAAAAATTGTTGTTGATGCACCAAAAGGAAATCATTTGATGACCCCACATTTGTAAGAATATATTTCAAGAGTAAGGTAAAGATTTTGGCATAGTATCAGCAACCGGGGCTTATCTTGAACTGTTTTATTGTTTTTCAGTGAAAACGAAGCACACTCGATGAAAAAGGAGTGGAATTTTTATGCGTTCGTTGCTACGCGAAGACATTTCCAGGGATTGGAACGAAATTATTCGTTAGACACATATACTCATGTACTTAGCCTGAGTAACTTATCTGCGCAGCTTTGCATTTTCCTTAAGGCAAAGAAAAAATCTTTTATTAAGAGAACTATGACGACGCGCAGGTAATAGCTTGTAACCATTTAAACATCAAGTGGTTCCAACGTATCAAGGACTGAGTTTTTCTTAGAGACGAAATTAATTGCAAAGCCATTTATAGCAAACGACCTAGAGAGCTAAGGAATCTCGTCGATATTAGATTACCTAAGAACTTTCCCAAACATGTAAATAAAAATTGTATAGTAAGAGTGTTTGGACAGCAAGCCCCGTGAAGTAAGTGTTTGGCATTGCATTTCGATCAACAAAGACATTTTGGCTATGATATCAATTTGAAAATCTTTCTATTTTTCTTACTTATGTGCTCTTTACAATTAATTCACAAACCATATATGAATAATTAAAACTTTCAACGCCGTTTAATTCTATTAAAGTATTATTAGTGAACAATAGCAATGCATGTTCTATAATGTTCTCAGCGTCGAAAGAAGCCATTAACTATCTTTTACTTAAATATTGCATTTAATAAACAATAGGGGTTCAACTAGTTCGTTCGCTCACTGTGTGCGTATTCTTTATTTATTCTCGAATATAAAAGAGCTTAAGTCTTTATAGACAACTTGTTCGTTACCATCGAAACCCACCAAATTTCACTCTATATTCGATTTCTAAGTTTTCTAAAGTTTCTAATGTTTCTGCTGCTTCTTCAAAGCTATTGCAAGATCATCGGAGTAAATAAATTCATCTCATAAAGCATTATTATGAAGTAAAAGTAATCGAAAATGTTCCACACAATTTTTTTTAATATGAAATAATAGCGGAAAGGCTTTATCGCCTTAAAGCTCCACCACCAAAGCGCAAAGCAAAAATGCTCTAAGTGCAAAATGATAAGGCTCAGAAAAAGGACGATGTGGTCGACAAGGCCGACTACTTAAAGACTGTTATTTCTCCAACAATAACACGAATGAAAAACCGGCGAATATTTGCTTACGACGACAGCGAAACGAATTAAACACAAAAGATAGATATGTTTGTTCTTTCTCGGGGCAGCTTTCATGGCTTATACCTTTATAGTCACACCGTTTCGGCGTGAAGTAACAAGCATGCACAAATTCATGCAGCGAACATGAGTGTTGGCTGAGGCATTATATCGCAGCGTACATTGAGAATTTATGAGAAGCGTTGGTAACCGCATATAATCCCTTCTATGTGAGAGATCAAAATACCAACTTAAGTATATATTGGATAAAATACTAAACTCGAGTTTATAAAATAATTGTCAAGTAGCATGGTTGCCAGGACCCATTGGTGTTTGTTCCATTGGTTTTAATATGCTGCAAATACGGAAAGGTTTAAACGACTAACGGGATTTCTTCCAGTAGTTTTCCTCTGTCCGAAACAAGTTCGAGCAAGTTCGTGGTTGGCCAGATCAGAGAAAAATTTTAAATTAGACCAATAGGTAGACCCTGGCTTCCTTATAAAGCTTTTTTTTTGAAACATCAACAGTAAATTGAGAGCATTCTCTCTCTCATTGTCTTTCTGCAGGTGCTATTCTATGCTGCATATATAATACGTGCAATAGTGAACCACACTGAATAAAGCATTTTCAATGCATGGCTTTAACACTAAACGTTAAATGCTGCAGAAATTATTAATTCATTGTGCTTGAGGTTTTTCAAAACCTCCACTCCAATCAATTCACAATACCGAGGGCGAATAAGTGTTCAAACAACTTCGGGGCAACAATGTGAAACGCGTAGAAAACTATGAACAATACCGTACATTTATTTGCTAATACCTAAAATGAATTCCTAGCGTGTCCACATAAGGTATCAGGATGGTGTCAACAAACATGTATCCTTTACCTGATGCCAATGAAATGAAGCATAATATACAAAGGTAGTGAAAAATCTAATCAACAGCATCATGAAATTTGAGCATCGTGAAAACCTAAGGAAAATCTCCTCTAGGAACGTCGACCACAACAGAAATGTATGACGGCAAAAGCTCAACTGCATGCTTTTCCAAATTGCTAAAGAAAACTTTCTCTACCATACATAGTCGAGATGTGTCATCTGGTATTGCAACTATATAGTTAACTAAGAAGAATGGAGAATGTGCTAACATGCACAGAGCACTTAAAATATACGACGAATTGAAGACTAGCTTTCGCTTTATACCCTAATGCATTGACAAGAAGTGAATCTGATAGTGTAGATGATAAGAAAATTCGAGTACATGGCACACAGAAACTCTAATTCCAAGCAAATCATATATCGACGAACAATCTTAACTTCAACTTTTCGAAGAAAGTTGATACTCAAACGTTAACTTGATAATGTTCATGATGATCAAGTTGCCTTTAACTAATCCATTAGTTGAAGATTGCGTTTCCTCTTTACCTGTGGCCGACATATTAGCTTAAGACGTCTTGGCTGCCAAAGCATTTCTGATCCTAAAGAATTCTTATATGTCACGAAACAGTTAGTTTCGTGTCTTAGTTCAGTCTTACAGTAATCTTACGGCTGAGGACAGCCATTAGCTTTTAGCCGTCTTTTTTGCTCGAAACGCACCTGGATAGGATCTATTTGCAAATAAACTTGTAAGGTATCGCAACTATAATACACAGCTATCTATACTGCCTGTGATTATCGGTTTACAACTTCAAAACATTTTACATCTACTGTTTAGAATCTTTCACTAAATACAATGTGGCCAGTTTTTATTAGTGACTAATCGATTCTGGATGGAGTCGAACACTGGATTTCCTACTATTCGGCATTATAAAGATGATCTATAGTAGTTCCTCGCCTTATTACACCATCTTAAATCTTTACTTAAGGCTTATCACTTTACCCCCCGAACGCTTCTGTACTTGTGATTATGAAAAAGGAAACTAGATCTGTGTTATGTACGTATCCCAAAGTGCTTCAAAAAAGAAAAGAAGAAGACAAAGGACAAGGTGATTGTCGCAGATGAACTTAATTGAAGAAATTTCATAATTTAAACTCTATCCATCGACCTTATCGAGAAACTGTTAGCAGTAGCAAATCATTTGGGACCTACCATTGCCAAGAGAAAACGCCTACAGCAAAAGTTCTTAAGGCGAACCTCGAACAAAAGTTCCCTTTACTTAACTTTAGTTTACAATGTCTTCAGATTCAAAAGTTAGAGGCAATTAAGATTTGGCATTTTTTTAGATTATCCTGCGAGACTGCTTCTTAGATCCTTTCTCATACGAAAAGTTAAGAAATTATCGATGGCGGGACTTTCTTGCTTAGCCATTGCCTTAATTTTGGAAAGTACTCTAGAAAACGCCTGTGCAGGTTACCTAAAACTATCAAAAAGTTAGGCTTGAGATAGCTTTCTAGATTTATCGGAATCATTCAGCAAAGTGTGATACGACAAGCATTTAAATATAATAAAAGAAAGTACAACTAACCCCCTACCTATTTTACCTCACTTGAGCAGGGACCATCTCTATGTGTAGGTTGGAGATCGAGAAGATAAGCGATCTTACAAATACAAAATTAGTGCGGGGCAGACAAACGTTGGGCGTTGGGCATAAAATTACTTAAATCATGAGATTGAGATTTCCGTTACTTAAAACATTAAGTTTTAGCTGAAAATATGAAACTGATCATTCTGATCGCACCGATCGTTAAATTTGCTGGCTCTCATAAGTTTCGCATGCGAAAACAGAGAGTTTTAATTTCAAAATCTTTTTCTTTTTTTTTATGCGAAAGAAATTGTGATAATTTTGACAAAAATTTTGCAATTTTTAATTCAGTATTATTAAGAATAAGACGTGACGATACGTCGCATATATATATGTTCAGTTTTTAGGAAAGAAATAATCGCTGCCTTGCCCATACCTCTTAAGCCATCGTCTCATGCCATCACTTCGTAAAGACAGTTAAGTGACAGTTAAGCAAGTCTTCACCTTGGAATACGAATTATTACATAACTGCTGCGTTTTAGATCTTCTTTAGAAATTCTTTAGATCTTAGAAAATGTTGTGTTCCAAAGTTTTATATATGTATATATATATATATATAACATAACTATGCATTAGAGTTACAACAAACGAATCACAGATGATCCCTTCATTCTAATCGTTGCCAAGTAGACAAAATTTTTTGAATTCGTGAAATCTTTCCGATATCAACTCCCATCGAGATAACGAAGGTTTAAAAAAGCAA
>NW_023998415.1:29758998-29764035 GCF_014805625.2 Glossina fuscipes
TTTCTTAATTTATATAAAATCATCCATACATAAAGATATACGATAAGATTTTTTTTTAGATTTTTAAAGAACAGAGTGGAGGTGTCGCTTGTCTCGCCCAACAATCCTTTCTTGGCTTGGAGTTTCTTATCGTACCACTGTAGATCATTTTTGGAATCGTACGTTTGGAACAACAACTTAAAAATTTATACACAAATACCTCAAAAGTGAATGAGTCTTTTTTTCCTTGAATTAAATTAAAATAAAGTAGCGTCGATTTAAAATTTGTGATGCCCTACATTGCTTGCGGTGCAAGAGCACATTAAGATTGTGAGCATCTTTGCAATACCCAGAGGAATTTGAGATAGACCCACCGTTTGATTACACCGATCAATTGAATCGATCAAATGTTGAACGTCTCCAGCCGCTTCTCTAGGCACATTGCTTAATGCGAGTAATTTACCTATGTCGAACTTAAGCTACCTCTTAACCTTAAAATGTCACGATGAGTCGAAAATGAATTGTTGTTAACTATTATCAGTTGCCAAGCTTATGCATGTTTCCGATGGCTCAGAGGTTCATTCGCAATTTGGTCCTTTTTCTTTTTTTTTTTTCTTTCTTATTTGTTTTATTGTACTTTTACTAAGTTTTAATATTAATTAATTTAAGATTTACTTTAAAAGTCAATTGAACTCGACTGTCAAAATTTTTAGTTAAATTTCTTGCATAAGTGGAATAAATAAATAAATAAAATCTGAATCGATCAAAGCTTGCCTACTTCTCTGTTCGTCTGTGTATCGTGCTTTGTTGTGTTTAACCTAGAGGCCGCAATTTTTGAGATATCTTCATGAAATTTCAACGTGTTTTGTCCCAAGGCCGAACGCTATTAAAAATGATTCGGATCAGGCAACTGTTTCGACCACTTCTCATAGAATGCTTCACTTTGAAAAGTTGCGACATGAATAACTATATTCAGTGAAGTAATGTAAGTTGTTTAAGGCTGGTGTTTTTACTTGTTTTAAACAAAATTTTGTTAAGTCAAATTGTCAATTTTATAGAAGAAAATCCCTTAACTGTCATTAGAGAATTTCATTTTGGAAGTACAAGGGAATTTTCAAAGTTTTCGAATGAAATATCAAGGAGCCGGCAGTACAATAAGCTTGAGGAACATGATTTCTCTGTTGCGATACCTGCCCTGTATAATATATATTTGTATTTATTGTAGTTAAGCACTTGTTGGGAGTAATGAAACTGTGCTTAAGATCTTTTTCTTCAAAAAGCTGCTTTTGAAATTATACAGTGGACTCGAAGTACGTCGTATATTCGAAAATCCACTTTTAGGGGCATTCAAAATACTGGTTTGGCCATAGATACTGTATTTTTTCAATGCTTGAGTAAATTGTTAGGCAGAAGATCATTGTAAATTCCTCAGAAAAACATTTTTTTTTCTATTGACTTAACAGATGTTAAGAACCTTCTAGAACATGAGGAAGTAAGTCCATTAGGTAAATGAAACTTTTTGCCTAGGCGCTCCGAAAAGTTAAACTACGTTAAACGACTCTATGCTATGTAATTTCTCTAATACAGTAACGGATGTGTTTAGGAAGAGTTTACATTCATTTATAATAAGATCTCATTATCATAGAAAAATAGATAAGAAAGTAATATTCTAAGGGGCCCGAATCTCGCATACCCACCACCATGTTTTTCGCATTCTACTCTCCAAGTTATTTTATTTGATACCCATATCGCTAGCTGAGGGCGATTCGAAAGAATTGAGCCCTTCTAGCAAGGCATTGGAGGTGTGTGTGTGTAAAGATTTGGATGTTAGTTATGAATTCAGCTGATTTCAGCTGCAAACTAGTGCTTAGTCTTTTTTGGGATGACAGTGATGGCTATAGAAGATTCGTTAACAGTCGAATATGATTTTCTTACTTGTTCGCATTACAATTTGCTGTTTTCATGAACCAATTACCTTGTGTTAGTATAGAATTTATATCGGAAAGTTTGGTTGGTTACATACTTTTGCTTCGGAATACTCCAGGACAAGGAAAACCAATCGCTATTGCTAAGTAGGACAACGAATCTCATAATTTCAGCGAGCGCGAAAACAGAGCCAGAGACTTTTGAAACAAGTTATAAAAAGTGAACTGAGTTGTGAGGTCAAAACAGCGCCTAAACGACTTCTTACTTAAAAATAGAAAGTTAAAGTGTTCGCATTTTTGCAAACTTCGTTCACTTTGATGCACGACTAGAGCGTAGCTTAACTATCATATATATATCTGCTATCTATTTAATCATCTGCCATAACTGCTTTTTGATTGCAAAATTCTTTCCAAAGCCAAGTAAAAAATTTTCCTTTTCATGAATTTGTAAAATACTCAACAGAATGTCTAAGGACTGAATTGGGCGCAACATCAATGCCTAAACCATTTATTTAATTAAGATTACATTCAAAAAAAATTTCAAAACGGTTATTAAGAACACGAAGTAGCGATAAGGTCGGAACATTTACAAATCGTAATAAGTTGAAACATTATAACCAGGCAAGGCCGATCTTTAAATATCCCTCACCACTTTGCCTAATATATTTATTCATGTATTTTCTTGATAATACACTAGCACTTACACTTTGCTTCCACGTAAAGGCGTACTGTCTACGAAAGTCATCGTATATGGGAGCGCTCCCTAAACCTGAACTGATGTGGTCCAAATTTAGCAAATGAATTTTTTTTGTTTTTAAGATTTCATTTTAGATTTTCTTGTGTATAAATGTTTACATTTCACGAGTGAATGAATATGTAGAGTGCTGTCAACAAAATTGACCGATATGATCCAAATACGTAACCGTTCATTTTCCGATTTGTATCATAACTTATTAAATATTCGAACTTTTCGACCTATATAAATGCATGTTGTTGTTGATAACGCCAAGATAGGTGTGTGTTTGAAACTGGCACTATTTGTTACAAATATGATGCAGTTAAGTTTTATGTGAATTTTTTATTCTCAGCCATCAGCTACTTGGCCACATGCAGGCCTAGTTATCGTAAGAAACGTTTTGTTGAGATGGGTTTAAAAAAATTTCTTCATTCGGATACTGAAATGTTATTGCTTAGCGATTTGTATTGAGAAATTTTGAGAGCTGTATTTTCATTTTATGTAACGGTTTTTCAAAACAAGGCATTTTATTCAAATCGCATCCCTCCTAACTCAGCAATCTCGAACTATGGTTGAACAAAGAAAAAAAGAAAAAAGAATACATTGGCAGACATCATGCGGACAGTCAAAAAGTTGGGCAGACGAATTTAGGCAGATAGATAATAAAACGTGGGTATATCTTAAGCCCTTCCTTACTCGCATATGTCCGCACTGGCTTAATATACGCTACCTACTGCAACTGTTGTAGAGTATAAACACCGTATCTATAGATATATATGTATATTGTGCGTAGTTTGACAAAATTTATTACAAACGAAATTTATTTATTGCATCACTAACTTCTCTGATGAAACCCGATTCGATTCGGTTCGTATCATTTATCGCATTGATCCGCAATTGTTCGCGCCGTCAAGTAAGTGATTCAGTTATTGGATATTATACAAACACAACAACTGGGGAACCAAAATGTGTCGGTGTACAAGTTTTGACCATTCCCCTGCAAAGCAATTAACCGTTTCTGTACAAACTTCTGTTCACAACGTGAATTATAATTATTTGGTAATTGACAGAGATTAGAGCAAGTGTTCGATCTAAAGGAAAAGAGTAGAGATATATGTTTATAGCTGCCAAGGCATATATGCCGCAAACGTCACGCATATCGAATACATACGCGCACAATTCTGCTTTGACCATTTGACGTGCTGTACTGGCTTCGTTAACTACAAACATCCAATTACCTTAAATGATCCGAAAAAAAAAAGTAAAATAAAAATAAATAAATCAATAAAATTGCTATGTGTTTTAAACTCCGACGTGCTTATAAATGAACAGTGAGCAAACTGGATACCTTTGCTATTGAGAGCTGCTTGGGGAGTTATAAATCGCGATGTCGTCTGACATAGCGAGGTTTGTCCCGGACTCTGACGTTTCACACGCGTTTGAGTGCTTCTATCTACACCGATAATGTCTAAGAAATCCGTATTTAAAGAGACATCACGGGCCAACTTGTAAGAATTGGTTTCCTTAAGATTATCAATAATTAAATGGGAATCAACTTTGATTTCCGTCGGGTAAGTTTTACTTAAATCTCGAACAATTCGTTTCAGCCATGTAGCACGATTATTAGGCGTCGTCTTGCCATTATTATCAAAGGCAGCCACTTGATTTTTTTTAATACTCACTCTTTGACCGGCAGATGTATATAGGAGGTAACTAAAGATCATATGCAATTTTTTCAAATGCATTTAACTTAAATTTGGATATCGTTTAATATCGTTTAATGATTCGCTTACGTTGGTCCCTCCGTTGTTGTTGTTGATGTCCTTGGCAAAGGAGATGGATCGTCATTATAATTCCTCATATTATCTCCGCTGCCGAAGGGCGACATTTCGTAATTATATCCGTTAAATGTTTGTCCATTGCCGTTAGGATTTCGTTGAGAGAAAATATAAGCTGGATCGTAAAAGACAGGCGTATTATGCCACGCTACTGCCGCGAAGTCATCCCACGTTTCGTCAACAAGTAAATTTTTTGCTTCGTAACCCCATTTTTGTACGAGATGTTTAATTAAAAGTCTGAGGTGAAAAATAAAAATTAACGACGAAATTGGTAACCGCAACTACATGAACGCATACATAATAAACGAAAAATAAAAACAAGCGTAAATATGCTTATACCGGTCAAACCTTTGATTTCATGAAACGCCATCCATCACCATATAGATAATAAAAAAAAAAAAAAAATCCAACCGTAATAAAATTGTAAACCATTCGTGTCACGTGTAAGTTGGATTTACGTTTTAGTGTTTCTTTACACAAACGCATACACATACACATATGATAATATGGGTATGGGTATGGATGAATATGTGAACGTTTCTTTGTAAGTTTTTTTTTT
>NW_023998415.1:29764135-29783234 GCF_014805625.2 Glossina fuscipes
ATTATTTGTTTTAAATCAACTATTAAAGCATTCGCTATTGTACAACTGCATATATATATATATATATATATATATAAATATGTATATATTTGTGTCGCAATTTTTCATGATTTAAATCGCGCCAAAGCGAGTTCAATTTTTTTGGATGAAAGGGAACGCAAAATAGCGATCTATTATGGCCAAAAATAACTAGCAATGAGTAGACGAGTAGGTAAAGAATCCACGACTAACAATTCAATGGTCACTGGTCCAAATCGCAAGTGCTGTAGATTTTTCAATATACGGGCACATATGATTTGAGTTATTCGGCGGCCTTGAAATCCTTACTTTTTAAATTTATTTACAAAATACGTAGATAATAAATAAATAAAAAGAATAAAAAAATTATAGCGAAAGTGCATAGCAATTTTGAAGCTTTCATGACTTTCTAGTCGAAGGATAGCAAGCAAAGCTCAGGCGCTGAGTTGCAAAAAGGCGTCGTAACTCGTTGAGGTTTCGAATTGAATCTGTCAACTTTAGGTTAATCAGTGGCAGGCTTCGACTTCTTAAATAACAAGCTCACTTATGAAAATTTCATCTGTCAATTGCCAAAATTTACGAATTACCTGGATTAAGATAGTTTAGTGGTGAGCTATTTTTTTTTTTTTTTTTTTTTTTTTTTTTTTTAATTTATCTTCACTGAGGCGTAGCTGACATTCATGTTCATTCAAATTGTTTTGTGCTTACATCTGAGTACGTGAAGTGCGTGAAACTCATGCGCGTTTATCATATAACCTAAAAAGAGGCACACAGAGCACATCTTCTCGTAAATACCGAATGGGCGAGAGCCAATTGCTTAGATCCATGTCTTGGCTTCAATTGTATTACTAAATATTTGTAATGCATATAAAGACGTACCCTGTACCTGCTATAGGATATGTAACTTATCAGCAGAAATAGCCTAATAGCCATGTCCGTCTCTCGGGTTAGGTATGAGCAGGTCTGTGTACATGACGAGTGGCGATTCGAAATCTGGATTTTGCTTCACATGTTTCTGTTTTCGCTCTCATTGGTATTAATTTGAAAATCAATCAAACCGATCCAAGAATCCACCCATTGTTAGATGTTTTTTTTTTTTCTTTTTTCAAATCTCTAACGAAACAGGTAACGATATGATTTTATATTCTAAATCGAGGCTGGATTTACCGATAAACACTACTTTTAATATATTTTCATCGATAATTCGCCTTAACCTGTAGCCGATACAACTGACGACGCTTTAAGGCTTACTTCAGCTTAGAAATGTTCAAAAGGCCAGTTATCGTGCCTTAAATTGTTGTGTCATGAGATTAAAGAGAAAAGTAAAAAAAAAAGTCGGACTTTGAAGAAAATGAGTTATTGCTTTGCTTAATGCTGGTGCTTATTAAATTGTTTTTATTTGTAAAATTAGAAAGAAAAGCATTTAGCGTAAGCGTTACGTATGGTACGCATAGTTTTTTTTTACACTTCTTACCGCTATCTTTTGAATATCTTTTATATGGTTTTTGTAAAGTTTTATTTAACTCGTTTCGTATAAGTCTTTAAAATAACAAGATGTTAAGCTTAATTTTTTTCGAGAAAACTTTGTTGAACACCACTATCTTTGTTTCTTTCTGCTGTTTATATTATTCAACTAACAAGTCAAGTTTAGTGGGTCAAGGTAAAAACAATATCGCGTCTCGCTAACATTGACTGTAGGGAAATAACTTTAAATATGTGCTATATTTACGACTTTAGATAAACAAAAAAAAATAAAAAAAATAAAAAAAATAAAAAACTCAAAAACTATAACTCTTTTGAAAATCGGCCCACCAAAGCCGGCAGTTCGAGATACCACGATCAACCAAACACTCTTGGCGTATAAACCTTATAAACGGTAAAAAAGAAAAAAATTATAATAATAATGAGAATTATGTTAAAAGGCTGAAGTCGAAGTTCGCTTATGCTTTAGCTAAGAGCGGGTTTCGAAGACCTGTAGCAGTTAAATGAAGCACTAATCAATTTTTGAAGAGCTGTCACAAAAGTTAACAGCGGTCAGCGGTCGATTCATTTGCTTGAATATCCTCTCACCTGCATTCCACAAATATTTTATAATACTTTAATATTCTAAAAAAAAAAAAAAAAAAAACGAAAGTCGTTTTTAATAAGCAAAGAAACGTAACGAAAAGTCTGGCGCGCCTATTGTGCTCTAGCAGCAAGCACACATAATAACGGAGAATAATAATCGCAGAAGTAACAAATCATTATCATTTTCAAAACAAATTGTGGAATTTCATCGTCGACGGTTATGTATATATTTACTTTGTATGCAAATGCGCTATGCTTCGGGCTAAAACCGAAATTTATGTTTTAACAACTGGCTTCTTGACAACACTCCAAGCAGACAGACATCATCAAAATGAATGCGTTATTAGCATTTTCAGTATGCACGCATGCTTCTATCTTGTCTGACTTCCCATTTGTTTTCGTATGCGCCATATATATGCGTGTGGGAACTAAAGGCGAAAGCAATTTAATTTATCACCATTTTCGGGTTAACAACTGATTTTATTGTATTTTACGGTTAGACAGGTAGATATGTTTTTTCCACAACTTGACAACTTGAACGTTATGAAAGCCATTGCGTAATGAAAATGAATAAAAAATTAATAAAACCGACCTTAAAATTTTGTCGAAAATTTTTCAAAAAAAAAAAAAAAAATAAAAAATCTTTTTTAAAATTCTCTACAAACTCCAACATTTTTTTCTTATCATCTAACCTAAATAACGTTGTCGTCGGCATTACGCAAACTCTGTTCGCAATTACTTTACATCGTTACATCGTTACACTTCACGTTTCCGAAATTCTCAGCATTCTCCTTGGGAAATGTTTAAAGATGCAAACTAAATGCATTTCTAAACCTAACGGATATTAATGTATAAATATTTCGGCTGGGTTAGGTTAGACTGGGTGTACTGCACTAAGACAATTGTGAGGCATCAGTCATTAACTCGCACTAACTCGCATTAACTGTATTTGCTTTTTGTCCTGCTCTTGCACGAGTGAATGAGGTCTTCGGATATCGGAGACCGTAGCACATATCATGTATTAAGAATGCTTCGGAAGCCATTACAAAGCGCTCTCCATTTTCTAATACTGCTGTCGAAATTCGGCTATCGATATTTGTTTCATTTCGTTTTCAAGTTTTC
Organism: Glossina fuscipes; assembly: GCF_014805625.2. Classification (NCBI taxonomy): domain Eukaryota; kingdom Metazoa; phylum Arthropoda; class Insecta; order Diptera; family Glossinidae; genus Glossina; species Glossina fuscipes. Next base: position 29,767,343 of record NW_023998415.1, read on the forward strand.
ACTCGACAAAGTATACAATTTGTGGCGAGTGGCTCAGTCGGGTCAATCTACCAATGACTATGGCTTGAACATATTTTCACAGCACTTGATAAAGGTAAGTGAGGTTTAAAAGTTTGCGTATTGCAACACCTTTGAAAACATATGGGTGGTAATACAACAGCGGAAGTTAACTAACTTCCAAGTACTTGATTATTCCCATGGTTTTAAACACTTTCGGAGTAAGTCAAACTTGGTGGGGGAAAATTCTCTCCTACTGACTAATGCATCCGTGAAATTCTTTTCTCTGAATTAATTTTTGTCAATAATTTACCTTTGGTGATAATAATAATAATAATTAGAAGAAGAAGAAGAAGAAGAAACGTTTGATTTGGTAAATGGATGGTTAAAGTGACCTCAACTTCTTGCTCATTTCTGTTACTGTGAAAACAAATAACTAGAAAGCATTAAGCATAGCACGATCATGATATCTTTTGGAGTGCACCTATCGCACCTATCCGCATAAACAAAACTTGAACATGTGTCCTCTTGAAAATCTTCGATAAGAGGATGGAATTCAATTACGCGAGCGCTTAAAAATATTTCGTATCCCCGATAAGTAACTTAAAGCATACGCTAGCGTTCTTATGAATTTTTAATGTATTACACGCATTTGATCGGACATACTTTGCCATACGAAAAACACTTTCATGGATTAAGCATTATAACGCATACACAACTTACATTGGATAGTTATCTATATGTTCGCAATAGGTTTTACCCGGTCGAGCGCACGATGGTGTTTGGCCCGGCGGTGCTGGCAGGAAACGGCAGGGTGGAGCACCATACAATCCACAAGATGGCGACGATATCGCTGTACTTACTGCAAACGAAATGAATCCTAATATCTGAGAATTATATACGAAATCGCATTGATTAGATTTTAAATAGATAACGCGCTTATATGTATGTAAATACTTGCCACATATATTAAACAAAAGTCAATATAACTACGAATAAAACGAATAATACTCTTCATGGTTTCACGTTTGTTCAAAACAACTGCTGTGTAACTGTAAATAAACAAAAGACAAAATTTTTCTATAAAATTTAAAAAAAAAAAAAAAAAAACTCTTGCAATTCATTTCGCTTATTATGTTTAAAATCATGTGCGCATTGCTTCTTTACGTTCACATCGCACCTCGTATCGCAAAGCTTTTTACCTGTCATTCGTATAGCGCATGCATGCATGCAATAGATTGTTTCGCATTCGTCGATCGACACATGAATCGAAGAGTGAAAGTAAATGTCTCTTGTCATGTGTCAATCGAACCCTTTACAAATTAACATTTATTTCGGCACTATGGCATAATAAATGGCATTATAAATTTGTGTAGGTGTATTAATTATAAATTTCACACTTTTTTATTCCTCTCTTAAATAAAAAAAAAAAAAAAAAAATGAAAAATCGTATTAAAATTAAAAAGAAAAAAAGAAGCGAAACTGATTGTGTTTGCAATAAATAGATGGATAAAGTGGTCACCGCCCCTTTTGCGATTGTAATGAACTGCATTTATATGTACATTATTCATTCATCAAGATTATTATTGAATGCAATGTTACGATTAAAACTGCCCCTTCAATAAGATAATGTATATTCAGCGGCAAACATGCACTGCGGTTCACTAGCATTGGCATTTCGTTTGTAACATTCAACACCATACACTACTACACAACCAGAGACTACTACCTAAAGAAATCATTATATGCTTCATTGCTTGGGAAGACGATGTCCGTCCCATTTGCGCAATCTCTTGCGGTCGCATAAAATTTCCAACCTATAACATATATTCTATATTTATTCACCGATTCAGTTCGATAATGAATGTCAGTCGCTGACTGTTGCCCAGAAAATCGTTCATAACCTTAAAAAAACACAGATTTCCCCATTTTTCTTACTCATCTTCTTCCACCTACCAATCCTTCTGGACTATCTAACATTTCTAACATATATTGACGACATTTCTCGAATGGTTGATGAAACGAGAAGACAATAATTTTTTTTTTTTTTTTTTTTTTTTTAAATTATCTCTATCAAGAAATTGTGATTTATCATAAAACTAACTAACTAACTAATCCTGATCGATAAACGAACAAACTATGAAATTGTTTTACAAGTGTATTTGCCTGAGATGTTTGGCATCCATATATCGTTCCAAGATGCATAAAATCATTTTGTTTATCTATTATCTGCACTTAAAGCACACACCAACAAGTCTTCATATTTATGGCTACAACTATTATTTAAGCTTCGATAAGACATAACGACGGCATTCCGCCACTTGTCATCAAAGCAATAAATAATACATCAGTTTTTGCTCACGATCGTTTAATGCAAACGAGCTATTAACTGATTGATACAAAAAACAAATATAAAAGATACTGAGATAAGACGACCCAGCGAGTACCCAACTCAAAGGAAATCTCAACGAATAAGTTATATAATATGTCCGTAGACGATAAAACGCTGCATGTTAGAGAACATCTTTGTGTAATAACTTTAACAAAGTGCACCGCGTGCACCGTCACTCACAGTAATTATGATTTCTAAGAAAAAAAAAAAAAATGTCTCAAACGTTAATGCAAACCCGAATTTTTCGCTTACACATAAATTTTATTCAATCGGTTTCAGTTACTTTCCCGATAAATGCAGATGCAGATGTTGAAGGGAAATATTTTCCCTATTTATACAAATTTCCTATTGTTTCGTTTTGCTTCTTTTTTTTTCGGCATTGCAATGCATTGAACTTTACTGCAACAATGATACTTTCTCTGTTCGCTTTACATTAAACCTGTTTTCACAGTGTTCGACTGCGATTAAACTACATTTTGATATTATTATTGTTGTTGGTAGTGTTGTTGTCGCTGTTGCTGCTGTTACCGCTGCTGTTACCTTCACACATTTCCTGGTGTTTTGGGAATCTTTTTGAATTTTCCCCATGACTCACCATTCATCTATCGGGGTATTGTACAATTTAAACTATTTTAGTAGCACTGACTACAGCTTTTTATATTCGTATCATTTTAAGGAGTTTTTTTTTTTTTTTTTTTGTATGATAGGTAGGTACTTTTTTTTATTTATTTCTTGCTTTTAAAAATTTTTTTTTCACACAGCAAAAGACAAAAGTTAATTCGTACACATTTTGCGGAGACACGGCGTGAACGATTTTAATGTCAAATCAAAATTGAAATCAGAAAATAAGCGATTGTTGCATTGATTTAAATTTCATTCAGGCAAACTTTAAATTTCAATTTATAAACGATGTAGTTAAGAAACATTGACTTCTCTAGATCACATATATATGTATATATGCGCTATTATTGTATGATTTTAATACTTATTCCACATTTCTTATTTTTTTTTATTATTTATTTATTTATTTTTTTTTTTGCGCAAATGCCTTAATTATCTAAACAAGAGATTTGATAAAGTCTTGTAAATATATGCTTACATGCATAGCTATATGTATATATATATATATATATATATATATATATAAGCATATGTAAATGCTTGTGTGCAATTTGAAATTGAATGTCAATGCAAACACGTAACCGGATACACAATACATGTATGTAAAATTTGTAGCAAATAAATAAAACAAAGGCACTAAAAATTATTGCAAAAAAAAAAAAAACGAAACAATAAAAACTATATTAATAAATAAAATTAGAGCAGGAAAATTTTAATGTATATATTAGGTGTAGCAACAAATAATGCGGATTTCTTTACCTATCACTTAGCATCAAAGGATTTGTAATATTCATCATAAAGTCTATACCACGTATGAGCATATGCGGAAAGCGGAATTTTTGTCTGAAAAAGCGAAAAAATAAAAATTTCATTCCAAGTCGTGCTTATCGTTCGTTAGCTATACAATTTGCCCCACCTATCTTCTGACGGACAATTTGTGTTCGTCATGCCAAAAAAGTTGTGATTCTTTTCAGATTTTTCGTAAGAAATGAAACGCTACTCAGCGAGTGCTTCCCCCAAACATACGCTAGTAAGAAGAATTTTCGTTGCCCTGATAGACTGATGTCATGTAAGAAAATCATCTCTTTTTGCTTTCTTTTCAAATTTCGCTCGTTTTTTGTAGCATTTGATATTAACCGTTTCACTAGACTTAAACACCTAATAACAGACCATACTGTTCTGATCCCACTAAACGAAAGATGTGATCGTACGGCACGTCTGAATCTACCCATGGAATTCTTGAAATACAAGAAGCTTTTTGATGACTTTTTCGTCTATGAACAATCATTTCAACCATAATTTATAGCTTAGCACTAAAACTACCGCGTACGCCATTTTGATTGTTTTCAACATTCAAGCTTCAAGGAAATGTTTATCAAGAAGTGTAATTTTCTAAAATTTTTATCGACTTTTGCTGATATGAAAAGATTTTTAATTTCTTCCTAGTTGATCCAGTTTTCTGGAAGTACCGGATGACTTTAGAACTAATTTATGTGTTTGTGGTCCATGTTATCTAATATAACTAATATATTATGTATCTTATAGTTGTAACTGTAAAAAGAAAATGCAAGCAAATACCATTTCAGGTAAACAAGTTAGATAGCTAGTTGGGTAGGGCAATAGGTGATGGCATCACAGCGCGATAAAATCAGTCAACTCAATCATTGATTGTAGACGTGTTGCATGTGAGCAAATCGCTCCAATTTTTCAATCTTATATTTAATTTGATCATTGCTTTGCCCACTGGGGCAATTCTACAAAAAAAGGGAGTCAATGCAATCTCTTTTGGCAGAAATAGGCAGATAAATAATATGTAAAACCGGATTAGCTCTAGTAGTAAATCGAACGATTTAAAACCTGGCCCGGGGCCAGCCTTAATTTCACAGTCCGAATGCTTCCGCTTAAACTGTTGCCAGAATGCATTTGACGTAACGGGTGATGCCTTAAGGCAAGTATGACTTTCTTACTTATTTCCTCGTGGATGCCGTCCCATGCACATTTAAGCTGAACGTTATTTTCTTGCCTTTTAAAACTTAGATACATCATGTACTCACAATGTATGTCGGTCGGTTGTCGGTTTGATTTGTTAAGCTCTAAACGTAAATAATCGTATTATCTATTGTTGCCTGCCACAAAGCTTTTCACCTGAACATCATGCACTTCAGGTGCACGAGACGGATATAGACGTTATTTTTCGCATCTTTGCTTCTATGTTCTCTTCTTTTGCTTTATTATTCTGTTTTTGTTAGCTCTTCTACTAGCAAAGGTGCTTTTGAAATTTCAAATGACAACAATTGCTGGAAAAAGTTAATCGTAGGATGACTTATGATGCCGTCACATTACCGACTCGCAACATTTGAATTTGTTCTTTTTTCGGCATTCCTTTGACATTTATTTGATTATTTTGGTATTTAAGCTTATAGCTGGTAAATTAAGGATTTCTGTATTGAAAGGAAAGAAACGTCGTTTCTCTTACTATTTTACCTTATTTGAGATTATTCCTCAATTTTTCTTCGTTTTCCTTCTTTTTTTTTTTCCTCTTTTACATTATGTTACGGTTCAGTTTACGTTTTCTAGTCAAAATTGATAATCATTTAAATGAACAAATATAAATTGAATATCTTTACATTATTTAAATATGCAGCTATGTCTTCCATATCCACCGTCATCAACGCGTTAAGCATGATTTTTCAAAGCAGATTGACTTTTATCAAAATTGAATTCGGGGAAAGGAAATTAGAATTAAAAATACAATTTGCTAATATTTACTATCAATTTATGGATCCTCAAGGCTAAAATGTTGACGTCAAGAGGTTTAATAAAAGTCGAAACAACATCTAGCTAAACTATTAACATTTATAGGTGAATTGATAAAAAGACGAAAGGAAGTCGCTGTTAACGCTACACGCATGCCAAGAAGAAGTATTCAAAGTACTCCTTGTTTCAGTTAACAGGTTAGATGAAGTTATGAGCAAAAAAACCTATTACCGATCAAACTAATTAAATAGTTTCATGAAAGTCCGTCAATGACGAATAAGTCATTAACGTATTTCTTGGGTTAACATTTTTGCGCAGTAAAGCTGTTAGTTTTATGTATGTATGAAAAAAATGCAACATTTTAAACGTTCAAAGTTAACAGTCGGTCGCACTGTTGATTTGCTCTGTAAACGCAAACAATTTGCTAATGTGTGTATATACGAGAGCATGTGCCCCCATAAAATTTTCAATGCTTGCTGTGGCAATGTGCTGGCCTGTATAGTGGTTTTTTTTTTTTTTTTTTTTTTTTTTTGTTATGATCCACTTGTAGCACAGCAAAAAAGAAATATATCTATCTATGCGTAATTTATCTGAGGGTATTGTTAAAAGCAAACAAAAGAGCGAAAACGAGAGTAAACGAAAACACCTCTATGCCGGACCCAACTCTTAGATCATGCGCTTAATTAATCAATCAGTTCGACATGTGCGGGGTTGTTCCAATTTTATGACAACTCTTAATTGAAATAATAATAAACAATGCAATGAATAGGAAAATATGAAAAAAAAAAAAAACAGAAAACGCAAGAAAAATGCAAAAATGTATACAATCGCCTCAAAACGAATTTTGATCACTCAACTAAACAAAACTATTCGTTTCAGTCGCAAATGCATCAGTGAACCGTAAACTATCAGTTTTCGTCTTAGAACATCTTACGCAAACGGTATCAGAAATATTTCCATTAAATAATTTTCTGTAGTCTTCTGCAGTCGAAATTTTGATCTTAAAATAAATAATTCCATTGGTTCAAGTTTCCGTGCAATTTTAATAAGACATTGAACGAATTATCTGGTCTCGCCAAAAGTGATTCTTTCTCTCTTTTAAGCATTGATAAGAGAAAACATGGCAAGGGCCAGACTAATTGGTCAGACTAATATTCGAATCCACGTAAAAACTCATAACCGGCAACTTATGAATGAAGTTCTTGAAGCCGGTGATCGCCCGAAACGCATTCCTATTCGCAGAACGAACAAATAAGTTCTTCTGGATAGTTTGATCAACTCGACTACGATAGCCGCATTGAAATGATCAGCATAGTCCTCAATTTTGATCGTTGTTGATATGCTTCTTAAGTGTTTGCATTCGCAGACCGCTCACCTTTCACAAGATTGTTGCTAACGATTAACTTCGCTATATTGATAGGTGATATGAGTGCGATTTCAATGAACCTACTTCAACGCTTTTTTAGATTTTTTGGAGAGAATGGCGTTATATACCCAAATGTCGCCTAAAACATCGCTCAAAAAATATTGAGCCATTTAATAAACCAATACTAATACAAAACATGGTTAGCCGGTTGTCTTGGCTTGAAACTTACGTTTTTTTCCTTTTTTTTTTTTCTTTATACATATTTTGTTGAAGTATTTATTAGCGACGGACATAAGGAGCACGAGGTTAGTTTTCTTCAATAATTTCATAGTCATTGTTCCTTCACCTAAATGCTCCTATATGCCCTTATATCGATGCAATAAAAGATCTGCAATCTTTTTGTAACTCCCCTAGAGTAGGTGCACCGAAAATTATATATAAAATTCATGACAGATTCTGATCTTTTTGTTCGTTTTCATTGGAAAAACCGAGACTATCTAGGACGTAAACAGCTCCCGTAGATAAAGTACTTGTCTTACTGTGATGTAATTGGGTGCAACAAACACTAACTAAGACTATAATAACTTAAGGAGAAGAGAAATATTTTTCGCTCATAAACCCTTTAAGTGAATGTTAATTATAGCACATTGGCAAACGCGGTTATGAAAAAGAATTTCATATTTTTTACATTTCTATAATAGGTGTGGTCTAATAATGACAAATAAGCGAAAAATTTCATTCATTTAATGACCATATTTTCTTACCCTTAGTTTGTGTAAGATGCAATGTTAGGCATGATGAACACGTGGTAAGTAATTGGATAGAAAAATAAAAAGCATATTTAGTTACATTACTCGGCTAATATGGTTCTCTAATGATTTCGGGCAGAGCTTCTGAGGGCTGAAAGGGATAATAGTTAAATTTGAGACTCTGTTCTTAATCAAAAATAGACATAATTTAGGCGATTTCTGCTGAGTGTTTCTTGTGCTTACAAACGGAGTACCGGAGTACCGCTTTCGTTTGTGTAACACTTTTTTAATGAAGTAACCAAATATAATATTCTTTCGTATCAACGGATATTTGCATCTATTTGATAATCATTTCATTACTCTAAACGATATCACAATACATACCGATACATACCATACTACATATGTAGATCCGTTATGTTTAAGTTTATTTATGCAAGCAGCTGTCATCAGAAATTGGTTATGTGTTGCGGTTTGCATGAATGTTGCAACCTGAGTGCCTTTTGGTAATCTTTCTTTTGTTTTTTTTTTTTTTTTTTTTTTTATTAAAAAAGAGGGACTTACGGCTTAGCGAAAATAAAAAAAAAAATAATTCTTTTTCAACTATTTCTCTATAGCGGACAATTAAACATAAGCGACCATATAAAGTGCATATATGTTTGTTGATTTGTCCGCTCATTTGTTGGCAATCTTTCATTCCATTTTGCGATAACTTAAAAATTTAGAACAAAAATGAAAATTTATATAACTAATTTGAAATCGCATTTTGCTCAACGAATCAGATACGCAGAATATGAATATTCAAATTCATCAAATCATCAAATTGAATCGATATTGATTTCAAATTAAATATATTTTGGATAATCGCATCCGGAATCAAGTCAAATTCCACTGTTAAAGCAAATAAAAATTATTTTACATGGCTTGAAACTTGAATATCTGCCCTCGAAATTTGTATATATGCAGCCGGCTTTTTTCGTTAATTTGTACCGTTCATCTACATCGAAATCATGTTATATGAAACTTTTTTACTTCAACTAAAATATCACGTATAGAATAACATAATTTAAGGTTAGATATAAAATAAATAAATCGAAAAAATTGACACCTTTTCGTACCGAAACCTTATTCGTATTGTATCCAGATCGTGTTATAAGATACCTTGAAGTAAGACAAATCAATGCAATATGTACTACGTTGTTTCGAAACCAAGAGTTAAGGCTCAAAATGTTGTAATGAAATTTCGTTTCAAAGAGTAAGTTAACTTCAAGTTTATATATTGAAAGCAAAAATACATAGATGAGATTCAATATTACGATGAAATACAAAAATTAAAAATGTATTCAAAAAACAAAAATTATATATATATACAGTGAAAGCTCCTTGTTCGCGCTTCATTCACTCGCGGTTTCACTATTCGCGGATTAAAAAATGTAAAAAAATTCCTATATTCGCGGCTATAAATTTCTTCATTCGTGGATCTAATAAGTGCATACATAATAATAAAAAGATTCCAATTGGCAACCAATTACTATTCCGTATTCGCGGTTTCTGTGTTCGCGGCACATATACTCCGCGAATAAAGAACTTTCACTGTAAATATAAATAAATTTGCTTGAAACTCCTTAACGCAAAAATCAAATGAAAACCACGCATATTCGTATCTACGAAATCGTGTTATAATATTCGCGAATTTTATACCGTGTCGGGATCGAAAGCGTACCTTACAAATATGAAATGCATTTTTCTGATCTAGAGAGAGATACGCGTAATATTTGTCCTCACGTATGCGTTGCGTACGGTGTGCTCTCGTTTTTTTTTTTTTTTTTTTTATTTATTATTTTATGCCCTTCTTCTGCCCTTTCGTTTAATTGCAAGTAATGCGTAACCTTGGCTGGTAACTAGTGATGTTGTGCGTCATTTTTAATTAATTGATAAGTTCTGTTAAATAAAACTATTTACTTAACAAAATGAGGTCAAAGAAAAATGATGCATAGAGGCGTAGCATCAAGTCATTCACGAAATAATATCTAGGTGACGTTCCATGCATCACAACTATCCAAGACATACTTCATTCACAGTGAAAGGTTGCATGGAGCAGGCTGCTGCAGATGTATTGAAGTCGCCAGTTCAATCAACGGGTCTCAATATCTCAATATTTACGGACCTTATGAAATGATGTGGATCAGTATATTAGTTCAAATGGAGCATTATACGTACTTGACGAACAATATGCCCCGAAGAGGTGCAACAGTTATTAGAAATAAGTGATAACCAACTAAATATTAACTTGTAAGTGAATCAATTTTTAATTTGTGCTAAATTGTTGCAAAATTTCGTGTTAATTGTGTTACACAGAAAAGAAGTCTCCAAACGCAATAAAAAGATCAAAGAAAAATGATTTTATCTGAACTTTTGATCACATGTAACTCATAAGAGAAAAACGTAAACAAAAATATTCGCCTAACAAAGATACGGGAGTGATACGGGCAACCACCACTGTATGTATGCAATGTATACGAATAAAGCGAATATTTAGTAGAATAGAAACGACTTTTGTGGGACGTTACACGGTACAAAATGGAAACTATATTAAAACATTCCGTTGCACGTCTTGTATATAGAGTTTTTCCGTTAACTGTTACTGAACGCTTAGGACAACGTTCTCAAGACCAGAGTTTTATGTATCACTTTTATTAGAGTGAAACTTAAAGACGAATTTGAATGTGATCTTTTAAAGATAATACAAATCTATCAGGCCTTTTCGACAAACACAAATCGACCCATGGGCTGATTTCGCTGACTTAGGCGAGCCTTTGAAAACTTGTTTATTTTAGCTCCTTATTTTAGCTTATCCCTTAAACATACGGACATGGCCACATCGATTTCGTTACTCATGCTGATCAAACATATGCATATATATATACATAAATTTCGTGAGATTTTCATTGCGTATTGCTATGCGTTGCAAATATTATTTTAATATGCCTCCTGCATGCTACTAAAATGTAAGTGATGCGAACAATGAAATGCTATTTACCAAAATCAATCTTAAAGATAAAGATACAAATCATCTTTTCGTACATTATATGACTAACAAAACGTCCAGAATTCTATAGGAAGTAGAAAACTACTACTACAGTGAATGCTGAAGAAAGATTCAAGTCGTTTTTCCCATCGAAAAAACTTCTCAGTTATCCCGTAGATAAAGACACAATCACGCCTTGAAAGGGCTTAAGTTCATATACCGATATTTCGAACTTTTCTATTCGAAACGAGCTGTATACTGACATTTTCGGATTACATTTAGGTTTTGTAAAAACTTATTTTCAGATAGTGTCGGTTAATCTAATTATGGATGTAAGGTAAGGGAAAAACTTGAAATTACTTTCTATCAAGATGTAACGCCCTCGAGAGAAATAAAGAATTTTCGTATCCATCTTAGAAGAATGGAAGTTTCCGCATTGGAAGTAAGCATTAGATCTTCTGTAGATAATGTAAAATAGTCCGTTAAAGTTGAACGATTAGCCTTTCGTGTTTAACCTGTCGTATGCGATCGAAACAATTGATAAAGAAAGTTGAAACTTGGCAGATTTTATCGTAATTGCCTAAATTGCCCCTTCCTGGGTTTTAGTTGAATGATCAACTGACATGCCCATGTTAAATGAAATTGTTTTTCAATTCTACCCTATTGGTTTGAGTGTGTGTGTAAAGTAAATTTCCTACTCCTTTGCTGCCGAACATTTGCTTTATATAAATATATATATATATATATATATATATATTTATATATATATATATATATATGTATAAGCAAAATGTAAGAAATTTTCTACAGGTTTCTCACTGCTGTTCCCTATGCCTCGGTATACAATGAAATCAAGCGAAAAATCGTGTCGCTTGCCCCAGTGCCTCGAAGCTTGCATTGCTAAGAGCATGAAAATTTAACTTTTCTTTAATTTTGCCAAACAGGAAGTTGTACGTTAATCAGATTCGTTTTTAGATCGTGTAAAGGCTAAGTAAGATTCAATATTTTCAGAATTATCTGAATTTCTTGGACATTTGCTTCTTATGCAACTTTTGCATAGGCTTTTGTGCTTAAGAGCGCCTAAATCTTACGCTTGGTTAGATGATGACTTTAGTTTTTCGATTCGTGAACGGTATCGACGATTTCTTCTGTGAGTAATAATTTTTATTGCTCTTCGTCAGGTTTATTCAGCCGCAAAAATTACATCTCCGAATGATTTCTATAAAGTTTTTTTAATTAAATTTCTTCTTAAATACTTGAAGAAACGAGCGAACTTTAGGGTGTAGTTACTTATCTATCTAGTTTTGCCTTAAGATATCATTACATGATAGCCGAACGCGAGTTCATTCTAAATTTGTAGCGCTTTAGAGCTTATATTTTTCGATTCAATGGCGACGGAAAAGAAATCGATAAAAACGATTTCAGTTAATTTATGCTACGAAGATCAAGTTGCATTTCCTCACATGTCAATAGCAGTAGTAGTAAGTACTAGTAAGTGCACTCTTTCTTTCTTCCCCCCCTTTTTTTTTGTTTTTTTTTGGGTTTTCTCAAGATTAAATTTGTGAACGAGGAAAGGGGCACATGTGAAATATCCTTGTTCACTTGTGCTTGGATGCAGTGCGCTTCAGTGGATAACGATTTTATTCTCAAAAATTTAATTTCAATTTATAAACACTTAGATCAGACATCGCTGACGGCAAAGATTTACAATATGGTTTTAAAATCGAATTATCATTGCATTCGCCTGCATTTTATAGTTAATATATAATGTATGTGTACCGTACAATGCTCTACACACTTTACACGATAATTGATAATTTAATATCTGTAATTTAATATCATGTAATTAAAACGATGTAAATCATGATAATGACGGCAATGTCCCTTAATTAAAATTTAATCGATAGTTAAGTGCTTAATATATTTTTTTTTTTTTTTTTTTTTTGAATAATTTTATTAATAAATACAATTTCTATTGAGATAAAGAAAAACGCGAAATCGTATAAGAAGAAAATTGCCATTAAACAGAACATTGAAATGAGTCTTTATATATATATATATATATATATATATATATATATATATATGTATGTATATAAGGCTGTGTCTTTATAGAAAAAAAAGTTCAACTTTTGTATGAATTTTTATGCATATAGAGGATCACCTTTTTTTGTCAAACGCACTTCATTTGTATGTCTCTCTGTATATATATTATGAAAATAGTTAACACGTTTAGTTAAAAAGGCGATAATTTTCGAGAGCAATTTTCTGAGTTCCTTTTTTAAGATTTATGTATGTAATGTTAGTTTACTTCCTTTACACTAGCAGAGCACGCGCGTATGCTCATCTCCCAGGTTATGAACAAATTACATACATATATATATATATATATATATATATATATATATATACATTCAATATTCAAGTCATTCATAAATTCGTAGTAAAACGTGTTAAAAATTATTTGCGAAAATATTATATATTTTGAACTTTTTTCGATGTCTTCTGTTTTCTTCTTCTTCTTCTTGTTTTCGTTCTTTTTTCTTTTGTTTTTTTGTTTCTTTTTTCTTTTTTTTTTTTAATATACCATCGAAAGCGCTTAACGTTGTTTAACGCCAGAGCGATAAAGCACAACTGAATAAATAACTATGATTATATATGACGGCCCGGCATTAGAGTTAAGTTTAATTGAATACCTAACTCTCTAATATATCTATCTCTTGATCGTTATGTTTAGGCAACAATGTCTCATATAGATTGTTAATTTATGATACAAATACCTTAGTGTCTATATAAAAGCCATGAACACGTGCATTCACTGCAAGAGCATTAATTCGTCTCTCCTTTAGGCTTTAGTTTGGTTAAAATGCTAAAAACACTGAAAACGCCGACTTAAGAGAGCAATCACTTAAACAGTTAATCAATTAGTCGGTCAGTCAGGCAACTACTTATCTAGATTTCGAAAATTGAAAAATACTTTAATTTATTTTTATATATCAACTCATCTCAATTATTTGCATCTCCACAAATAAATCTATCTATTTATCGTTTTTATATATATATATATTTTAAATGTATATTTTGTATATAAATCTTAATATACATTTTTCTCTATATATGTATAAATATTTTAAAAAGCCTCGACACGAAACACTCTGTTTCTGGTTATTTTCTTCGCTAACACAGGTTAAACCATCGTTGCATATTTTAAAGCTTATGCATTATATGCTCGCGTGGAAAAATTTCTAATTTCTGGATGGAGACCGGCTTCAATAGATTCTGCAAATACATATTTTGAAAACATTGCATAAAAAAGTATTTATGAAAATTATTATATGCGAGTACATTTCCTGCATAGGCTGCTTCGATTTTTATGCCATTTTGCTTCCTTTTTAATTTTTTTAATGCGCCTCATCCCTTCGCAGAATATTCACTCCGCCAAAGTGTTGGCAACGCTCGGAAAGCAGCTTCAGAGGCCCAATAAACTATACGCATATTATTCTTGATCAGCATCAAATTCTAAACCTATTTAAGTGCATCTATCCGCCCGTTTGCCAAATTTAAGTTATCGGCTTCAAATTTGACGAAACTATTAGAAATTCCTGCACACACGCTAGTATTGAAATTGAACTAAATCGGTCAAGGGATACGCCCACACTTCAACATAACCTAAGATTAACTCCTTTTTGCAAAACTAAATAAAATTTCATTATTTGTTTCGCTAGTCGTAAACCACAACAGATGCAACGATAAAAATTTGCATTTATGTTCTATGAGTGATCTTGTAGTACCTGTACAAAATGAAAAACAATCGCCCACGTCTGCTTAATAATATGCAATATTGAAAAAAGCTGCAGAGGCCCTATAAAGTTTATATATTCTTGACAATTATTATATGGTGACGGATGCAAAAAATCTCGATCGCCGACGACGTCTTTTTTTGTCGTCAGGTTATCGCTGATAAGGATTACCATTTGAAAACTGTATTCGTGACGATTGTCGGCTCGTAGGCGGCCCAAGTTTCTCTTCAGATCAATTTTAAATATTTACCGCTCTAACGAAAACGTATCCAAGAAGCTTAGATTCATTTAAACGATTCTAATAAATGCTTGTTTCGAATTTCAGATCGATATCTGAATCTATCTGCTCTACAAGTGTTTAATGAAATTATTTTAATAAAAAATATTTGGAATTTTCTTAAGCTTAATAGCTTAGATAGTTCAAATTTTGAAGTATATTAAATGTGACCAAGTTCGTGAGCAATCATTGACATATCTTGAAAGACGAACTGTTCTTCAATTGTCTACCACTCAACGATAACGCCTCCAATGATGTTATCTTTCCGTTAATAGTTTCGATATGTAATGACGTCTATTATATGCGTCACACTTTAAACCAATTTAGCGAAAGAAATGCAATATGTGCTCTCACTATATTGGTTTTGTATCATGCGGAAGTTTGGGCTAAAGTTTATTAATTTCGTTAACATTTTCACAGTTAAAGCAAAACTATGCGATTTGTATTTTCTTAAAAATTTACAAAGACTTAATGTGCACAATGTACTTAGAATTTTGATAGGCATTCGAGTGGTATTTGGACGTACACATCTGCCCGGCCATTCAGTTCACCTTTACTATTTAACTCGACTGAAAGTTGAAAAAAAATCTAAAAATTAAAATCACTTGTTATTGTATGTGTATGTTGCATTCGCCGCGACTGATCATTTAGATGAAAAGTCTTCCCGCGGGAACAGAATTATCGTATATGTGGTAATCTAGAATGTCATATATCGTTATGTAAAGAATTGCTTGGGTAGGCTTCGGTAACCTCTTAAGTGAACCCATACATTTTAAATAGAAAATGACAATATATCGGTAAGCGAATCTTTACCCTGAAGTGAAGAAATATATCAAATTCGTTAAATAGTGAAATTGATTACAATTTTAATCCTTAATCCTTATTTCATCTCCTCAGGCTAATTT
>NW_023998415.1:29783334-29815613 GCF_014805625.2 Glossina fuscipes
GCTAATTTCAAAATCAAAAGTCAGCTAAATCGATTCAAGTTTTCACATGCGATTACCAAAAAGAAGAAGAAGAAGACAATCGAAATATTTTATCTTCCTCAGCTAATTAATTAGAGCTTTAGGATCGGTTTGTTTCCTTTCAGTTGCTTATGCCAGGGTTAGTCAGTGAATATATCTATGTATATATGTATATTCCAGTTTTAGACAATTTATGGATTTTACTTTACTTTGTTTTGTCATATATATGGCGAAGTGTAAGACAAATATAATTAAATTAAATCTAATTACTCGAACTGTGGGCGTTATTCGAATTGTGGGCGAGTCGGTGTTAAATGTTTCGGCTTAAGCCGAGGAATAATTTCATTCTTGCTTAGCTTAAATGTTTTTGTTTATTGATTTAAGCATTTCTTTTGGCCTCTGGGCATTAGTTTTAGTTCTTAAATGAAGTGAAAAACATTTTTTTTTTTTTTTTTTTTTTGTGGGACAAATGTTAAACGTCTTCGTAATATTCGTTGCGCAACTGTCTTTGGATTAGATTCAGGTGAAAGGAGTGCAAAAACATTTTGCTGTGTCTTACAATCGCTGAATATTTGGCATGCTCCCGTCTAAGCGTTGTTGCTTATATACTTTCGAATCTGTTGACGAACGATCGGTCATTAACATTCCATGCAGTGGGAAAATGGGAAACAATTCGAGTTTTTATCCCAAGTGCCAGGAGTTTTTCTTTTCTTTTTTTTTTTTCATCATCAGTAACGCAATAAAGTCGCAGATGTTTCTCCAATACGAGGAGAGAAGGAGAAAATATTCAATATGGAATCCTTTGCATCATTTGTCAGGCATATATGCATAGATGATTTGGGGCTAAACAACTTTGATACCTGGTTACTTAAACGAATGAAATACAAATTCGACGCTACTGTATAAAGAAAATATGCAGAGAATGAAAACTATGTGAGGAAGTGTCGGCGACGTTAAAAAAAAAAAAGAAGAAAACAACCAATTAACAGTAAACATATATACAGAGAAATTGAAAAATATACCAAAGAGAACGCTGTAGACATGGTGCTAACAGTAAAAAAAAAAAAAAAAAAAAAATATCGTCGTAAAAACAATATATTGTATTGTGATGCAAAGTTTAACGACAAGCTTTTCCTATTCAAAACGTACAACGCGAATAGCGTAACGAAGAGCGCACAAGAGTCCACAAGTAAATCCAAACAGAGCGGAAGGAAAACTTATCGGACAAAAAAAAAAAAAACACAACAGAACAGAAGACACCACATAATGCGATGTATTGCGCATAGTTAGTTAGTAGTTGTGTGACGACACACAAAGGGAAAAAATCATGAATGCAAAGTTTTTGGTTGAAAACTTTTCATTTGTCAGTGGAGTAACGGCCACAGATGAAAACGGACGTATTTGAATGAGTCTAGTGTGTGCGCGTCGAGGGCGCCCAATTTATTTGTATTTTTGTTGGTATCACCTTGAAACTGGGTGAAAATCTATACTAAGTGGCATCAAGTGAACTGAAAATTGAAAATATCTGAACGCAAAAAAAAAAGCAAAGGAAAAAACAAAAAAAAAACAAAAATAAAAATAAAAAAACAAAAGAAAAACTAACAAAAATATTTTCTATTGAATAAGTTTATACACATGTAAACTATTTAATTAAAATTATGAATAAAAAAAATTTATCAATAAAACAACAATTTCAAGAATAAAAGGAAAAAAAAATTTTAATTAAAATATCTATCTATCAGCACTAAGTGAACGAAATTTATTGCAGCAAAAAGAAAAACAAAAGAGAAGAAAATGAAAGAAACAAAAAAGTTGCAAACAAACTTTTTTGCAAAATGATTTGAATGAGAATAAGAAAAAAAGAAGTAAAAGAAAAAACAAAGTTTTCTATTTTCTGCTGTGCCGCTGAAGATCGTGTGTAAAACAAGTGTTTGAAAATGTGAGAAAATTGATTTTTTTTTTTTTTTTTTTTTTTTGCTTTTTCAATTTTATTCTTCTGCTAATTTTCATTTCGAATTATGAATTCGTTTACATGGAGTGAAAACCAATCAATAATAGGCCAGAAAATGTTATAAATATCTACATACAATTATCTAGGTTTGTATGTATGTGTGTCTATTCGTTATACATTCTGACAAAGTGTTGTATGGTTGAGCTTTACACTCCAGCTTAAGAAGAAATGCCATAAGAGCTAAACAGAACAAAAATAATATTACACGCATGCACACATATAAACACATACTCTTCTCGTATATATATAGATATATATATATATATATATATGATATATTTATTTATTTATTTATATATATATATATATATAAAACAAAAAAATATTTATATATATGAAAGGAAAAGATGTGTGTGTGTGTGTGTGTGTGTGTGTGTGTGTGTGTGTGTGTGTGTGTGTGTGTGTGTGTGTGTGTGTGTGTGTGTATTCAGTTAGGATAGACGTGGAAAAAAAACCACCCTCAACTCGCTTCAGTTTAATTCAGTTTAATTTCAAGGCATCCTATAGTAGTATACGAACCAAATAGAGTTGAATTATAAGGGCAAACGAATAACTTCGTCAATTGTTAAACCTTTTATGCTGCACGCATGCATGTCTGCGCCTATATGCTTTCATACACACATACATACAAAATAAACAAAAACCTCTTCCATTATATTCCTTAAAACGAAAACAAAAGCAAATTAAAAAAAAAAAAGAAAAAAAGGAAAAAACTAAAAAAAAAAAAAAAAAAACGCAAAACAATACATATAAGACAAGATTCTCTCCGAGTTCAGTGTCAACAAATTCAACGATTAGAAAAACCAGGGAATTATATTATCAACCGTTTATAGTCCAACGAGAAGCAATTCAAATATGTACGTAAAGGCGATTGTGTGTGTATGTGTGTGAAAAATTCTTATTGTTTTTGTTTATTGCGCGACAATTTAACGCATGTTATATGCTTTTGTTGTAAATGTACGTAAGATATCTTTGTATGTATGAAGTATGTGGAAGACATGCGTTAGTGGTCTTGGTGGTACTTAGTCTACATTTTTTATCTTCAATTTCTTCTGACCATTGATGTATAATCGTAATATAATGGCAATCATTTAAAGGATTTCATTTCGCTTAAAGGACCAAAAAAAAAAAAAAACGAAAAACCGAAAAAATACAAGAAAGAAAAATTTGAAATAATTAGGCAGCAGGTCCTTAGCAAGCCGTAATAGCAGCAGTAATCCAAACTAAATCAGGTCATATTGAAAAGAAACTCCGTTTATTTATTAAAGATATTCGAACACATTTCTCTTCCTTACATACATTTGTACTTTATGAACTCTCTGATGCGTATATCACAGATTTTATTATTTGAACGTATAAAAGTTCATAATGAGACATGCCGTACACGTGTAAATCATACATTTTGTTTTTGTTTTTGCTATTGTTTTTCCAGTTGAAAATAATTTCCACATTAAATTCTCGGAAATTTTAAACCCTTTCCTATTATTAATGACATCACAGCGATACGATACGATACGATAGAATTGTAAATGAAAATTATTTAATCAGTTAAAAGCTTTTTATTTCATTTTCATTTTCTTTGCATACACGCGCACGCACACAGCTTTTGCATTTTTAAGCATTCAATCATTAAATAAATTACTTTTATTCAAATTCATAATTAAATAACTAAAGAGACATAATAAAGTAGAAGGCAAGACAAGCATTTCCCCATAGGGCGTGCATTAAATTAGATAGTCACCTACTAAGTCTTCACTATCACTATTTGTCCACTCGACATGATATAGTCAAGTAAACTAAATTATATGGATCATATCACGCCGTAGCAAGGGCAAATAATAGATGCAAATATAAAAAAAAAATATATTCATTTTAATTAAAAGCAAACAAATAAATAAATAAATAAATAAAAAAAGATAGCTTTTGCTTTACAGAGACTCCGTTCGTAACAGTGTCTGCGTAAAATTTTATTTTCAGCCATTTTTCGAATCGCAAAGTAAGTTTAGCTGTCTGCGTGAATTTCACTCAGTTTAGCATCAAATTGTATCCAGGATATTGGAAATGGTTTATACCGGATTTCTCCCCTCATTATTTTCTAAGCTTAACGGATGCAACAGTGCAAACAGCCGGAGGATAAGCAATAACTGAATCGACTTAATCTGATTCCGCAAAACAATTCCATTATAATTGCAATATAAATATAGCCTAAGACTTAGTTTGGCAGACTTTAAATAATTCCTTCACAAGATCGATCCATTCAACAGTGAGAAAGTCTTTAAATTCGTTATTGAAAGTAAATCATCTAACGAAAATATGAAATCAGTGGTCGTAGGTTCAAATAATAATAATAATAATAATAATGAAATTTGTTAATTGAAATTTTTGATTGCTTTTAATCCTTTCTATCTATTATCATTTTCACGTGCTTCATTATCATTCATCCAGTTAAGGTGGTTGCTGGCACTTAATCAATTCAAACAATCAGGCCACAGTATCTTATATGCTGCTTAACGAATCACGTCCATTACTTAATGTAGTTTCAAGGAATCGTCATGACTGGTTACAGCAAAGCAATAACATCTACTACGAACTATACGACCAATTTTGTCCAGAGCGACGGCGAATTTTTTAACTCCACCTTTGACTGTCAACTAAGAATTTGGCCGAATCTATAGATTGAACAAGAATAAAAACACTTAGTGAAGAGAAGAAGAGGCAAAGCCTGAAAAAGCCACGCACCCGCGTACATAGCCTAAAGTATTTCATAATTCGGAATCGTCCTACGTACTTCACCTTTATTTGGAAGACTCAAAGGAAAAAATTGTATTTCGTTTGCCATTAAAAGTATTCGCGGTATCGCTCTCTAAGTTGCACCAAAAAGAGTATCGAAAATTATTTATTTATGAACTAATGTGCGTATGTATGTATGTTGTGTGTACTTATGTTGGATGTGGAATATGTCTACATGTGTTTTCTATTTTTTTTGCGGTCGATGGAAAGCTCACTAGCCATCGTACGAGACTCTAATCCGCGAAAACCGCCTATGTGTACCCTTGTTTCCGTAGCATTCCTTTACGGGCCGCATGCATAGATGCGTACATTTATTTGTATACGTGCAAGTTTCTGATTTTGTTGTTTTCTTTTTTTTGACGAACGTAACGATAGCAAGTGACGGGAATCCTTGTCGATTTTCGCTTCACATCGAGTGAGGCTTTCGTCGATCATCAATCCTCATCGTATATTTTTACGTTTCTTATCCTCGATTAAGATTCGGTTTTCCTCTTCGTTTGGATTTGTCGTGAAATGTTTTTTTTTTTTCAAAAGTAGAGTTTGTGAAGGACGGATATACTCTGCATTGCGTGTCCTCACTTCTGTTTACCAGTCTGAGTTATAAAATTGATCACGGATCGATGTGGATTATTTCTCGATTTTATCCAAAGATGCGAGGGCGATAATCGGCGCTATTTGTATTTGTATTTGCCCAGAAGTCACTAAAGCTCTCTGCACGTAGGTGAAATAGGCGTTAGCTCGCGAGATGTTAACAAATCTGGATTATTAGAAAAGTTTTTTTTTTTTCTTTTTCTTGTACTGCTATTGGCAGAAAGGAGGCGAGAATGATAAACTATTTTGCAAATGTTTGGAAAATTGACAGTCATAATGCAGTTAATGCATTTGAAAACTGAAATTCACTTACAACATTGTTCCCTCATTAATCAGTCCACTCAATTTTAAACACTATATGGAAGCTTTGTCACTTCTCTCTTGACATCATGCTGACGACATTCCTGGCTATGTGTATAGATTGCTCTATTTTATGACTGCATGACGGACAATATCGTTTTCTCTGAGAAGTCAATTATCCTCTTTCCCATGACAATATCTTGCCGAGCACACCGCTTCTAAACCGATGTGATGGTTGCTTTAAGTAACAAACACGTCAATATTTCTATAATTTCTAGTTTGCTCAGTCAAAAGCTTTTCGAACATTTGTTTTATGGCTATACTCACTAGTTTTTTCCTTAATAATCTTGACTTCTTTAGCATATTTTTATCGTTTAAGTTACTTCCACATCTGTTCCTGGCAAACTATTGTGTCTCAACGTATTCGCTGTAGCACGTTTCATAGCCCAATGGCTTGGCCACCTTGTCATTGGAAATGCACTAATAATCCTCTGGCTTTATATGCATATATCTTATATGTACAAATACATATATATATATATATATATAGTATATATATATGTATATATATATGTATACACGTTTGTATGGATATGTATATGGATATATGTTAGTTGATGCAACTTGTTATGTATACGTACATCATAATACACGAAATTATTTTCTATCATATTTTGTTTCTTATACTGAATATATGTTTCAAAAATAGAAGGATTTCGTTTGTTTTTGTTTTTTTTTTCTTGCATATACTTACGTACAAGTGTGTATATATAAATATATATATATGTAGGTCAGTAACAGACAGTTATTTCAAACGCTAAGAAGTTACTACAATACTCAGTCTCTTTAAAAATGTTGACCAGAAGAAGAGGGAGACAGACATTGATACGGAAACGGTGTTGATATAATATAAAACAATTTCTTTATATCGACTTTCTTACTTCTTGCTATATATATATATATATATATAGATATATATTTATAGATATATATTTGTAGGCATTCAGGAGGAAGTTAAAAGAATTGCTACAACATTTTTCATAAAGTTAAGGGCATAGAATTTTGCACATATATAGAGTTTAGTAAAAGTTTGCGAAGCATAAAGAGAGAGAAAAAATTAAAAAAAAAAAAAAAAAAAAACAATAAAAAGTAAAAGAAAGAGAGCAGCGTGTTACGTGAAAAGGGAAACAAACGAAAGAGAGAAGAGAGAGAGTATGAAAATCAAGCTTAATTCCTACTCTCTTTACTTCGGAAGTATGCTATGGGTATCTCAAGGAGTTTGCGCTTTTTCAAGCGATTGGTAACGCGTAACTTTAATTAGGAAAATTTACAATCAGTTCAGAGGTAATCGTTAGTTTGTTAGCATCACAAAGACTGATTATATATATAAATATATATATATGATTATTAATTAAAAATTAAAAAGTGTCTCTTTAAAATAAATAAGTTGCTGGTGTATATCTATCTCTCTATGTGCACACGTCTATTCTATAAAATTTCGACTCGTTTATCGCGTAAGAATGCTTGAAATTGACAAATACATGTGTTCGCGTTATCTTTCACTTTCTTTCTTGTGGCCTAACAGTTAGTTAATCAAGTTAATATATATGATTACAAAAAGTTTTCAAAACACATTTAATATCCTTTACATGTTCAGAGTGTTTTTCTTCTATTTTCCATCCGCATTATCTTCTCCTGAAGCCTTATTTTACGTTTCACGCTTTCCTCTCATTTAAGAAATCTTTTTTTTTTTAATTTTTTTGCATAACTTGACCCGCATATATATATATATAAGCAGGTGCATGTTTATATCTTTTCATATAAAATGTTCAAACTTTACTCATAACTAATAATGCGAAAAAAATGTATTTACTTTCTAGTTACGATAATAAAAAGTTTATATGCTTTTCACATAAGCGATCCCTGAATTGTCTAATAACAATAATCATAATCATATATAGTAAACAATCAAAACAATAACACGAAATAATAGGAAATAGGAACGCGTGGCTGCCTATTAATTATGAATCAATTTCATAAATATTGCTCTGTTTTCTGTTGCAGCGTAACGCATTACTATAGTTAATATGTGTTTAAATAAATAGCTTTTTTATACCTGACACCAAACTAAAAATATATGTATAAAAATTTTCTACGGCATTACCCCATTGTATCCATTTTCGATTTTCATTAACTCAAATAGTTTTCTATTAACTATAGATTTGTTAATGTGTCATTTAAAATCTCTTCCAGCCGATCTCGACTTAACTTGAACGGTCTCATTTCGAAACAAAACAGACTATAAAATCAAGGCCTCGAATGATTGCATAGTGTCACCGTTTTTGCTAAATTGGCTTTGTAGGAAGTGCATACCCATTTTAATGGTTTATATCGAGATCTTGGCAAAAATTTGGTAAAGAATTTTGATATACCCTTGCATTCGTAAGACATTCACAATTCCGATAAGTCGATGGAATTGAGGAGAGTTGTTAAACTGACTCTGAACATGAAGCCGATGAAGAGAATAGTTGTATGTATATATATATACACATTTATATATATATACATATATATATATATATATATATATATATACATCTATATAGGTATATTAGATATTTCTTGCTGTTAGTATATTTCCAACTCTCGGTGTTTTAATAATAACAATACTTAATAACAATACTGGCAGCAATAATAACATAAAATATGAAATGAAAACTAAACAAAACGTGATATGTATTAAATATTAGAAGTTCTTATAATGGTATATAGTCACAAAATTAAGATTAAGTTCGCGGCAAGAAAACAGGCATAATAAAAGGAACAATTTGGCATATTAAGCGATGATGTTTTCCCATAACTTTGGTAAGTGTCCAATAGCCATAGTTTTCAAATCGCTTCGTATCCAAGAGATTTTGTTCACGAACTACTTACAATTTATTGACGTTAATGTTTATTATTGTTTAATGGGAATCACACTCTTGTTTGTCACGTCTTCTTCATTGAGTTTTTAATTCATTTCCATGCCATTCGTATATGTAGATATAACAGTACTTTACAAGTTTAAAATCTCTTTTCGCTCTCATCTAAGTTTGTAGCCTTTGTGCCATTTGTGGCAATTTACTAGAAATGTGACTTTTTCTCACGAACACTGTGAAGTGCTCTTGATACGTTTGTCGAGCATAAAACATTAATTTTGGATATGTGTTTCTGTGGCGTCAATGTGATCCATGATCATTGATCTGTAACATGAGAAAACATGCCATACCATCAACACAAAATAATGTTATATAATATTATTCTTCATCTATTTTTTGTCACATAAGATCGAAAATTAGTTTTTTTTTTTTTTGACTTATAAAGGCTACCTCTTTATGAGAACTATTTAAGTGCAGAGGACTCAAAAAATAGACTAACCCAATCCGAAATCGAACCATCATTTTGTAGTAACCTTCATTGAAAAAAATCCGAAAAATTAGATTTTGGTGTCATATAAAAGCCCATATATTATCTAATTAGGGAGGGGCATAAATAAATGGTTCAATCCTTCGCATTAAGATTGCATACATCATGTTTCGTATATCAAAATTTTATATCTTACCGATTTTCTTTTTTAAATTAGGAGTACGCGTAGGAGGAAAGGAGTATAAAAGTAATCCGATACAAATGCATTGCGAATAGGGTGCGGTGCGTCTAGGGGAAATTTCATCAAAATATTTCAAAATTGGAAATGAAAAACGGACAACGGAACACAACGGATCGATAGGTTTTCATGTACTCAACGCAACAAACCATTAATTTGTAACCAATAGCAGAGCAGAGATCAGCGGGCATTTTATGCAAACCAGGAAAAGATTTTTGCGAAGAAATATTTTTTTTGGACCGCTTGTATTTATTAACGGTAGACGAGAGAAGAAATGCTGAACACTGAAGTAAAGTGTTGCGAAATTATTGTGTAGCACAATAAAACGCAAGCCGATTAAGCGCACGAATATACTCGGGCACATTATGAAATTATATTAATGCGCGATATTTGCAACAAAACCTTAAATTCCTGTAAATAAGTTCTATTTATCTTCTATATACTGTTTAGCGAATAAAATTCTATTTGAAGTCCATATCCATCGCCCGCGATCCAAAATCGAATTAAGAAAATGTTAGCAATAAATTTAATAAAACAATCGTGTCTTTTAAAGGGTATAATTTATCTACTTTTAAAAGCATAGTTATATCGTTTAAGTGCACTTTGTTGCCGCGTTTTAATACAATACAGTTTAGTTTAGTTTAGTTTATTTCATCGCATGTTATCGTATGGCTCAATTAGATGATACTTATTGCGATAGTAACAGACAAGTGACAAAGACATAATAGCATTGTTCATTGCGTCAAAGATTACTCGCTATTTAAGTGCTTAAGGAGACATAAAAACACGTAAATGTTCTTTAAAATTACACCCATATATATATATATATATATATATATATATGTATATATATATAGAGACGAGTCGTTGATTACATCCGCATAATCAGGTAAAATGCCTTGTGAATGTTACTTTTGGGAACGTTGTAGAAAAATTGTTTGATGCCTCTCAACGCAATTAGTTACAATGAAACCTGTAATCATCGACGCATCAGTGCACACAATTCTCTTTTCTTTTCGTTTTCATTTTTTTTATTTTTATCTTTTTGGATAGACGACCAAAAAAAAAAAAAATAAAAAAATAGATAATGACTTGACTGGAAAGTCTTCGTTGTCTGGTTATTTTTGTAATCGTTATGAAAGCGTTCAATCTATTGAATCAATTCATAAATAATAACAGTAAAAAAGGAAAAAAAAATAATTATATAAAACAAGTTAAAACACAATAGTAGACCACCATTAAATGCTTTACAGATATGTATATTTATATATGGGGCGATATATGGGAAATGGGCCGAAACTGTGGACTAACTCAGATCATCGTCTTTGGGTCAGAAAGTATCAGTGTACCAGATTTCATCGAAATCTATCGAAAATTGCGGCCAAAAAAACAAGACGAGCAGATGGACAGAGAAGCTTAGGTCGATTCAGAAAACGAGTCTCAATCAATCGGTATAGTAAAAGATGTATCTATCTGAAATTATTTGCACATCCGCACAAACTTGATGAACCCTTGCGCCACCAATTGATGTGAGATAAAAGGGTTAAATGCAACGGATAGATTCTAACACAAGTCAGCTCGCGATTTTTAGGAAAATTTAACAAAACCCATCTGAAATCCATCTGGCTGTAAAAATCATCGTAATCTTAGTTTTAAATGTATACGGACTTTCCCGTATCTATATCGATCGGTTTAAGCGAATACTTATGAATATACGTATTGCGTATTCGTTTGAGGTCATGCAAATTCATGGATCACTCTGAGAAAAGTAAAACGGTCTTGTTTTGCTCTTAAAATCAAAAATATTAGAAAGCAACAGTCAGGTATTAGCGACTTTTAAATGTCCCACAACCTTTATCAGTTAATGGTATTTCTTCCCTATTTTCGTTATGAAAAATGATACTCTGCTGCCATAGAAGGATTTGTTTTAGATGGATGGAGGAATCGCAACCTAAGCTACATGTATATAAAATTATTATTATATATTATATATATATATATATCGTATATAATAGGGAATTAAAAAATAAATACAATAGAATATTGTGTGAGCCTTGTACTTTCATTTAGCGAATCAAAATACTAAAAGTGATCAATTTCCGATTTAATTCATCGGTTTCAGTAGCATTTTGTCCTGGGACCTGGGGGAAACATGTCAATGCATCACAATACAACAAATTAACCCCAAACTAATGACTTATGATCCTTAGCTTTGAACATAAACGGACAGACAGAAATCAGATAGAACAATCGACGGCCGGATACGCATGACGAATGACGAATGCGCTACAAAAAGAAAAATTATTTTGAATCTTTGCGTACATTTGAAGTCGTTTTGCGTGTGAATGCATTCACACAAACAGCTTAATTCAGCTTAAATTAAACTTCAATTTGTTCGTCGTGCTGTTGAAACTCGATGCTTAGCGATTTATTTATTGTCATCGAGTTTCTTTTGGATTTGTTTCCATGCGACCGATAACGAGAACAATTCAGGACATCACATGATTGACGTACATAAACGTCGATATTTACTCATATCTCTCTATCTTGTTTATGGCTGTTTTTACTTTAGCAAATGTGTGCCCAAAATTCTTTTGTGCACATTGTTATGGCCTACGATTATACCGCCAAGAGGCAATCTATGCTTGCATGAATTGATATTAGACATATCCATTTAAGTTTGAGTTTCTATGGCATCTTTAATTCATTCTTTTATTTCATGCTTTTTCTTTTAGTTTTTCATTTTTGTTTTATTTACGATTGACCCAGAAAGCATAATGTACAGCCACAATTTGGCTCCACCAAACTCCCAAATAACAAATACAAAAAAATTCATATACGTGCACAATATATATGTAAGTCTGCAGCTATACCGAAGAAAGAAGAAAAAACGTGTTCATGTGACGTAAGCGAGCTTATTATAGAAAAAAAGACAAATTTTTTTTTTGTTTTTTTTCCTTTATTGTATTACAATCTGTGAGAAAAAATTTCAAAAAATCAGATTTTTGTCGTCTGCTGAAGCTTAAGATTGAATCAGGGCGAAAGAAAGAAGACCTTATTGTTTTTATGTAATATTTTCCGCCTACACTTTCTACATCTTATGTGAATGAAGGTACGGGAAATGAGAAAGTTTCATAACTGAAATATTGCAAAGTGTTACACATTCGTGTTCTTTTTGTTCCTTTTCTTTTCCTTTACTTTTCCTTTTTTTTTTTTTTTTTTTTTCTTTCAATTTTTGTTGGCGGACTAAGCTGACCTAGACTAATTGACTGACTAGCTGTGTCGGATAATATAACATCTATCGGGCTTATTTGAGACGGGCAAACTTTGATCACAAAAAAAAAAAAAAAAAAAAAAAAAACAAAAATAAAAAAAAAGGAGGAAGAAGAAGAAGAAGATAAATACGAAAGCATACAAATTTTAAAAGTTTATTGTTTGCAATTACGTTGCAGTTTATGTCAAAAGTTCAGTATTTTTCTAAGAGACGTCATAGGTAATATTAGGCGTTTATTTCACGTGCCAAATAAGCACACATTTATCGATACAGATGGCTAACGCCATGTAACGCATCATGTGCATATAAAAAAAGTGTAAAACATTAAAGATTTTATTAAATTTACCATAATATTTGGTCATAAGAACTTTAAAATTACCCCAACTCTTTTGGCGATTAAACAATGTGGGCTAAAAAGATTGAAAAATATTTTGATCTCTCAATACTCGTATATGCATTCGTTTCGTTCATTCAATTCATATCTATGCTGTATGCACCGATGGCTAAGGATACGGTAACGGAATCCTTTTTATTACACTCATTAGGTATTTGTTAGATTATGTAATGGCACTGTATAAATGTACATATGAGAGGGGAAACTATTGGCGCCAAAACACATTTTGGCCTGGATAGGAAATTTAATCAACTGTGACAGATGAAACAAAGTTCAAATGATTTAAGAAATATAAAAAAGCGATGCGCTACATAAATATGAAAGCTGGTACATTGTGTGAATAATTTATAAACAATTAATTATTGTAATAAGACAGTGGTTTGGAAAGATTATATATATACATATGTATTATATATATATATATATATACGTATATTATACGTATTTATACACATAGTGCAGTAATGAAAATCAAGTAAGGACTTGAACATTTTTTTCTCATTAGAGTCGAAAATAGAAGTTAATATAAGGCATCCTGTTTGAAACTTGTGATCTAAATCAGTTTATCCTGATATCCTTTATGATATGTTTTCAGTTTATTGAATCAATTTCGCACCTAAAAGAAAATTATTTTTTCAGTGTCTATAGTGCCTTTCAGGCAAGCAACAAAGAATTTTCAAAGCATATTAAAATTTTGAATGCATCTGGCGCCTCTTTCCTGTTGTTCTTATATTTACATTTAATGGGCGTGGCAATAAATTGGACAAATAACGATAGCAATATAAATTAGAACGATATGACGGATATATGGTCAGTAGTAATAAAAAGTAATCATCTGTCGCAGCTAGACAAAGTATGTCATCGGTAGGGGTGTTGAACGTACTTTTGCGACTACAGCACTTGAACTCAATTCGAGTTTTCACTACCATTATTTTGAATAATTGCAAAGCCATCTAGTACCCAATGTTCGTAGTTATTTTTCCATGTTAATGTTCAGTCATATATTCGCGTGTACGAAAGTGAAACGAAACAAGATTTTCGCGTAGTGAAATGTTCTATGTAGTAAATTATAAAAAACACCACATTTTGACTAAAGATACATCACTTGTCGGCAGTTGTCACTCTGTGTTTTATTTTTTCCTTTATTTCTTTCTTTGTGCTGCTATGAAGCTTTAATTATGCAATGGCTGATCAAATGCAGAGTAAATATGCATAGTAAACTTCCGCGTCCATGATTACAGAACAATCCATGTCTTTTAGCTCTCACTACACCTGGAGAGCGCGAATGGATATAAAATATATCGTTCCTTCCGGAGACAGTGTAACATCTCAATATTTAATATCTTCACGATTTTGGAGTGACCACAGCCATCAGGAAACTCAACGATGGAGAAAAGCTGAATAAAAATATTTTGAAAGTAAGGAGGACCGCTTCAGATAGCATAGAGCTCAAAGCTGTATCTGGATCTCCCCTATATCAAACCGTTACTCCGTGCCAGCTGGGATATATCTGTCTACTACGACTATCATGCTCTCGACCCATTATTCCTTCTACAACTTACAGTATTTTGCCCACGATGTGAACCTACAACCTAGAATGACATCATAGATAAGAAGTTGTCTTAACAAAGGCGGAATTTATTTCGATACACCTTCTTCTTATATTCTCTAAGAGGAGACTCGCAACGCCAGCGCACTTCTGCTAGCACAAGGACTGAAATTGAAACTAAATGACGAGCCGCTCAGAAACTGTTCGTCGTACATACATGTACGGTGGTGATCAGAAAGGATTATAAGTAGTGAGAGGCAATGAGAGAAAAGCAAGTAGTATTAGTGTACGCGTCGAATTGAGGAGGTCCAGACGGCAGAGAGTGCAGTTAAAGAACGACGAGTAATGTGATTGCATAGGGCGGCCTCGAGGACGAACGAGTGAGAGTTTAATTACCGATCGCATTTCCTTTTGACTTAGCAGGGTACTTGGCCTGCACATAGCGTTACATAAGTACAACGCAGATCACGTTAAGCTAACGCTCACGTGTATCGAAGGTGTTGAGTACACAATCGTCGCCTGAGTCCTTCGTTACGTGCAAAATGTGTAAGCTCCCGCTAACACATGCGAACTGCATTCATTTCGAAGAAAATTTCCATTCAAGAAGCATCGTTTTGTATTTTCATATCTAGAATATTAAGAACTTACTGGGTGGTAAGTGACAACACTACGTTTTGTTGATGCTAAAGTTTACCCTATTTGTCGGATTCCAGCCAGGTATCCTGGTGAAGTCATGACGAAGTCTTCCAATCATAATGTAGCTTTTATTTTGTTACTTGGCGCTTCATTGCCTCTTTGGGAAGGAGAATGAGTGAGACAAGGTGGTTTCGTCTGCAATTGACAAGAGAGACAGAGAGAGAGAGAGAGAGAGAGAGAGAGAGAGAGAGAGAGAGAGAGAATGAGAGAATTGAAACGAGCGAGCAATACTCATGTTCCTTTAATAGGCTCTAATTTTTAACGATTATTTGCTTGCTTATATTCCATACCGCCATGCCAGAGCCATGATGGTTCTTTAGCCAAATAGATACTTAAAATGCGACGCGGTTGAACCTTAAAATTTTATATTATTTCAGGTTAGTTATACTACATGAACACACTTTCATTTTCGCTTCAAAGCACACGCATAATGCATGCTTTCAAAGGTACTTAGAAATAAAGGGCCTTTAAAATACGTTTAGACTTTTACTTTGTTTAAGTTAATACAATTTTACAGACAATTAACTTTGACCGCCTGTTCGTTGTCTGCGAAAAAGCACATTAACATAAAACTTATAGATGTGCAGCTATGCGCAGAAATGCGTATACCAGTGTCAGAGTTTCTCAAACTGTAACACTTTGCGAGCAAGCCAAACTTTATCTTCTACAGCTTCTTTACTAAAGTGAAAGCCTCGTCATATTTGATATCGCAACGTATTCATGCATCCATGCATGCAACACCAACCATCATGCATTTATATTTACTATGTTTACGTAGTTTCATCTACGCCCTTAAATGTTACCTTCCTAGCTATCTACGTTGCGTGCACCGAACACACACATTTCAAATAAATTCATATGTTGTCACTGCCGTCGGGAATTTCGTTAGTGCATGTGCTGCGTAACGCTACACTCGCAAAGGTACAAATGTAAACTTTTCTATGCAATAATTTTAAATGGAATTCGTACGACATTTAGCAGGATAGGTGTGCACCACTAAATGCAAAATTTTTATAAAAGATTTTTTTTATTTATAAATAGAGTCTTACTACTTACTCCTGTTCGTTACTATCTTATAAAAATGTTTTTGACTTGCTCCCCTTTCTTTTTTTCTTTTATGATTTATAAACGCACTTATATTTATTTCTCTCTCTCTCTCTCTCTCTCTCTCTCTCTCTCTCTCTCTCTCTCTCTCTGTCTTTATTATTATATATATAAGTCTTGAATTTACACATAAAGCAACAATGGACTTACTTGCATATATATATATATGATACATACCTTTACATTACACGGAGTCGCTTGTCATTTACTATCATTGTGGCGTTTTTTCTCAACCACGTTTATTGCATTACTCTGCATTTATCTAGATTTGTCTGACTGTTGCAATGTCGTGGTATTGTAAACATCATATGTAAACAGCTCGGGCAAGGCGTATACAACTAATGTTCATATCTTTGTTTACCGTTGTGCTCGTATATACATTTATTCATTTCCATCACTTGAGTTGTGAATAATGATGATGAATATTATTATGTGCGCTGAACGAGCGTACGAGTATTTATGTGTATACCCAAGAGCACTTCCTGTACGATGATGTTCAAGTGTTTAATATTTGCAGCTTATCTTGTTTCCGTTGAATGAATATTTGTTTGCAAATGTTGTTTATAACGGCGCTCATTCTCTTAACAGTTAATTAATGCACTTACACTTAAGCACGAACGTTAGTCCGATTAGAAAAGAAGAAGAGCAAGAAAATGAAGCAAAATTTCGTTAATGTTCCTCGAAATATAATTCCGTTTTCAACGCATACAACCAGGCCGGAGCAACAGTACGCGCTATATTTTCATATAGGACCTTCTTAATTTCATCCCATTAAGCACTTTCACTCTCATCATGATCGCTAGAATATTTTCGAAGTTGCCCAAATCTAAATTAATGATTAAATTTCGTTAAAAGTTGCAGCATAACCCTAAAGTAGGCAAGCAAATGCGCCCATTATTAGCGCATAATAGTCTCAAATTAATTAAGAGATTGCGGGGCAGGTGGATTTTTAATTCCAAATATGGCACGATTGGATTTAAACATCCAAAAGCAAGTATTTGTTACCGCTTAATAAAATATTTTATAATCGTATCGTATCGTCGGCCATTGTACGCAAAAACTAACGATGCGATTTTCTTTTTTTCGAACTATCTAAAAGCGTTTCAAATCATGAACTGATTTAAAGTTAACACTAACAAGTGAAACTGGAAATGAAACTGGAAAATCAATCATCAGTTGTTCAATGTAAAAATGAAAATAGAACCGTAGAGCCTATTGGGTAAAAACAAGTCAGCATACTTAGGTTCAATTCTCACTGCAATAGATTTTAGATCCAATTTCGTTATTACAATAAACTCTCGAACGGCAAAGGCATGCGTTTCCCAAGCTTTGCAGCTGCACTTTCTTTCCTTTTCCCCCCTTGCCTTGCACCAGTCCTTCAGCGTGTTTATAAACTTTTGAAGGCCTTACCTGAGTGACAGGCAGTCCAAAATCATAACTGAATTATCAATTTTTATCACTTCCTCATTGAAACAAGACATATTGATTTTTATTAGTTCATCCAAGTTAATGTAGAAAACTTGATGTCAGAAGAAGAACAGAATTCACATATAATATAACCTCACAATCTTTCGTCAATATTTTTTAATGGATAATGGAAAAATAAATTCTAAGACCAAATTCTTAAAAGCACTGGCATCTAAGACTATCGTCTCTTATTAAAAAACTCTATCGCATTTGAGATTCGAATCCACGACCATTGAGTTGCTAATCAAATATTTCTCGCCTTCGGCCAATCAGGCGAATATATTTAATAGATAGATTTAGTGAATTAACTAACTATCTAAACTTAGTTAAGTAAGCCAGTTAGTCATAACGATTCATAGTTAATTCGTAAAGTATGCCAGTGCGTCTGTTACGAAAAGTATGACGGGACGAATGTTTTAAATGATAATGGCTTTATCGAAAATTCGGAAGAAGAGCGAGCATAAATTTGTAATCTGGGGAAGGAAGATAAGAGGGAAAGAAATATCGAAATATGAAAAGTTTTTTTCAAAATTTTCTCGAGTCTTTCGCATATATGTAGGCATGTGAGATTTTTCATTCCAAAATTTGCCCATTTTTAAACTGTTGACCGACTAATCTTAACAGAGTTTTGTTGAGTACTTACGTGATAAATGGATTGGTAAAAATAAGATCTTGTATGAAAAGTTCATTTTATTTAGTTGTAATGTGCTAGTGTATGAGTGCTCAGTCGACAAAGGTATAACACTTATCGACTGTTCACACACCCACTAGTCAACGATCATCACCTCCATCTTCCCCTCATTTCTATCTGACCATCATCGTGTTAAATGGATAGGGGACATTCCCTAAAAGAATGGTCATAAAAAAAAAAAAACAAACATTTATATATATATATATACAAAGATATATGTGATAAATATATAAATATACACGTTATGTATATATATTTTTTGTTAAGTATGATAGCATGTTATCGAAAAATGCATTTCGCAGAAATAGTATTTATGTTATATGAAAATTATTATTTCATTGTTGCCCCAAAAAATTTTCAGGCTCTCGTAAATCTTTCACCATGAAATTCTTAAGCGAATTAATTTCTTCTCGTGTATTATTTTTGGATATTTATTCTTATCGTTAGTTCACGTAATGAATGACTTCAATATGTTCGTTACCTTGTATAAAAATGTCTTCTCATAAATATCCTCGCATCAGGAAATGATATGAAAACAGTTTATGAGAACTCCTCCGCCCTACTATTATAAATATTTTGCAAACTTTCAAAATCACTCATATTGAAGTTTACGCAGTTTAATCGAGCAAGCAAGACGAGGAAACATTTTAAAAAGTCAATAAAAATAAAAATAAAAAAATTGTATTATTCTTTGCTCTCTTTTTTTCTAAAAAAAAAAAAAAAAAAAAAAAAAAAAAACGAAAAAAAGCTAAATTCTTAATGCATACGTGCATAACATATCTACACATATTACAGATGTATCACAACATAACAAAAGAGAAAATTCCTCTGATGCTTTATGATTTAGGAAAATGCATTTAAAATTATATAGTAAAATAAGAATCAGAGGTGGCACTGTGAAAAAGTACTAACAGGCAAATTTTCACTTCACTTTTTCGCATAATCAATATCGTTCACCTAATGTGAAACTATCATTTTAATATATATACTGCGTAATTGTATAACACACAGCATACAATTCATTATTATTATCTTTTTTTTTTTTTTTTTTTTGTTTTCTTTTGTTTTCTTTTGTTTTCTTTTGTTTTGTTTTTTTTTTATTTCGCTAAACATGCCTTTGTAATGACACATATTTGTTTATAATTGTGACGTGATATCGTTGATTCTCACAATGAACGCAATGGTGCCATCATAACAAACACGCAGACATCGTTAATGACGATGATTGTACACGATCATCATATTTTATATAAATGTGTATTCATTCACACACTTAAAAATTATTTCGTTATTATTATTTTATTTTATTTTTACATATCGCATTATTTTTAGAGTGACATACAAATTGTGCACAATTTTTAATCAGCAACCAAGCCCAACCGATTACAATACAAGATTCCAAGGCCTATAACGCTAAAAACTAGTAAATCTGCATAACTTGGCGCATAAATAACATATTTCGAATTGCTCAGGCAAATAATCTGAATTTGTTCGGAAAGAGAGAAAATGCTAAAAATGAAATTTAGAAATTTACTGGAAATGAAGCTACAAATCGTTGATATCGATCTTTCTGATCTTGATTAACGACGACACTATCAAAGATCATGTTAGAGAAAAATCCTTTTACGATAACGTCGACGATTGTAGAAAGACTTGATTGATTCAACTCAACAAACCATTTCGGACGATGCTCGGGAAGTAGATTTTGTTTTTATTCTAAAAATAGGCAGAAGTTTCCGCTATACCTATTATTATGTCAGCCGTGTATTCGCGGTATAGCATAGTTCAACCCAACGAACATTTCGAAGTCTTTGCTGAAAGAATTTGAAAGAAAATTCAACTTCCATGATTCAACCTCATTGCTTTAAAGGAACAAGGCTTTTTCTTTGAGGCATCCTTTGCAAGTTTGCAAACAGATACTAGTCGCTGAAGTCCGGATCTGGGAAATATGCCGGGTAACGTAGCAATTCAAACCTTAATTCATTCAAATTTTGCCATTGTAGCTATCAGCTTGTGACACAGCGCATATGTTCCGTTCTGAGCAAACGCGTTCGTTACGCATTCGTTACGCATTCGGAAAACAGCTTCTCATGCACAAATTAAATCTTGCGACTTCACTCTTTGACTACCACAAATAGTTCTCTTTTCGATGCTCTATCTTTCCACTTTGGAGATCGATTGCGTTCAATACTATCGGGAATTTTGTACCTTTTCAAGTTAACTCTGAGCTCAAATGGTATGCATTTAATTAATACACGAAATTCGGAGTTGTTCCTTGTTTTAATGTCAAAACTGTTAAACTGTCAAAAATTTTGATAAATGCCAGGCGTTCCAGGGCTGGCATTGTCTAAGAAGAATGTAGTAAAAATACTACTACTACAACATCGACATATCAATTCCGGAATATTTTTTGAGTTATTTATTTTATACATAGTTAGTTTTATGTAATATGTATATGCATATATATATATATATGTATATGGTTTTTTATCTATTTTTGATATATTTAAAAAAACTAAATGTAGATAATTCAGATGCAATTAATTAAATTTACTTTTCCCAAAATATTTATGAAAATTATTATGGATGATATGACTACGTGGTACATAACCGTTTATGCATTTATGTTTATGTGTGGGCGTGTTGTTACAATTTGCCTCTGCTTATGACTTTTGTCACGGGTAAACAACACATTTTACGCATTAACAAATTTGTCATACTTACTCGTCTTTCACATATGCCTTATCCTTATATTAGGTTCGTTTGTTATTGCAACGGCTAACACTGTTCGTATATATGTATGTATGTGCATATATGAAATCTGATAAAAAAAAAAAAAAAAAAAAAACGAATGTAGATAGAGAGAAAACATCGTTAAACATAAACATTTGCAGTATTTTGGGATTTCGGGGGTTTGCCTTAATGTAACATTAATCGCCCAAACATTTGGTTATTTGCTAATGGGAAAAATGCTTTGATGCGTAGGACTGCTTTTGCGCTCGTAATCTATATAGAATGTAGAAAATCGAATCAGTTCGTTTCGAAGCGTGAAAAAGATTCGACCTAAGTTAAAGAAAAAAATCAATTTTTTTTTTTTTTTTGTCAATTATTTTTAGTTTGCTATTCTTGCTATGGATTGTGTTTATTTTTGTAAAAATTCATTATATATACACGCACGTATAGCTTCACAAATATTTGAAAAAATGTTTAACTACATGTAAAAATAAAATATAAAAATAATTTTATTTGAAACAGGTGTCCATGAGCGTAAACTTATTGGTTTTCAGAGAATTGCTTTCTGAAGAGACACTAATTTGATTGTTTTTCATTTATTTATTTATTTTTATTTTTTCGCTTTCAATTATATAATCACGGACAGCAATATTCAATTGCAATTCATATAAAAGCCAATAAGTCTCCAACTATCACGTACAAATTATGAAGCTTTGCTGCATCAATGCATTTTTTGTTATTACAAATTTCACTTTTATTTATTATGAGCAGTAACTTCAAAGCTATGAGTGGATTACGTAATTTTCATTCTCTTGGACCGCACTATGAACTGCTATGGAAAGCAAATATCTAGCAAAGACAAACCTATATAAATGACCGACCAACTCGAGTTACGTGAAAATTCTAAATATATCGTATAGCATATTGAAAATGATCTTGCTTATCAACGCGAGCAGTTACTTGAATTGTTCAGCTTAGGTTAACCAATAAAAATGAAACAATTACATTGATATAATATTGCTTACGAGTAGATCTTTTGAGGGATGCAACAAGTCAAGCGGGGAATTATTTCTTTTTAATGTACACAAAAGCAATTTTATTGACTGGCGCTAACGACGCATCGTACTAGATTATGTAGAGCATCTTTACGATCTGTGACAATACATAACCGATCAGTCTTTTTTCAAGCCCGATAAGTTGATAAGTTAGAAGATCATCTCTTTCTTAAGCACAATATATCC
Source organism: Glossina fuscipes (assembly GCF_014805625.2). Taxonomy (NCBI): domain Eukaryota; kingdom Metazoa; phylum Arthropoda; class Insecta; order Diptera; family Glossinidae; genus Glossina; species Glossina fuscipes. The sequence continues at coordinate 29,805,837 of NW_023998415.1, forward strand.
GCTCGGGAATTCCAGTGAATAAGCATATTAACTGCGCATTTAGTGTCCGTCGGGTTCAATCCTCAACACGATAAAGCTTACCTGACCGAAGCTATATTAAGTGCTCCTTCGGTAAAAGCGTAACATTTACCCATGAGGCGCACACCGACTATGTCAAGCTGCTACAACTCTCTATATCTCTCTGTTTGCTCCTTTTCTTTCCGACCATCACGGTATTGCACGTACAGGAGGCATCCCCTAAGTGATCGTCATCATCATATAAAAGAAAAAAAAAAAAATTTCCAATACGTTCTTACAGTTTTACACTTCACTATTAGTTGCCAAAACGATCGGATCTAATATTGCCGGAAAATCGCTCTCACCATATTTGACAAATAGCATTTCTTCGGACTTCGGATAGATTAGAAGCTTAAAGAAGAGCACGTCCAACGTAGCATCGTAATATGGATGCTTTGGAAACGTTACCTTATAAAGGCTGCCTCAATAATGGGAAATATCTGCAGAGGGGAAATTCCAAATTTCGAATGGGAACTTCACGTAACCGCAAAGTGTTTGTTTAACTTTCGCTTGCATTAAAAATAGCCGACAACGTCAAAATACATTGAAAATTTTTAACAAATAACAACAACTTAAACTACAAACGTAAACATTCTTCAGGGAAATACATACTAACGCTACAAAAAAAAAAAAAAAAAAAAAAAAAAAAAAATTTGATTTGCAAAACTTTTTTTTTTTTTTTTTTTTTTTTTTTTTTGCAATCAATTTTTGAGAATCCGTACATAGAGAATGTGCTTTGTGCAAAGACGTTTAGATTGAAAGATAAATTTGGCAAAAGTGCTTCTGTTTAGAAGGAACATAATTGGGAGAGAAAAAGAATGGAAGGTCTGGGAAAGGAGGATAAGGTTAAAAACTTGAGTTTATTTTTCGGTCGTCAAGGCCGTAATAGTATTTGGTGTTCATTCAATGTGCTCCTTAAGAGAATGAGAAACCATGAGCATTAAAGCTAAAATCATATGTAAGGTTAAAATGTTTATAATAAGATTACTATTCTCTACGTGTCTCTTAAAGAAAGCTTATTATTTAATGTCGTTCATACGTCAGGTTGTTTAAATATATGTGGGATGTATTCCGTTCTCCACGCTTGTTTACACATTTTTCAAATTATTATTATTTTTTTTAGTTTGTTTTAAAAGCCATTCACAGCCTTTAATAGATGAATAGATGGAATTTTTAATGAGTTGTTTGTTTTTAAAACCACCAGCAAATTATTTGAAACCATTAATACGTTTAATGGGGTGCTTTCTCCCTGTAAGCCCTTATGGGGCTCTTGTACGTTATTGACATCATATCTTAGCAATGATTCACATAATTATTATTACTTGTTTATTATTTATTTTGTTTCTTACTTGGTAATCGATTGTAAACAAACAACATTATAAATCATATTAAGAGAAACAATAGTAGATAGTAGTAATGTGCCATATGTGATTTATAGGTGACGTTGGAGTATGGATTCATTATTAATACCCGTACGCAAAACATAGGTTTTAGACACGATTACGGGATCCCATTCAATCTTCAATCAATCCCAATAAAGAATCTATTAAGTCAGACTTTGAATTCTTTTGCTCTGCTCCTGAACATAGTCGGTTTATTAGCTTACTGAAAACCGAATAATCCTGTTACCTTCTGTGTTTTTCGTCATATTGAGTTTATCATTTACACATTGCTTGAAGATATCAAAATATTACATTATGTCCAACGAACCCAATATCAATTCAAATAATGTAATTGTCGTTAAATTTAGTTTCTCCACTAACATCGATCATTGCGTTATCCGAAACGATTGCTCACAATGAGTGCTTTTATTGACCGCTTCAATCATCATTTTAAGCTGAATACGTATTAATAAAACTGTTCCTATTCGCAAGAAAACGTGAAGCCTGATATCGTTCGCTTCTTCGGCGAATCTAATTCCTCGAAAAACCTATTGATCCAAGTGATAAGTGAATGTTGCTTTATCAATATGTCATATCCTAAATTCAAAACTCGACACCCTCTACATTAGCATTGCCAACAACACTGAAATCTATCTGAAATGTAGGAAAACAAAACAAAAGTTAAGATGTCCGCCCATTGCATACCCTACAGCACTTCGCCTAATTATTCACTCGTTTTAATAACAATACTACACCAGAAATCGTAGATTATTTTCATGCAAAGGCGTACTTCTCATAAAAGTCATTTTATGACGTACAAAGGTGCAAACGACGAAGCAAACTTAATTTGCTCCATAAAAATTATACTATTTGTCAATTTTAGTCATCAAAAAGAAACACAAGAAATTACCCTGCTACTCTCTTCACATAATGGAGCCCAACCTCGCTAACGTTGATTTCTATGTCAACGGACTATTATAAATTAATTTTTACCATGAAATATTGTAATATATAAAGGATTAAGTTTCATAGGAACAGTTGTATTAACGGATCAAAATAATCAAAATACCTCGAAAATTATGGCCTATAGATTGAACACAAAATACATGGTCGGACATCAGATGGATAGGCAGACTGATGGACAAATAATAGATGGATCCGTCTTAAGTCATTTTTAATGTTGCACACGTCCGCACCTACGTAATGTACCCATGTACCAGAAGTAGTGTCGGGTATAAAAATAACATTTATAAATAAGTATCAAGCCTCTTCAGAAAGAATTAATTAATTAATTAACCAAATAATATCAAGGCGTAGTGATTATAGAGTCAAAATATTTATTCTTAAAGCTTTTCTTTATTCTTTGCGTTCTTTCCGTGTGCGTGCGTTAAATTTGGTGCGATTTATCGTGAACTTAATCGTATTAAGTTAAATTTAAGTATTGGTCTAATTCTCGGCATTTCTTCTCGCTAAGTGTTTTCGGAATCCGTTGTCTGTCTCCTTTTATTCAATACCATTCTCCCATGATAAATAGGAAAAATTTTTCTTTTTGTCATATATAACTGGCGCCTGTTTTAGATGAAAGATATAAGTAATATCGTTTAGTTCTAACGATAGAATTCTTAATCTAATCTTCTCTAACCGTCGCGAGTTATTTTAGCGACCCATTTGTCGTGGCTGCCGACTCTCATGAAAACTTTCCCGTCATTTCTCATTTCAAATCGATTTCTTTTACCCCTCGCCCCTTTGTTTTTCAGATAACTCTTATACGATATTAATTCAATTCCATTTATCTCATACTTTCTGAGATTATACGGATTGTTTGTAATGCTTCGCTTACATTCAAACAAACAGTTACCGGACAGTTTTTATTTATAATTGTAGATTGCTATTGTTCTGTTAGAACATTTAATGGGATTTATTATCACACACAACGAATAGAAATCATATAGGAATCTAATATGAATAAATACATTTTCATATGTAATCAACGAAAAGATTATTTATTATTTATCCTTATCCCGTATTATACGTTTTTTAAATAAGTACAAGTTTAAGTTAAGCTCGTCGGCGATCATTCTTGATCATTACAAATATATATCTACATTTTGCATTGAAATTTTTTTTTTGTTTTCGCTTTTTCTTTTTTCTTACTTTTCAAATTATCATTTTTTAGCACCAGCGACTTTATGGTCTTCCACATAATTTTTTGGCACAAGCAACTGTTAATTTTATTATTGAAAAAAATTTCGAATTTTGTGTTTATTTCTGCACACTCTGTAATTATTCCAACGGGCAACGGGCAAGCAGCACGCAGCCCGTTTGATATAATTGTGCTTTCGTTTCGTTTCGTTTCGTTTATAGCTTTTAAAATTGTTTTTGAATCATTGATCCATTTTGCGATGTGCTGTTCCACTAAATTGTTTATCCTTGGTCTTAGTGCATCATTTATACTTTTGATGGGTGCCTTCGGAAATTTATGATCAATATTTTTTTAAGAGTGCTTATTAATCTTTTTCCCACAAAAATTATTGCGAAAAATAAAATTTTTCAAAATGCAATAATTTCATATTTCATATTATTTATAGGCACTTTATAGGCATTCGAATTTCAAAGACCGCCTCACTGTTATTAATTTGAAAAGAAACAAAAAGAAAATTAATTGTGACGACATAATCAATTAGAGTATCTGTTGCATTTGTTATTCTTGTTGATCGCGTTACAATATCTTTGAAGTAATTATCTTTGTTTTTATTGCACCTTGTGGCGACCTTTATCGCTATCATATTCCGACCAAACAATATTCAAAACTGACCAATTATTAGTTTTATTATTATTTCAACTTAAAGCAAATTGTTTAAAGATCAATTTAGCGAATTTTGTCCGCAAAAGGATCAATGCATACCAACTAACTTATGTTTTACACCATTTCTGATAAGTGTGTATTAAGTTTGTCTCACGATATATGCAACTCTTAGAAGGACTTACGATCCAATCCGATTCGTCTTTTATGATACCAATAACTATGTCTGTCTGCTTAATATCAATTCATTTCTTCTTTCCTTTTATTTTGTCAAAGGACAAACACTATTGAAAATGGATCATGTGGTAGTTTTCCATGCTAAGTGAACGGGATGAGGACATTTTGTCAGTCACCTACCATGGGGACATTCTTGTAAAGAAAATAATAAACTCGGCCAAGCTTTCAGGATATTATGATGGAATTTTGTCGATTTATAAACTTCCTGTACGAAATTTGAACCACTTACGTACGTCTATTCTTCGATCTCTCCTATATAAAGGTTTTTCATGCAAGCTAAACCCTTTTACAACCGGGCAACGAGGTATAATTTGCAGTACGTTATGACGTAAATCGGCGAAGCAGTGCAGACCATTTCGTTGTCAAGCTCGCCTATTTAAATGACTTTATTTTAATTTCGACTTCTAGCCGTCAAATCACTTTATTTATTCAAGTTCTTTCAATTGTTCTGAGTTGCATGTCAAATAAATTTTCCAAACCCTACGGTGATGTACTGCTGATGCAACTGCTGATTCATGCTTTTGCTAGCGCTGTCAGGAAGCATGCTTAACATATTTCAGACAATAAAATATCGGGAAAAATCCAATCCGAGCCCCCTCGATTGGTGATAAATTCATTATAAACTCGTTATCGATAATGTGAAAGCCATCTCCTTTACTCTATCGCTTGCATTGCATTGTACTCGTTGCAGATTTCGTCATTCCCTTACTTTACATTTTGATTTTTCGCTTGAGATAAGTGCGAAAGTTTGAACCGTACACGAATAGATTTGAAAAGACATCTAAAACACATCTAAAAAGAGCAGCAACGCATCTAGCGATAAAATCACTGCCCGTACACTGCACTTTACATATACGTCAGTTTATACCCTATCGTCTTACTTTGGCTAAGTGTAAATGTTACTTGGTTCTGGCAATTGTTTGCGTTAGGATGGAGGATGAGATCAGAATTTGAGTTGAGTGAAATTTGATTCTACTATTAAGGTCTCTATATGAAATATGCTTCCTATTGATCGCATGATAGTGATCTATGTACTTTCTTTAACTTGTTTGTGTAGACAAATGTACACTACATTATATTGGATTAAATGTGAGGGCAAGGTCACGCACTTTTTTCCTAAAGATTTGCAATCGTCACAAATGAAGTTGCATTGTTCAAATATACCGTGAAAAGTTCTATGAAAAGTTTTCATACTTGTGCGAATTAAGAGCATTGAGATCTGTTATTTTGTCTTGAATCAAAAATTCACCAAACACTTAACGAATATCGTGGGTAAATTTTTAATGCAAACGCCTTTCAAATCGACGAGTGTTCAAAACCAATCAAGATGCACGGATGCTTGGTGTTGTCGTATTTATAATATATATAGGAAATAAGAACATTATATTCGGCTGTTAGCGATTCTTCGATGCCCATCATCTTCGGACTAGAAAAAGACAAACAAAAAAAACAAAAAATACTAAATCTCCATGTTCTGGTGACTTTTTCCATTTTTTACAGAATATAGGTGGAAATTTTTAACGTGCGCCTATTGCAATTTATGAGGAGAGAACAGAAAAACTAGAAAGGAGAGCTGTTTTCAATTTATGTTCCACTACAGACGTGTCCTTTCACAGTTTTGGCCCTGCTACCAACACCACTTAATCGCTAAAACGATGGGTTATCGATAATAGTTTGTCGTCGCATTTAATTGTAAGAAATTTTCTGTATAAAATTTGCTATCACGTGAGGCAAGACAAGTAACTTACTGTATTGTGAATGCAGCAATTTGGTCAAGTATACGTACGGTTTGGTACGCGACGCGTACCAAATTCGTCGTTGTTTCTATATCAAAAAAAAAAAAGAATAAGTTTGTAATTCTTTACAAGTCCTTCTTGTTTAATATTAATCGATTTAATAAAATACAAGAATTTTAATAAAGTAGAATAAGTCAAAAGGGTGAAACTTTATTCTGATCGAATTGCTTATACGAAGCGATCACAATCTATGCGTGGTGAGGGCAACCCGAACAACATAGCTTCGAGAAGAATTCAGTTAAAGTTTTAAGTAGTGGCAGTTTAAATGGGTTTTATGAGTAATCGACATTAGGGTAATATATAACATTGTACGTACCATAAAACGTGTACGATTAAGATGATGAAAAAATATCTTTAATTTACAGTTACCATCGCTTAAATCGCTCGTGATAAAACAGAGAATAAGTTAAGTAATAGGAAAACTGATAGTATAAAACGTTCTCTTATTAAATCGATGTAATGGCAAACTAATTAAAGCTTCACGCATTAAGGCTCATTTCGTAAAAAAAAAAAATGCACTTTTCACCGTAAAAAGGCGTCAGTTTGTTCAACTGCATTAGTCGAAGCAAAATTGCTTTAATTGTTGCAACTGAGATACAGCGTCGCATGATTTCTTCTTTTTATTTCCCTTTTCCTTTTTCGTTTTTTTTTTTTTTTTTTTTTTTTTTTTAAATACCAAAGCACATATTGATGGAATAAAGAAAGCCATTCTCTTGCATAACCGGATACCTATAAGCGTTATCTATACCGATTTACATACATATGCACTCATTATCTAATTACCTTTCCAATGGTATTTGTTGGAGTCAGAAAAAAAAAAAACAAAACAAACAAAAAAAAAAATGTTCTTTTAAAAAATTCCAATTTAGAGAAAGTGCTTTATAATTACGTAATGGATTCGTGAAATGAACGCAAAACTGACAGTTCTCACAGAAGGAATATAAAAAAAATAAATAAATAAATAAATAAAATAATATAACAGCAGAGTGCAATTCGTATAATATTCACAGCTTGAGGAAACGCATTTCTATGAAATTTCAATTTAATTGATTTTCGTATTTTAATAGACGCACACACCAACAACAAAATAAATAAATAAACTCAATTTTAAGTAATTAAATAATTTTTCATCAATAATAAATTTTGTTAGCTTTGTTTTCTTTCTCTATTTGAACACGAAAAGCTGCTCATCTTTCTTTAAGTGTTCACATATATATATATATATATATAGGTATATGTATGTGCATATAGATGCAAAATTTACACATTCTTGGATGCATACAATCGATTTTTGACATATTTTTACAAAAATTAAAATTTGTTATCTTTGAAAATATTCAACAAAATGAAAAACTATAACAAAAGTCAATCAAGTTGAATGTTAGGATTTCGATATTAAGCAAAATTTCCTATATCTGTATGTAGATATAAATAGTTATGTAAATGTATATGCATATAAATACATATATATATATATATATATATATATATAAATACATATATATCTATTCAAACTTTTGTTCTTTTGTATAAACCCATAAATGGTACCTAAAAACTTGTTTAAATATCGTCTTACATTTAGGATTTGCCAAAATTCAGTTACCCTGAATTTATGATTACATTCCACATCTCAAATATTATTAACCAGACAAAACGATAATTCAACATATGATTCGATAGCATATCTTTAGTAATGTATAAGTAATCAGCTCTCAACATTTCCTGCCTCAATACATACCATCAAGGAAATAATCTAATATTTTCAAACCATCCCAGCCAGGAGAACTCGAAAATGTCTGATTTCATTTTCAAAGTGGATAAGCTGCACTTAATTTCTTTTCTTATTTCAGCACACTTATGTTTACGAATAAATAAGTTAGCGCAAATTATTTCCATGGCAAGATATTACGTTTCCTCGACACTGAGCTATTACAAGAATCATTTCATTATCGATCAGCTTCTCTTTGTTGCCAATATCAAAAGAATTGCAACAGTATGCCTTCCGTTTAAAAAAAGATCTGTGGTTAGGGAGCGAAAATTTGCTGAATTATTTTAGCTTTTAGAAGGTTACAGATTAAGATGATAACTCGATTTAATGCCGCTCACATTGGTGACCGGCAAGTATTAGAAATCTTCAAAAAAAAAAAAAAAAACTAAAAGCTCTATAGTGGGACACGGGCCACCGTAAAACACTTTTCACCGCCTGGCATAATACGGTTTTGCATATAGAGACTCTTTAAGATAACGATTTATATGGGAAATGGTCGAAAAGTTGATTCGATCTGAACCTTCAATAGCTTTAGGCCAAACATGCCCTCTACGCTGAACACAAGAAAACCCTTCCGACAGACGGACAGACAAACTTAGATGAATAGATACTCAAGTTGTACAAATAATTTCGAGAGTCTCAGATAATGTTTTTAGTAGCATCAGAAAATGAGATAAACGGAGGGACAGACATTCTCCGATCAATTCAGAAAGTGATTCTTATATCGATCGCTATAATGAAGCATAGATCTATACAAAGTTCGTTTGGGTGTTGCATGCATTCGCACAAGTGATGTAGGGTATTAAAAGTAGACCATAAACAATATTATTTTCAATAATTGCCCACTGAGCAGATGTAGATTTCGAAGATAAAATTATCAATGCGGTATTCGCATTCGTTTAGTCCGATCAGCCTAACAACAATGATATAATCAAGAATAATATCATCCCATGATTCTCTTTTTCTTCCTCTTTTTTTGAGTTGAGTTAAAATGCACTCAATTACCAAAATCTCTTAAATATTCAAAATTTAAATAATAAAAGTAAGAAGTAGGAAAGTAAGCGCGCACTTTGAAATCACTTTGGCCCCGCCTTCCCTCAACGTTAGATATTGCTTTAAAGAAAATAAGAATCTTTGCACAGCGTTGAACTATTTGGCGTAGAACTAAACTCTTGATATTTTTTAATGAAAATCAAATTTTTTTAAAACGTTCTCGTTACAAAACTCAATGCACGAGATATGCAACATCGTTGTCGATGGTCTTTTGGCAGGACGAAATATCCATCGATCCATTTTCGCACATTTTTTAACTTTTGCGAACACTTGATGTGCTAAATATGACTGCGAGTGTTACTGAAGCTCCAAGCTGGGGACGAACGAACATATACGAACATCCTCATCGTCCTCAAGATTACAAATTTTTGCAAAAAATCTACGAACGACTTTTAAACTGTGTCATTGCTTACTCCATGTTCACACTAAGCCTAACCTAATAATTTCCGCGGCTTTAGTTGCATTTAAATGACATCCACCCTTTTACACTTTGATATGACTGAACGACAGCTTGCAAACAACTGAAATAGAAATGCCTAAGCTAAGTATACCCAAAATTTCGAATGAAATGAATGCGCCAGGTACGTCGTATAAAGCATTTAACATCAATACGTTGAACTTAATTCTACACGCAACGTTTACTTGATAAATCAAAATTCATTGATTTCATTACTAAGAAAA
>NW_023998415.1:29816013-29857594 GCF_014805625.2 Glossina fuscipes
TGTATATAAGTATGTATATATATATATATATATATATATATATATATATGCACATATATTTACATATATGTATATTGGCGCGTATGTGTGTTTGTGACACAAATATGGTTTAGCATATGAGCATATTGGGTTAATGGAACGATTTTGGTGACGTCATTAGTTGAACCTTATGCTTCACACTGTGTCTATGACACGGTTTTGCTACTTTTATACACTTGGCATCTAAAGTAGGCAGATAACGTACGTACATGCACACATTTACTTGTTATATGTAACGTTTTTGTAACCCACATATTTAAAAGTAAAGCATAATTGCCAAGGATTTTAAAGTTTGGTCTCCGGAATTATGAGAGTAAAATAAAAAATGCATTTGTTGGCGACGAACCTCTAAAATTTTCGTATATATATTTTATTTACAGTTAATTTAGCTCTGACACTCTCTGGACTTTAATTAGTTTGATGCGTGTCAGCGAACGCTTTATTAGAAACTTTCATTTTTATTTACTGAAATTGAACTCTTCATCGAATCCATCGCAAGATATTTAAGGCTTAAAAAGTAGATGCACACTCTTTTTTCTCTTCGTTATAAATTCGCAATCACTGTTATTGTGTTTTATTCAATTTCTTTTTCTTTTTTTTTTTGTTTTTTCTTTCATAACATCGCAGATACATTTATATAGTCTCAAGAGACTTGCGCATTAAAGCTTGTACTCTTGTGCTTTGTCGTGGAAGAGAAAGATTATCTATAAAACACAATTAGATGGAAATTTATATTTGAGAGAGAAGAAGAAGAAGAAGTGTTTAATAGATTCCTGAGCTTGTAAGCTCTACTACTCGCAATCAAAGATTTTTCTTAAACTAATTATATTTTGTATACGTAAGCAGGAATTTGAAACATATAATGAAATGCCGTATATTCCATATTCCGTATGCAGACAAACCGTAACTACCATAATAAGTTCTTTTGATGCTTGTATGACTTAATTACGATTTCTGATAGTTAAGTAAAATAAGCAAAACTTTTATTTTTGATTTGTTAAACAAAAAAGGCACTTTAATAATACCAATACTCGAATATATCTATTTTTTTTTTTTTTTTTTTTTTTTTTTTTTTTTTTTTAGTTAATAAATTATATTGAGAAATACTTCATAAATCCACTGAACTCATTTCCAGCATCATTAACATTTATGCTTTTCCGCGATAGATATAGATAATAAAAACGTACGCAAATATTTGCAGAGATCGCGGCAATACTCGGGGTAGTGTCTGTTGTCAACATTTATATTTAATTCCAAATGCATGCACGCATAGAATGAGGATCATTGCAATCGTTACTGCTTAGAGAAAGTTATTTACAATATTTTTACGTGCAATCGTAAGGAGAAGATGCAATCTTTAGCTTACTTTTTCTTTTTTTTTTTTTAAACTTTTATGTTATTACACTCTGCATTGTTATTATGAAGAACGACTGTTTAAGAGGCCATAAAAGTTTCATAATAAATATGTTAAGAAAAACAAAATATTATCAACTATGCTAAAGCTTCAATCGCTATGATGGGGATACAGTTCTTTACCGTTCTATTTAACCTTTAAGTAGTGAGTCATGAGCATGAAGAGGCGAAATATATTTGCAACAGATTCCAACTAATCCCTCGTCTATTCTTGATCAATTTAATGCTGTATGCGTATCGTGCGGTTTCGGGAGTAATATTAAAAATTTGCGAGATAGTCTAATATTGCGAATACAATGAAAGACATGGTAAATTTTAGGTGCTGATGCTTTAGTAATGACGTCATATAAGCAAGAAAAATGCACATTTTATTTCATAAATTTATTGTTTGTGTTTACTTTAGCTTTCTTAGGATGTTTAATTGTGAACAATGATGATTTCTGGTATTGAGCCAAAAGCGAACACATTACTCCGCACAAGTACGTACACATATACATATACATCACACAACTAGACGGCAAATACAAATTTACGTATCTGTTATATAAACACGTACGTATCTGTTATATACATATATACATATATATGTATATACATATATATATATATATATATATATATATATATATATATCTACGTATGTTTATAAACATTTCGACTAAAATGAAAGCATATACGAGTGGGACAGAAAAAAACATTTGAGGGTTTGAGATGTGTGGTTGGGAACGCAACTTCCACACTCAATATGCAGCACATGCGGTAGCAAGAAGTACATCTTAAAAAAGCGTAATGTGAAAAAACATTATTTTTAATTGAAAAAAACCACATATTTTCAAGCTGTAACGATAGACAAGATGAAGGTATGAACATACAAGTAAACAAATTGATTCAATTCATTCTGGCGGATTGAAGCAGATCCGTATCAAAGTTTAATTTTTTGCTTTTTTTTTTTTTTTTTGTTTTCTGTGCTTATGTGATCATTTTAAAATATTCAAGAGTGGAATGAAAAATCGATTTTTCAAGCGTAGTCACATAATCATATTACAGGTACTTAAAATTATAAACACCTTCTTCTTCTTCAGATTTATTTTTATCGCTTTCCCTAGCCCCCTTCAATTTTCATCATCTATTTACAGGAATTTATATGTACAATACTCATTCTGATCTTGTCCGTTTGAACAAAATGATTCAACTCTCTTGGCTCGACTGAATTTGCTTTCCGCAAACATTCTGGCTATACGTACAGTTTTCAGTATTATCTTATATATTTTGTGATTTATCGAATGGAAATTGGATAGAAAAACACCATTTTGTTTAATACACATGCTTCTTAGTTAACAGTTGTGAACAGTTACTAATATTCGTAATTTAATACAAAGGCATTGCCAGATGTAGACATCTGATATCCTTAAATTAACTTTTTGAAAAAATTTTCGATAAATTTTTGACATCATGTTCTAAAGGAAAAGTTGTAACTGGCAGTGGTACGAAAAACGAAATTTAAGAAATAAACATTTCGAGAGCTGCCGAGTCTCCGCTTTGTCTTCTTAAAAAGTCTTATATATCTTGGCATTTTTACTTTTAGACGCAATACATTTTTTCATTCTTCAACAATACTACAAAGCTAATGACATTTGGGCCGCCACAGTTCGCAAACACAAAATAGTTATTGAAAATTTCGATAAAAGTGTGCATATGTACCATAATACACATACAAATTCTGATTCAATAAAAACTTTTAAAATTCAAAAAAAAATTCTGTTTACCTTTTAATACAAATTTGTGTACATTTTTGGACACCTTTTATATACATATATATAAAACGTATATAGCACATCAATTAGTAAATCTCCACTCTGACACATGTGCACTGTGGTAGCACTGTTCGCAGACCTATATGACTCCTGACTGTTGACTCTTGACGTTCGTATTATCCAAAAATGATATGTGCCAGACCGGAGACTTATTGAGTGATGCCAATAGTCGTATGTGTCGTTTAATGCACAATGATGAAGAATGTTTCTATCCACAACATAAATATACAACATATAAAAATACAAAGAAATTTTCTCTAAGAATGATACGTATCAATTATATTTGGATCTGTAACTTAGGTCCATGTCTAATGGCCAACAGACCAATTTATTCATTTATTGAGTTTTGAATCCAATTTTCACCAAATAAATTTTAAATGCCAAGACATGCAAATTAAGCAACAGCACTCAATCTTATCATCATTATTTATTCAAGGGTTATATATATATATATATATATGTGTATATATGTAAATACATGTGTTCTTTTATTTATATATATAATTAAATCCATAGTTAAATGCAATTGCCCTGACGCCCTCAAATTGAGCGCATTTATTTCCGTACACACGCACACTCCTGCACTTGCCGGGTTCATGCGAGCAAATATAATGGCTGGCTGCTAAAAAAGCATTGGTTGAAATCAAGTTCCTTTAAAACTAAAACACGAGCTAATAATAAAGTGTAAATTTACTGACATTACGAAAAAGTTGCGAACTGCAAAAGCAATAAACAAAATTTTTCTAAAAATTTCTAGCCAAGGCCAATGGCCAAAGCATGTTAAGCAATAATAATTTTTACTTTTTACGTACGTAGCCTTTACCTTATTACTATACCTGGCTTACGGCAAACCAATTGAAAAATTACAACTAAATATAAATTCCTATCGCCTAATAGTGCACTTAAATGCTTAGATAAGGGGCTGCATTAGTTTCAGTTTAAATATGTATGCATGCAGAAAGTAAATACAAACCGGAAACACTGTCGCGCGAGGACATTTATACGCATTTTATAATATCCTTCACCTGATTTTCAACATTAAAAATTTTTCAAAAACATGTTTATCTTTTCTAGGTTAACATTTCGTTCAATTTCTTATTATCTTTGAACAGTGTTGTATTTGGAGACTCGTGAACTGTTTCAAATTAATTATAAATAAACAAATACGAGATACGTTCAAAAAGAGGTGACTTTTCAAATTACGTGGGCTACGTATATTCGACTTTCAATTTGTTGTTGTTGTTGTTATTGTTGTTGTTGCTATTTTGGTACACATGTCCATAACATATGCTGGCACTCTCAGTCATTTGGCACTTTTAATTTGTTTGTTTGTGACAGATATAGAAAGGGTAGACGTGCTTTGGTATGCTTGGCGATTTTTTGCTATAGAAAAAAAATGGATCAAAGAATGTGTAAGATGTGTAAGAAATAAAATTAAGTGCCCCAATTCATTTAAAATGTTGTCTGTAGCGCTTTACCACCCTGTTTTCAGTAAAAAACAAAAGGTTTACGAGTGGTTCAGGCGCTTCAAGGAAGGCAGAGAAGACGTTAATGACAATACCTGCCCTGAACGTCCCAGTACGTCGACAACTAATGAAAACGTTGAAGTAGTGGAGAAAATTGTTATATAATATTAGGGAAGCTGCTGAGGAAATTCACATAGTGGTGCCATGAAATCTTTTCGAATGTTTTGAGCTTGAGACTTGCGGCAGCGAGCTTTATTTCGAAATTGCTAAAAATATAAATATTTTAACCCAAAAGAACCGTCACATGCGCAGTTGTCAGGAGCTATTAAATGATGTCAGCGATGGTGCAGATTTGCTCCAATGTCTCATAACTAGTAACGAAACATGAGTATATGATATGATTACGACGTCAAAACCAAAGCCCAACCATTTCAACAGAAACGACCAGAAAATCCAAAATCGAAAAACGAACTCCAAGTTCTGTCGATTGTGATGATTTTGCTCACCGCTTTCTTCGGCTATAATGGCGTGGCGCAGCATAAGTTCTTCTCAGAAGGTGTTATAATCAATAAGCAGTACACGTGACGCAATTCGAATTGTGGAACAACCAGTTATGGACATTGAATCAGTTCACACGTCGCCGTGATTGTGCCTCAACCACCGTATTCATTGAACTTTGCCCCTACAACTTTCTCCTGCTCTCAAAACTAATAAGACCTATGAAAGACGGGGTTTTTCACATGATTAAAGAGATACAGACCGCATCGCTAAAGGAGCTTAAGGTCAGAGCAAAAGCGCATATCGCAAGTGCTTTGAGAATTGGAAAAAAACGTTGGGGCAAGTGTATCATATCTACGGTCGATTACGTTGAAGGGGACAAAATAGACGTTGCAGAATAAATATGTTTTGAGGAAAATAATAAATTACTCGATTTTTTTAAACACACCTCGTATATGAAGGGACTTAATTAATTTAAGTAAATTTTAAGTTAGGCACGAAGACATTCTCACCTACAATTCGACATAAATGCATTTCGTAGTTGCACAACTTTAGAGATCGTTTTGGTCTTCGTTTCTTTTCAAATCTTTTGATCTGTTATGTGAACACAAAGAGAGGGAGACATCGTTATTTTCTAAGCAAATAATATAACAGTTCTTCCGATCTGCTGCCTTTATCAATATTAAATAATTTCAATAAGGTATTAAAAATTGTTCTCATATTAGCCTTATTCTTAGCAACAAGTTTTGGTTTTATATCTACCTTATATTTCTTAGAGGGAACGTGCATCGTAAAAACAATATATAAATAAAAAATATAAAAAGCTTCCCCACGAAAATAAAGGTCTTTTCACTGACGAACGTACGTTTTGAAAAGTTTCTAAGTGAAAGGAAATGTCCTTGCTAGAAGCACATCATTATTCCGGCCTACATCAGTACACTCACCGACGAAGGATCAAAATATTGGTTGGTTTGGCCGAAAATTGCTTTGCTGGCAATGTACCGTGTAACCAGATGATCAGTAGGAATCAACGTTTATTTGCTAAAACGAATTACGTTAAACTTACGAACTTGGTGAGGTGCAATGGCGGGGACTTACGCACTAAAGATACTGACGATTCGATATCCTTTATATACAGTCAGCTTTTTCCCGCAATGTCTACCCCGGTACCATAAAAGCCTTTTCACATGCCATAATCTCCGAGTTGGTAGAGCAAGCATTTACGGATGATCCGTAATAAAAAAAGTAGGGTATTTAAAAAATTCACTCGGAGTGGTTCGATTAGAGATTGGATGTTATATTCTAGCGCTAGATGAGATTGTAACTCCCTGAAAGCAAGTTGTTATTGCAATTTTATTAAGGCAACCCGAGGGATTTCTTCAAATTCGTAAATTGCAAACAAAAAG
The DNA here is from genome assembly GCF_014805625.2 of Glossina fuscipes. Taxonomy (NCBI): domain Eukaryota; kingdom Metazoa; phylum Arthropoda; class Insecta; order Diptera; family Glossinidae; genus Glossina; species Glossina fuscipes. Next base: position 29,822,650 of record NW_023998415.1, read on the forward strand.
TAAACGGATATCCTTCCGTCATGAGCTTTGGAGATTTCGTGTCATCCGCTATTTTTGTAATAACCAACCTTTTTGCAAATTTTGTTGTTGAAGTCTGCCAATGCTCAAATGTTTTGCTTGATAATTATCCGTATTCGATAAGATCCTTCGATATTTTTATGTCTATGTCTTTCTCCGAAGAAAAAGTATTTACAGCATTGTCAACGTTGAAACCTTGTAATTATCCTGGCCCTGATGGTGGTCCGTCTGCGATTCTTCAACATTGGGCTGATTTACTATGTCCTTCCTTTACATAAATTTTTAATGTCTGTTTGAAAAAAGGTTACTTTCTGTCGGTTTGGAAGAGTAGCTCTATTTTACCTTTAGGGCAATTATCAAACATAGTGCACTGCCTAAACTACTTGACTCACTAGTACCAAAAAGGCTTACTCCGGTTTTAGGATCAATTATATCGCACTGTGGATTTGGTTTTTTAAAAAGAAGATCAACGGCCACCAATCTTTTGCGAGTTTCGTAATCCAACTTACAAGACATTTTCCGATCAAAAACAAACTGACTTGACCATAGGTTATTAGTCTATAAATTACATCGTCTTGGCTTTACGGACAGTAAGATTGCCTGGTTTAGTAGCTATCTCTTTGGTCGCATTCAACGGGTGGCGCTGAAGTCTTGTCAGTCCAAAGTAGCTGATGTCCTCGTTCTGATGTTCCTCAGGGTAATCATCTTGGCCAGCTTTTATTTATTTTATACGTGAATGACTTTCTGGAGCGCATTCAACATTCCCGTGTTTTAGTGTTTCCAGACGTTGTTAAACTGTCCCTTTTCTTTGACTTAAAATATGGTACTAAACTTCTTCAGTCTAATCTTGAGAAGCTATACTTACCTGTGGCGCGCAACCAATGATATGGTGTTGAATTCAAACAAATGTAAGAAAATGTCTTCTACGTGTTGTAGTACGACGCCTTCTTATCATCGCATAGTTAATTACATTGTGGAAAATGTTTGCAATTACAAAGTCTTAGGAGTTGTGCCTGATTCAAAACTCGAGTTTGACAGTCATCTTGAACTGTCAGATCCCTTTTAGGATTTATAAAAAGATGGTCTAAAGAACACACGTTACTAAGTGCTTATATACTTCATTAGTTACGCCAACTCTTGAATACTCGTCGATAGTTTGGCTTCCTTGCTATCGATGCCATATTGATCTTATGGAGTCTGTTCAACGGGTCTTCTTGATGTTCGTTTTGCGAGGGTTGGGATGGGATCATACCCTATTTCTTCGCGCAAAAAAAAGGTTCAAATGTTGTTGGGTGTAACCTTCCTCTTTAAGCTAATAAATGGTGATGTTTATGCGCCGACTTATATTCACATCCCTAGTAAGAACTCGAGATGTTTTGTGCTTTTGCAGCCACCACAATGCCGTACAAATTATAAATCGTTCAATCCGTTTCGAGTAACGTGTAAGATGTTCAATGATCATTACCACTTACTTGATCTGTCGGTTTTCTCCGTTAATAAGGTGAAAAACGTTACATTATCGAACTAACGGCAAAATATTTTTGATTTACTTATCTTTGATTGATATTTTATACAATATATTGCTCGAACTTAATACATTTAACACACAAGTGGTGTTTGTGTTACATCTTTGAGTATATCATGAAAGGGCAACTTTTGATCAAAGTTGCCCAAGCATACTATATTGTGATAGCGATAACTTATTAGTTAGTCTTATAATAAATAAATAAATAGATAAATTGAGAAGATATTTCGCAATAGCAAAACAATAATGAAATGTAACAACGAAATTAATTAAAAGAAGAAAGAATTCTCTTAAATTTAAACTTGGTCTAAAATGTTAACTGTAAGATTTAATTAAGCATTGCTACCTAAGCACTGAATACATACTGTTTTATCCTTTCAATTTGCCTAAAGCTAGGTGGTTCGAAAAAACACGCAGGTAACGCATATCATAGCTTAATTTTAAGGTATATTTCATATATTAACCATCAGCTGATAATTACGAAATTTGTAGCTGAATATTGCATAAATAAATAAATAAATAGACTGTCTTGACAATTTTGAATCTTAAGGCATTGAAAAAAAAAAAAAAACCATGGCCTGTCTACTCTGTTGTCTGTTGTTTGTTATAGAGGTAAAGGCAAATACTATCCACAATTGCTAATGGATGAGGAAAATCCAATTTATCCTTCGCAACACGATTTCGATGTTGTTTAGAAAATCGTATTTGAAGCTCTCTCGGTTCCGAAGTTACGAAATGTGAAATATGAAATGTGAAATCTTGTCACATTTGCTTTCGTTAAGATATTTTTTTGCTCGCCCATATACGATGCCAATGATCTGGGATCATTGGTATCTATAACCACACACACATGCAAGTTCAGCTATAGACGTTTGAACTTAGTATACAAAGAAGTATTGTTCGCCTACGTCTTCACCACCCTAAGCTTTCCCTTCAGATAAACATTTTTGTGTAAAGACTGAGTTGCTTTACCTTTCGCCAATTTTTTACGTTTTCAAAAAACTCATGAATACGTCAACTTTTAACGGTGATCATGAAAAGGTCTCCCCTGCTCATCTGGCAATCCTATCAATCTATCTATTAAGCAACAACTACTGCTAGCAGTTTAATTTAACTGGCCTAGGATTTTACAAACCCACTTAAAAAGTCATTGTCAAACTTAATTAATCAGAGGGTTTAAACTGGTACGATCCAATGTTTTGCGGCAAGATGTCAGCGAACATAATTTTTATACTCGTTCGTTAAGGTGTTTCTGCTTCGCTGTGAATTCAATTGCATCGCGTCTTATGAACGTGTATAACTTACTTAACACTTGAAAGTTTTAAATGCTATAATAAAACGTTGCAAAGAGCATTTCAGAAACCATTGCACTAGCGCGACATTACCATAATCAGCCATTTGTAGAGGAGATTATAATGATGCAATTATTTTGTACGTTTAACGCGAATTTAAACTATTAAGCGTTTCGTTGCAATTATGTATTAAATAAAGAAACTAAAATTTAAACACATTTTTCATATATATTATGTGCTATTAAATTATATACGTGGCATTTTCACAGGACGCGTTTGAAGTAAGCTTCCTGCCTTTAGGAGAGTTCTGAAAGCAAAAAAAAAAAGGAGAGAGAGAGAGAGAGAGAGAGAGAGGGGGAAACAAATAATAGTCGCACGAGGAAAGCTCGAGGCCAAATCCCAAATTTTTCTCGAATCACAAGATATGATAAAAGATCATCTCTGTCCCGTGTGAATTTTAATCGCATTTGCTGCCAGCGATGAAAGACTGGGGCCGTGTCTTCTAGGCAGGTTAGAGCAGCTCACATGACGCACGATTCCTTTCCAATCCGACCAGATGTAAGGAAATTACCTACGCAGTCGGCAATTCGTACTTTATCACCAACAACTTTCGCGACTGTTTCGCACATTATTGAGCGACGTGACGTGACGCGTTTCACATCCCACTTAATCAATCTTTTCATTCATTGGATTTCATTCCATTTCAGCGGCATTTCGGAAGTTCAATGTGTCGTCTAAATATCGTGAGTCCTTTTTTACCCGCCCTCGTACAAATAGTTTCGTGTCAGTTTTTTAATCAATGCTTAGTTCTCCAGCGATATTACAAGACAAGGTATGCTCGTCTCTCTCAATGTTTTTTAATAATTTCATCGAGCTTATTAACGATTGAAAGACCAGAGCGCGGCACATCTGCATCATCTGCATTTTGCAGGGCACACACACAAGCGAACCATTTAAGTTCTGCTGATTTTGTCAAACTAGGCTTTTGCGTAAACTTTTTCACAAGCCGACGAAATGCTATGGCACTAATCAAAGTGGTGTCGTGCGATAAGCGAATTTTTTTTTTTTTTTTTGTAAAGCATTTATCTGACTTATCTGACGGAATGAACGAATCACGCAATATGTCTTTAAACCCGAAAACACTTCTTGCACAGATCTGTATTAAGTTTGTGCGGATGTATATAATACACAGAAGAATTTGAGATAGACTCACCTTTCATTTATAGTCACCTAAGTTTATCTGTCCGCCTGTTTGTCTCGCATTCTTATGTTCAACCTACGTTTCGCAGTTTTTGCGATATTTTGATCGAATTTGGACAGAAGTTGTTTGAGCCAAATACGAAGAAGAAAATTGTTCGACTCGAATCTCTTTTTCCACCATAATTGCATTAAGTAAAGTGAAGGTATTCACCGTATAGTGTTCTTACTTGTTGTGTATTCTAATCATCTGTCAATTGTCACTTTTTGAATACATAAGCAAGTGAGTAAGTTGGTGAAATTTTTCCCTTAGCTTGTATATTGCGGGCCTGCACTGTACATTGCTAAAGGAGGATTGTTAAAGGAGGTAGATTCGTTCCAGTTCTTTAAATAACTGATTTTTCCAATCATTTTTTCAGTTTATTTTGTTTACATTCAAAATTTATGAATTTTCTTAATAGTGAAGTAAATTGCGAAGCGTCCTTGAGTAACTAATATTTTTATTAAAAATCTTAAAAGATGTGCATAAAGTAACATATCAACGTTATATATCTAATGCCATAACTAATAAATCAATTATTTCCAAGCAGCTAACTGTACATGTGAGTGCAATCGGATGTGATGGCATAGTGCGATGGTTTCAATGTGTAAGGGCGCGACGGCAAGTATTTCATATAAGGGCACTCGCATACTCTTGTAGGCACTCAATAGATAACCATTTGCTTACTTATTGTTGTTCATTGTTTTTTAAAATTGTGCATATAGATAAGAGCGAATATATGGGCCCACCAGCTCTTATACAAAGGCTTGTATATGCTCGAGCACACGCTCTCAAGCGGTGAGTGTTCTATAGATGACAAGAAAAGTGTACTTTATGTTTAAGAAATTTATTCAAATTTTTCTTTGCGATGAAAAAATTCTATCTAAAGTGAGTTTTCTTTTCCCTTTTTTTTTTTTTTTTTTTTTTTTTTTCTTTATAACTTGAATATATTCATATGTATGTCGGTGCATATATGGGCACACACTTGCTTTGCATGTGTGTAACAAAGCTAACAAACAAAGGGGTTTTCTTTTGCCTTCTTTTTTTTTCTCTCATGGCTACTCATGGTCAAGTACCGTAAATTGAAATGTTTCTGATGCACATACATTTATCAACGCAGTTATCGACATATTCATCTTTATTATCATTTTTATCGCATCGGGAATGGATGAAGTAAACATTTAAGAAATTGATCATTTCATTTAGTTTTCTATAAGGCGCTATCCGGTGTTACCAAAACTCTCTTTAAATACTTTTCAGTTCAAATTCAATGACGTTATCATTGCTCTTACTCACATTAATATACACTTTCCGATATGCAAATTCGAAGAAGTAGTATATACTTATATTTCGGTCTACACCATACTTTTTTACACGATTTTCATTTTATACGGCCCATAAAAGTATTCGCTGCAACTTAACTCTGTATGAAAATTTGCATTTCCTCAAGGATTTGCGGAGCGAAAAAAAATACGAAATATTCGAAGATGAAGGATCCTTAATGTAGATTAATCAACCAAACAAGTGATAAAAGGAATGAAAATTTTATGAAATTTTTCAAAATATTCTTTTGTGTTTTTTGGATAGATTCAACTCTCTTATTATATACGCTATATATATATATATATATATTACATTTTCAACTTATGAACCGCCTGCAATGTAATAATTATTTTTTATTATTCCATTTATTTTCAGATCATTTTTCTTGTTCTTATCTTTGAGAGCCAGTTCTAAACGAAAGTCAACTGCCAAAAACTTCGACGAACCAAAACTTGTGATATGAATATTGCTTAAGTACATTTTTTGCCTATTCGAAGCTTGTGGATGGACGACGCTTAGGCTTAAATTGCGAACAAGCGTAAACGCGTATGCACGCACGTTACAAAAATTGAAAGTAATCAGTGAAAGGAAGAGAGAAACATCAAGATTGAGAGAGTAAGAGAAGTAGAGAAAAAGAGTAGGAGAGAGTAAGAGTAAGAGCAAAAAAAAGAAACCAAAAATTTGCTGTGATCTGCCATAAAAACAAAGAAAAAAAATCAGAAAAGACATTAATCGAAAAAACAACAGATCAGACAACGAAAGTTAAACAAAATTACACACATTCCTTATCATTGGTGCTGTGGACACAACAAAGAATAATAGATGAGATGTAGCGGTAAGTTTATCGCAAGCTTTTCTTTCTCTAGAGGAGAATCCAAATCTCTGCTAAGTACTTTTTTTATTCATTTTTTTTTTCGTTTTTTTTTTTTTTTTTTTTTATCAGCGGACCTATGGTCGGCGAACGCGATAGAGACCGTGAAACGGTACGTTGGGAAACGGGCAAATCAACACCATCCTCCCAATACAATAATGGAGTATCACAAATGGTGGGACAATTGCATGGTGGACAGGCTGCAAGCCAACAACAACAGCAACAATTACCAATACAACGCGAATCACAACACCAAACCGGGCAGCATAAAATTAAACAGCAGCAGCAACAACAGCAACACGATTATCAGCCGCAACAACAACAGCCGACAAATAATTGGATTGAAAACGAAAATCTTGGACGTAACAGCGCCACATCAACAACAACAACAGCGAACATTGGAGATAACTGCGACAATCAACCCTACTACGACACCAGTGGTAATGTCGATTGGAACCGAACAATGGGAACCACTAGAGTTGGTGCATACGTTGGCGGCGATGGATCCATACCAACAGCTAGCAGCATTACTTGCAACATTAATCAAAGTGCTGCAACTCAACGAACACCCCCTGCCGCTGCTGGTGGCGGCCTGGATTATACTGATAGCAGCGGCCTTGGTGGCACATCCGTCACAATGGCTCATATTGGAAGCGGCATTACGACAAGTGTTGGTGGTGTTTCGACGGCCGGACCTGCGGGACACGTTGGTGGCTCTGCAAATCCCGGCCAAGGCAATGTCGGCAAAGAAGTACGCTACGCTCCGTTTCCAGTCACCTCCCCTACACATTCGAATCCCACTACTTCCCAGCTACATCAAAGCGTCGTCGTCGCCGGCGCTTTGCAGCGAACACATTCCAGATCCATGTCCTCCATTCAGCCGCCCGAGCCTTTTATGATAGCGCAGTCAAAACAAATGAACAATCGCGTTTCTATTAATGTAGGCGGCGTTAAGCATGAAGTACTATGGCGCACATTGGAGCGACTACCGCATACACGGTTAGGTCGTTTGCGCGATTGTACAACGCATGAAGCCATTATAGAACTATGTGACGATTACTCACTAGTCGATAATGAATACTTTTTCGATCGCCATCCAAAAAGTTTCAGTTCCATTCTAAATTTTTATCGTACCGGCAAACTTCATATCGTTGATGAAATGTGTGTTCTAGCCTTCAGTGACGACCTCGAATACTGGGGTGTTGATGAGCTCTATCTCGAGTCATGTTGTCAGCATAAATATCATCAACGCAAAGAAAACGTACACGAGGAAATGCGTAAGGAGGCCGAATCGCTCCGCCAACGTGACGAGGAGGAATTCGGTGAAGGTAAATGTGCCGAATACCAGAAATATCTATGGGAGCTGCTGGAAAAGCCGAACACAAGCTTTGCCGCGAGGGTAAGTCCATTTGATTTTCAATACCTTTTAGCCCTCACGAAATGTTAGGTACGTATCCCGATTTAATTATTCATTCAAATCATACCAATATTTAGTTTACTACGTTTAGTTTGTCAACTTTTCTTTCTTTTGGTTTTTGTTTTTGCCTTCTTTTATCAGTGTATTATACTATGTTTATTTATTTATTTATTTTTTTTTTTTTTTTCATTTTTCACCATCTACCTTAAATTTTCATTTAAATTTCATCATGAAGTCATGAAGTGAACTTAATAATTAACAATTTTAAATTAAGAATTGGAACTGAGCAACTTTCTGCTATAAGAAGAAATTTTTTTATGAATTGTAAATATGCTCACGTATCACACTATATGCTCAGTATTGAAAAATCTTCTTCTTATTGGCGTTAAGGTTGTCACTTCTAAACTGAAGCACAATTTGTCAATTTTTTTCTTTTTAAGTTGCTCACGCAATAAAAAAATGTTGATAACGTATGATATACGTTCTCAGTGCAAAAAAAAAAAAAAAAAAAAAAAAACAATTCTTAATGCAAAATTTTCTATAAACACATTCACATCATATATAATATAAAAAATAATAATATATTCAAATAAAAAGCTGTACAAAATGCCTTACTTTCACTTTATCCGAGAGAAGATATTAAAAAAAAAAAAAGAAAAAGTCCCAAAAGCGAAGAGCTTTTCAAGCTAAACGAAGAAAAAATATATTGAAAATCTTAACAACTATTGCTTTGATGTTATTGAGTTGAAGTTTCTTGTTAAAGTTTTTTTTTTTTTTTTTTTTTTTCATTCTCTTCGTTTGATTGCTTTGTTGTGTAAAAGTTTTGTTAAACTAAGTTGACGAGTTATCCTTATATATGCAATATATGCAAACTCTGAGAAGCCAAACAGCTATAAATTTAATTCGTTACCTACACCCGCTGTGCTCAACACAACAACATTTAAAAGCGAAAAGAGAAAAAGAAGCAACAATTATTTATATTTTAATAGCTGTGCTACTCTCTGTATTCCTATCATATTCGGACAATAATTATACCGCTGTACATAATAAATGTTATCCATTCAGTTTACGTTACGTTAAAGTTTTAAATTTTCCTTTCTTTTTCCCATTTATATTCTCCTCTGTTTGCGGAGGCCTAAATACATATTTGTAATAATACAATTCACACTTAATTATACAATACATACGGCCATGAACAGCAACGTCCGCGTAATAAGCAAATTCGTTACGAAATTTGTCGTTTAAACTTTTCAATGATTCAATACGCACATCATTTATGACTTAAGCGTTCAGTTAATTGCAATATGCGTTGCTTGATAATACACGACTGATCCCCACGGAACTCTCCCTATATCACTTGCAACTTATTTCGTAACTTCTCAGAGGTTGGTTGCTGAACATCAGCTAAATACCAAACCTAAATCTTTTCATTATTATACGGCAATCATTTTTAAGATATGCAAATCGAAGATTCGGACGCGCATTGAAATAAAACTTGAAATTCAAACATCAATTCTTCGCTCATTATTCCCGAACTATCTTTATATGTAGAAGTATTGCTCTTATAATTGCCTTGTCTCAGTCTAGTCCGGTAATATTCGATAATTAATAAAGAAAATCAATTATGAGAAATAGCCCCTTGGGAGGCCGTTAAAGGCGTACTTCGCCAGTAGCCAACTACTGATTCCATTGCTATTCCGTTTCTTGCATATGGCCGTGGATTCACGTGATCACATCAACTCAGATGAACTATGCCTTAAAGATAGATTTCGCATTGGCTTTCCGCTAGGATTCAACAAAAACACCGATTACGGTCATTTAAAATTTGCAAATACTTAATTTGTGTTTTGTCTTGAGTTGCCTTTAACTGTTTTGATCGCAAGTTGTTTGCACATTTTTCTTTCCACCTCGTAATTAATTTTCTTAAGTAATATTTACGAGAATGCCAGCCCTTCACTTGATTACACTTCTTTCTTATGAACGTTTGTTGGTATGACTTATTAGTCTCGATCCAAGCAGTCTTACCTTGGGTGTATATCGTGATCCACGTCACCTAAAACGTAACCAGTCTTTCAATTTTAAATAAAAAAACAAAGCATTTTATTCCTTTCCTTACATAATCTCTCCTTTAATTGGGAAATTTGTGCTTTATTTCATACTCTCTTGGACAAGCACAAATATAAAATCCATTGCATCCTAATCCATTTCTATACCAGATTGTTTTTACAGGTAGCGACATTAAACAAATTTGTTAAGTTTTGTTTGTTAAGCAATGTTCTCAGAGACCTAAACTTCATCGAAACAAATTTCAAAGTTCACGTAGGTATAATCTCTACGTCCATTACCTAAGCTAAAGATAGGCTACGGAGATGATACTAAATAGGTGCTTTCTTTTGTAGTCTCTGGAAGACCGCTAGGCATACATAAATATTGATCGACTCGTAAGATATGAAGGATTCATTCTGCATTAAGCAATGCTTCGTTATTTGTTGCAGTCGGTTTCTTAGTAATATTTACTCGTCTTAGTTAAGGCTTATTAATTAATTATTAGCCCATAGTCTGTTTACCGTAATGTGTAATATTTAATGCTATAAGGGAATGCATTGTCGAGTTCTGCTCTTAGCTTCTGTTCATACCGCAAAGGAAATCTTTCATTACATTACCTATTCGATGAAAAACCGTACAGCCTCAGCTCCTGAGTCAGACTCGATTTGGGCATGCGTTGAGATCAATGACTTTATGTGCTATATGAACGAATAACAGCTATGCCTAATTTTTTAGAACATCAGATAACTGAAATGTTTGGATTATCATTAGCAGTCAATCGTAGACCCGACATATTCTCTTCATTCATTTCCCTTCACTTTATATGCATTTATTAAATCGGCATTGAATCTTTGCGCTGTATGCGCCCCAAACTGAAACTGTCTTCACTTCGTTTCTTAAACTCGATTGTAACCTTTGAAATGTGATACAAGCCAAAACGTATTGTATGAAGTCTTGCGTAGATTTTGACGAAAAATTTCTACACAACTTGCATGTATTATAATTGGGCTTTTTTTTGCCTGTTCCATTATTAAATGATAGACTTTGAACAGGCGTTCTAACCTAAACACTTGAGAAATCCAAAAGTGACGTGATATCAAAACGACACCTGAATTGTGGATTGCATATCTTTAAAATGAAAATCCTTTGTACGGTTTATTTCCGAAGTTGTGACGCGACAATTAATTCCAGTAGATTTTTGTTAAAGGAGAAATCCTTTTTAAATATTTAAAGAGAAAAGCATTGACTTGAAATTCGAATACATGACCGTGTAACCACTATCTGTATATATGCTTTACTCGACGCTAAAGCTTTAAGGCAATGTGAGTTTTAAAGCCGTTGAAAGCTTTAAGAGAACTCGCTTGCTTTTCACTATTTTCACGCAATACTATGCCAGTCTTAAGCTGAAGCTGACGTTTAAATGTACATAAGTAGACAGTACCTTGTGTAGTGTGCATGACATGTAACAAAAAAAAAAAAAAAAAAAAAAAAGCAATGACAACAACAACAGCAAATGACAATTTATAAAATTTTACTAACGATGATCGATTTCTTAAACTTGCATAACTAATAACAACAATAAAAAAAAAAGTATTGAGTTTGCCTGCTTTGTTGTGTTTAATGTCTCGTTTGTTTTTCGTTTTTCATTTAAAATAAATAAATTATGTGAAATTTCGAAATGTCAATGACAGCATCGTTACGCATAACAAAACAACAACAAGGGCAACTAAACACACTTCGTCTCTCTATTTTTGTACTGAAATAAAGCGAGAACAAAATAAGTAAATAACAACAATAAAGATGAAAGAAAAAGAAAAAGGAAAAAATAAAAATAAAATAAACGCTTCTCACGAAAGCTCCATTAGGAAGAAACAGCAAAGAATAGTAAGGTATAAAAGATAAAATAATAATAAAATTAAGAGAAACAAATAAATTTTTGCATATTTTCATTTTATTTTTATACTCTTTATAATTCTTTACCGTTACTTGTCTTACTACTCTTCTCTTTAATTTCCGTTTGACTTTTACCATTAATTTGTCTTATCCTGTTTTCTGTTCACAAGGTTAACCAGACATCATTTTCAGTAGCGTATTACGTTTCATTATTAATTTTTTTTTTTTTTTTTTTTTTTTTGGTATTTTCTTTTCACAAAACCTTTTTTAAGAAAGTAGATAAACCAAGAAATATATAAAATAAATAAAATACATTTTAGCAAAATATTAATTCGTAATTTTATTAATAAAAGTATATTTCTCACATGTTGTTTATTTACATTGTATTTATATACCTTTTTTTATCTACTGCTCTCAGCTCAATAGTTGAACTAATAATAATATAATAACTATTAATGACGATTTTTCTCTTATCGTATAAATTGTATTAAATTAAAAAAAAAAAAAAAAAAAAAAAGTTTTTATTTAATCAACAACTTCGCACACAGCGCAAGCGTCTCTGTATGCAGATGCTATACACGAGCGTAATAACACGCGCACAATGAATATAAATGGGAATGGGCAAAAGCGACATGACCAGGCGGCAGATGTGCTGTAGAAATCCTCGAAATAATTGTAACAATAAGGATCTCTGGGGAGAAGTGGCCAAATTCGTGTTGTAATGCATTTCCATTTCAGTTAATATGTATAACTTTTCACTCGTCCCCTCTCTCGGCCCGTTTCTCTCTCTCTCTCTCGCTCGCTCGCTCTCTCTTCCACACACACACTCACACACATGCTCTCTTTTGTCTATCTTGCTCCCTGCTTTTTTTTTTCTCCCCCTGTCTCTCTCTCTCTCTCTCTCTCTCGCTCTCTCTCGCTCTCTCTTTCGCCATATTGCTTAATGCTTGTTATGCTTCTACACGACCCGTTACGTAATGAGCGTCGACATCAATCAACTAACCAGGCAAGCTGGCTAACTAGCCGGCCAATCACCCATAAATTTTGAAATGGTGAAAGACCCGAGATCGTTTCACTGATATTATGGCCTCGCCTTTTTTTTTTGTTTTTTTTGTTCGCTCTACGGCCCCGAAATGGAAATAATTACAACATATTTGGGGGCATCTCCTACAATTTTTCATTTGGCTTTGTTTTCAGTTCTACTCAGCTGAGATAAACCATAAAATATTTTTAATTAATTTAAATAATTTCTTTGGCATTTTGTTTTTTCCTGGTTCTTACAATCGAATCAAGAATGTAATCCAAATATCTATGTGTTTTTTTAAATAGATTGTACGCATTTACTGCATATAAATGATAATTAATTCTATTGCTAGTTATTGTTTTTTTGAAAAAAATCGTTTTGAATTTAGTTGTAATTAATTATTGCAAACGTACGTACATCTAATACTAACATCAATCATTTAAATCAGCTAGTGATCAGTTTCGCAAACTAATTTGGAAAATTATTTACTTTACTGTGCAAAGCATTCCTATCGTGCGTATGATTGATTAAAGAAATCGTTAATTAAAAGTTCACGTCTTTACACATTATGTTTTGCCCACGCGTACGCAGCTATGTACATTTATTCTCCACGAATTGAGAAACCAGTGCTTTTGTTCCTTTAATCATCCGAGCACTGATAAATGGGAAAATAAATTGAAAAAAAAAGTTGAAATTGCAATAAAATTGTTCATGCGTGAAATGATTGCGATCCGTGTACAATTAACTTTGCCACCAACTAAAAAAAAATAATTTTTTCAAATAAATATTTCAATTTCTATTCCTTTTGCGTAGACTACAACATGTAATCGTTATTCAAAGAAAACATTCGTAACCGTTCCCCTTGTAAAATTAACTTGTACGACCCAATCAACATTTCGCGTCGAATTCTTTGTTAAGTGAATACAGTTCATTGACCATCCATTTTGTAAAGAAAACTACTATGTATGGTTTTAAAGGCTGTCGGTAAACTCTACCGTACACGGCCCATAAATGGTCAGACACGATTCTTTGCCTACTCGGCTACTCATGCCAATGAACGTATTTTACTTTTCTTAGTAAAATTTCTAAAATTTGTATTTAACAATAGCTGCGCTTTAAAAACGATCCGATCCGATCCGATCCGATGTAAAAGAAAAATAGAACAACTCGATAAATAAAATCGTAATTAGAATAAATAAAAGCAAGATCTAGCAATAGGAAAGAGGAGATAATGCGTTTTGCGTTACTTTTTCTTTCTACTAATTAACAATATTTTAATTATTTATATACCTTCACTTTTTGTTTGTTCTTTTTATGTTGAATTTATAAACAAATGAAAAATTTCCAGAGCTCTTTGACAGTTGTACCTTTACTTGTATGATTTTCGTTGATTCCCTTTTCATTTTTCCGTATTTTTATTGTTTTAAACGAATATTATTTATAAACGTTGGAAAAATAATTTAAAAATTTTCCTCGTTCTATTATTTTCAATAATTTTTTCATTTCTTCTTTTGCTAGCGACAGGTTATTGTCAGTTTGCATTTAAGTTAAAACCCAAAAAAAAAAAAAAAAAGAATATACCGCCTAAACACATCCTTTTTGAATAAGATAAATATGAGAACCAACAAAAAAAAAAAAGAAAAAAGCAAATAAAAAACAAAAAAATCACATATGTATATATATATATGTATACATATATATATAAAGAAAATGTATTTTTCGTTTCCTTCTTCTTACGTTCAAATTGATTTTCGTTGTTCGACTTAAGTTTTGATTACCAACCAACTAACCAGCAAATACGTTTGCTTCTGACCAAAAAAAACAGTAACAATAAAAAATGATGAAAAAGATAAATAAGTCCACCAACTCACCAAACCACAAAACTCTAAAAACTAAACAAAAAAAAAAAAAAAAAAAAAAAAAAAAAAAAAAAATAATAATAATAAACTTTATTTAAATATATAACATTTAACCCGCAACGAGTAGGGCTATAGTAATAAACATTTCTCAGTAGCTCCACAATATTCCTACAATTTGTACCACAACCACTATATGTGTTAGAAGAAAACAAAACAAAAAAAGCGAAAATACAATTCTCTGCAACGATTTTTTTTTTTTTTTTTTTTTTTGCGTTTAATTTGTACTTCAAATGTTTAATAATTTTTTTTACTCGTTTTGACTTTTGATTTTCGTTTCACTCGAAGAATTTTTCCAACACAAGTAAATGAATTCTCTTCTTTGCCTCAAATTTTAATAGTAGACCGTGAAAAGTAATCTTTGCGTAAATCTTTATGTGTATAGTTCTCGTATGACAAAGAAATGATAATGATGATGGTGAAGACGACAATAATTAACTTCTATTATGCTACTATATGAAAAATGATTTTTCTTTTTTTCTCTTTCGGTTTTTTCCTTTTTTTTTTTTATAATGTAAATAAAAAGAAAGCAAAAAAAAAAAAAAAAAAAAAAAAAATATAGTATTTTTTTTTTTTTTTTTTTTTTTTTTGTTAAACTTATATGTATATAGAAATTTGAATGACGCGACTTTTTGCTACCAATAATAATCTCCCACCAATGAATGCATCGTCTCAATTAGATCGGCTTTCGTATTTTGTTTATACGAAATACTTAAAATTTTTTAATCAAATTTGTTCAAGTTTTTTTTTTTCTTTTCATTTAGAAGAAAAAAAAAATAGAACAAAATAAGTAAAATCCTCGGTTCCGTTTGTCTCGAATTTTGTTTGTTTTTTTAGTAAAATCGGGAAAAAAGTATGTGAACCCTCAAAAGTAGATTTTCTTATGAGTTTACGTTTTTAACTAAAAATATATTCAATTCAATTAGATTTTCGTCGTATTCGTAATAAAGGTGTGCCCTTGTAAATGAAACACAAAATATTCATTATTTGTATAAATATTTCTTCTCTTTTATGTTTAAACATTCATACATATATACATACATACATACATACATACATACCTACATACCTATATACATATATACATACAAATAAATATGCATATACTAAGTTTTTTGTATATATAACTGCAAAGAAAATATTCTCATTTAATATGCATTTAGTGTTATCGCTTTTAAACGTTTTTTTTACACACACACACACACACATATATATATATATATATATACATGTAAACATACATTGGCATAAATGTATATTATACATGGATTATGTAAAATGAATGCATAGATATGTGCGTAGAGCGAAAAGAAAATATTCTCTCAATTGTATCCTTCTAACGCTCTATTAAACAACATAACGTATGAGTAATAAATAAATTCAATATTTTTTATATCCGACACGATGGACACAATGAGATTGCGTTAAATATGTTATTTCGTTTTCAATGAAACGCTTGAGGAAGATTCAATTCACTATATGTACTAATCTATGTCTATATCATATATAGCATAGTTGGCCATCATAAAATTGGATACCGGCTTAGTTAGGTCACACCTTACCAAGCAAGCTTTAACTCAGTAAATACCTAAACAATTCAAAATCCATTTCAAAGTGCAGCAGATATCGACGAGAGTTATATTTAAATATCGCATAAATATTTAATCACGTCCATCTATCTATTCAACCGTCTATATGTCCAACTATCGACAACACTCAAATATGTTATACACTACGTTTACAAATTTGAAATAATATATAACAAAACAAAAACTAATTTATTACAAGAAAATACCAGCTTATCGCAATTTACGCAGTAAATTCCTCCTGTTCCCAAATTCGGATTGCATCAACGAAATACGAAACAATACTCGAAGAGGCAATAAGTCTTTAATTGAAACCAGCGTGAGTCAGTATCGAGTAATGTCCGATAAGCACGAGTGGGAGGGCAACACCTTTCAGTTGCGTATTATATATTTCTATATGCAATCGAATATCACCATGCAGAACTATCATAATACCATGATTTTTATCACATTTTGACCATTTTGTGATCGTTTCGCTTAGCTGCAGCAATTTATAATACAATACATTTCAAACATGGTTGGCTCCACGATACAGCAGCATTCTTGCTCGAATAGAGGAAAATAGTCACGCTTCACGTAGATAGAGTTTTCCTCGCACAGAAACCAACACCGAGCTATTTAAAGCTTCAAAAGCCCATGTTATCTACAATCCAATGGATTATTATTGGGTATTAGTCAACATGATTTAAAGAGAGCACTTGCCCAAATAGAACTCATAGTTTGGCGAATGCTTACCCTGAAAGTAACGTCATCGCTTTTTCAAATCCGTATTTTGCATTTGAACACCTTGTATGAATCAGAGCACTTTAACTTAACTTTGACGCAGTCCTACCTGCTCCTATACCAAGTCTCTAACGAAATTCTTATGTGCGTACATTATATGAACGCACTTTTGATCGACCAATTGAAATGTAAAGCAGACTAAAGACCTAATATACACATTGTTGAAATAGTCATAATCTGGCTGTAAACACACTCAGTCATTTTAGGTAAAAGACTAAAATAATTTAAGTAAAAAAAAAAAATCAAAACTACTTACAAAAGTAGGCGATTCTTTTAGTCAACCATCCGCCATCACACGATGAAGGTGTGTTTATATTATTCACACCTTTTGCCACGTTTGACTCTTTCCGTGCATAAGTAATGATTACGTGATTGCGTGCTTAGTAACGCATTAGCAATAAAAACTGAATTAACCATCTCTCTGTACCTACCATGTATCTGCTATGTTGTTGGAACCGCTACGAAAATTGCTACAGAAAAGTAACATATTTTCAAAGTCTAAGACTGCGATTCGCCTACAAATACATCTAAGAGTGTGTATTCCACAAATGTGTTACATTTCAAAAAGGAAATTGTCTCACGAAAAAAGTGCCGACTCTCTCACATAGTACTCTTATATGACGCTGAAATAAATATTTATGCCAAACATCATATCGACATCGGCTGTTAGCTGTAAGCTCTTAAAGGGAGCATGTTAGAGTGAATAGATAGATTCAGATGATAATTGTCGGTTTTTTTCATTTTTGCTTTGACTTACACACAATTCAAAATTTCGTGAATCAATTACGTAAAATATTTGACAAATCGACCAATAATTTCCGAGGCTGATACATACTATCCTTAAAGGTTGTTAAGCGGGACGCTTATCAAAATTTCATGTCATCTCGATCGTTTACGAGTTACCGTTGCTTAAAAATGGACACTACTTTTGTTATTTGGAAAGAATGGAAATATCCGAATTTCGTGCTTTGATTAAAAAAATATTGCTTTTTTAATGAAAGAAAACAGAGCAGATGAGATTAGTGCTGGCTTGACAAGTGTCATCCTAACTCTTCCCCATTAAATACAACGATTTGTCTGTAGTATGCTGATATTAAACAGCATCGTATATTGAACGCAGTGAATGCTCAAAGAATACGTTGTAACGGAAAACGAAACGGAAAAACGGAAGATCGAAATCATTCTCGATAATCGAATTGTGACGTTGAAAAGGATATTTGATTTTATAAAGATCAAAACGATCAAAAGGCATTGTGCAGAAGAGCTTAGACATGAGAAAACTGTTTCCCAAATGAGTATCGCGTTTGCTCGCAGTGGAGTCACTGCAAAATATTGTACTGTGAAGCACGAGACATCATACTTTTCTATTATTATTATTATTATTATTATTATTATTATTATTATTATCTTAAATAATGAAATCCGTTACGCGAATGAACTTGCCTTTTGTAAAGATATTCGTACTTAATCCCGGAAATTATTGACCGATATATCATGTATCATGTGTCAATGTGTCTTGCGACCTCGCTGATGCATATAACTGAGTGCTACAGGTGGATTGAGAAAAATTACTATACAACTTAGATGGGGTATAGAAATGAATTGAAACACAATGTCAGCAAATGTAATGTATGTACGTATGTATGTATGTATGTATGTATGTATATATGTAAAAATTTGCAAATATTATGAATACGTGCAGTAAAAAATTTGATTTTATTACACAACATAAATATGTTATATATCATAAGCGCAGAACGATAAGCAATATAAAACCACAACCGTCACAGCTACCTCAAGACCGGTGCTCAATAGTGGCACCGTCATCATTACCATTACCACCATTAATGTTATTACCGCCAAATGCCATCACTACCACTACCACCACCAAAAGTACACCAACAATAAAAATACCGCCGTAATGAATGAATGACAACTTTCTGCGTGTGTGTTGTTTTGTGAATTGTATATGCAATGATGTGTGTGTTTGTTATTGCATGTTTTGCTTTTTTCCTCTCTCTCTCTCTCACTCTCTCTTTCACTCTCTATCTATCTATCTATCTATCTATTTATCTATTTAACTATTTATCTCTCTGTCTCTCTCTTTCTCTCGCTCTTTTTGTCTCTCTCTTATTCGTTTTCTCTCGTATTTATCGAATGCACGTCTGGAATGAAAGCGAAACGAAAACATTATTTTTTTTTACTTTTAATTTCTATTTTGTGAGAACATTTTTGTACCGTATGTACAATTGTTTTATGAACATATTGTGTACACTATGCGTATCGTAGTTATACGCACGAATAAGCACATACAAAAACACGCCCTTGTACATACATTGATATTCAGTTTTACAATTTGAATTTATTGGCATTTCGTTCGCCAAAAAAAAATAACCGTTACATACGATTGAGTATAAATATCACAAGCGTATGAATTTCTCATACACATACGTGCGTATCTTTGAGTGTGTACAACAAACATTTGCATACACATGTGAAACGCGTATATGCATTTGTGTACACATATTTGTGCATTTTCTATATAGAGCTTATTTGCTTACTCGAATGCACAGAGAGTAAACTTATTTTCTTCAACTTTTCCTTTTTATTATTTTTTTACATTATTTTTTTTTTTTTTTTTTGTTTTTTAACTTAACTTTAATATTTGCGTTATCACATTTATCCCATTGATTTGTTTTATGTTATTTCATAATTATTTATTATTATTATCGAATTAAATTTCTTATTTATCATAGAGACTGTTTTCGATCGAATTCAGATACATTTATATTCTACGTATGTTCTTGACAATTTTTCTAAGTATGTTAAAATGAAATTTTTTACTATATTTTACTTTCATATGAGTTCTCCATTCCTTAACAATTTCGACTGATGATAATGTATTTTAAAGTATTTCGAATAATTTGTTTTTTTTTTTTTTTTTTTTTTTAAAGTAAATAAATTTAATTTTATTTTCTTCTTACCCCTCTAACCCGCCCTCTTCCTACGATTCGATTGCGTATGTATGTAAAATACTTAAAAATGAAATTTAAAAATTTTCTGGCATGACTTCACCTTTAGAGTATGTATGCGATTCTACGTCCTTACTCCTCGCGATCTGACCAGACCTAATCCACCCCCAACCTTTTTCTTACCATCGCACCCTGCTCGCCCAACCGCTATCCACGACCTCCAACCATTCATAACATACATACATATTAACATAAAAACATATCGATATTTATATATACCGTAGCAAATGCGGAAAATTTTGAAACTTTTACTCCATTGAAAACGGAACACGACGAGACATTTCAAGATCCCTTATTTTTAAAAGCTTAAAACTTTAGGCTTGAGTACGAAATAATTGTAAATACATTATTACTTTTAATTTTGTATATTACTTAAAACAAAAAATATATAAAATGCAAATAAAAAATTTAAAAAAAAAAAAAATAAAAAAAAAATAAAAAAAACCGAAGAAATGGAAGACATTCTTTGCGATTTTTTGAACATAAACTGCGTGGTTGCGTACAGTGGTCTCCATGGTAGATGTGGACAAAAAAAGATCTCAAAATAACAAAAGGAGAAATAGAAAATTTTAATCTATATATATTTACACATTACATATACATATATATGTATATGTAAAAGTACCTGCGATATCTCTTCCTTTATATTAATTAATACATCGCAAATATTACCGCTCCGCAATATTTGTTTGTAAAAGCTTTCTTTATCGTTTTGGGAGAAAATGTGTGTTAAGGATTCTCTTCATTGTTACACTTATATATTCCCCCACAATCCGTATCATACATGAATATAATAATAAATTAATGCTGAATAGAGATAAATTCAATAATGTTTTGTTAACGTAAAACAATTACAACTAATTTTTAGTTTTTATTTCCGCTTTCATTTCCTAAAAAAACTCATAAAACAATTGTGATGCATTTTTCTTGCTTTCCCGAACACCCTCCTCTATACAATTAGTTTTGCAAATAATTCGTAAGTAAATTTTGCTTACGCTTAACTACACTACGTAAATACCTACTACTAGCGTGGCAGTTAGATATTGAGAATCATATGAAAGGCAAGATTGTCTTGCAGACCGTCACTATACCTGACGATGTCTGCGGTTCGTTTTGTTGGACAGCGATAGCGTAATCATTGCATATTCTTATAAAAATCAATGTGTCGTTGATCTGTGTAAAAAGATTTCCAAGTGGGCTTATTTACGAAAATAGGAAGCATTCGCTTTGTTCGCTTTATGATTGTCCTGCTGGGATCGCAATCCGTTATACGTAAGCAATTAAAGTGAACCAACTCGATCGCCATCGCATACAATCAATATATTAGAAGATTCCATATAACTCTTTCAAGGCTTAAAATAGTAATAAATTTCGTAAATGAATTCGTTTAAATTACAATTCAATTGAATGCAATTGTTTTATGAGAAAGGTTAATTGCACCTATTAAATACAATTATATTATATAATTATTATTTATGTAATTTACTTATCGTTTATTGTTGTTTATTCACGATCACTTATCACAATATTTAGTTTGTTTGGCGTTTATGACATGTTGTTCAATGTTCACAGTTTTTATTAATGTTTTACATTGTATCCTATAACTGTTTATGCTCACTCACACACACATAAATACATATAACTCTATATAATCATTCATGCGTACGTGAGTCTGAGTGAGCAACGAAATTTAGGCTCCGCGCTGTGTAGAGTTTGTAATGTTGTCGCCAGACTGAGTACCATACAAATTCAACTACAACAAAACAGTGTTTTTACTTTTCTTTTTCTGTTTCCGTTTACGTTTCCGTTTCCGTTTCCGTTACCGTTACCGTTTCACTTTTTCCTTATTTATTTAATCGTTTTTCTTTCGAAAGCTAAATATTTTTACCATATATGTTTTCACTACAAAAATTTTCTTCTTCTTTCCAATTGTTTTTTCAAATTCAGTTCGTTTTCCCTTTTTAATTGATTTAATTTCGTTAACGATTGATTCAAAAAAAAAAAATAAAAATAAAAAAAATAAAAATAAAAGAAAAAAGAAAAACCCTAAAAAACCAAATAACCACAACAGAACATTAGTATCACCAAACCTGAACACAAATTTCGTAAATTTCAATTCAAAGCAAAACATTATTGTTAATCAAAAAATATTCAAAAGAAAAAAAAAAAAAAAAACTATAAAAGAAATTTAGATTAAAAAAAAAAAGAAAAGAAAAAGAACTAAATAATTAATTAACTGGAAAAAAAAAAAAAAAAAAAAACAAAGAAAAACATATTCATTGGAATCGACTGCAGACCCGGATTTCTATCGAAGAATTCATGTTTTAGCAATTCAATCAGTAGAATTTACCAAAGTCTTGAAAAATTTTGTGTTTTCCAAACAATTGCGTCAGCTATCGAAATATTTGACTTGTTCTGTTTGCAAAATTGAAAATTGAAAATTGAAACTTGTTTCAATTTGAATTGAGCTAAAAAGCACAGAATTTTTTTTGCCTTAGATATGTATAGACATTGATTGTTTTTTTGTCCTCCAACCCCGAACGTCTCCTTTCATAACTCTTTGTTTGTTGTTTTCTTCTTTGTATGTATGTACATCAGCATTAAAACAAAATGTCATATCCCCTTCAAATTTGTCGAAAAACAATTTTAGTGTTGTTTCCTCACCAACAGACACGCACACTAACATAAACACATCGTTGATAAAAGTTGTATGACCTACCCGCCTCTGTAGAATATTCAACTATCGTTTTTGACTTCCTTTATTATTTACATTTAACCGTTTGGTTTACATACACACCTACATCCATATTACACACTTGTCCTAAACTGACAATTGTACAATCAAATTCTATTTTATATTATAATAGTAGTCAGCGAATATTTGTAAACTCTCTCTACTTATGCTATATGTTTGTGACATTTTGTTCGCTCTTATTATTATTATTATTATTATTATTATTAATACTATTATTATTTTTATTATTATTATTTTTATTATTATTATATATTATATTTCTATTTTATATATATATATATATATTTATTTTTTATTATATGTTATTATTTATTTTTTACTATATTTATTATTATTTATTATATTTATTATTATTATTATTATTTTTATTATTATGTATTGTATTTATTATTAATATTCATTATTATTATTATTTACTATTATTTTTACTATTATTATTGTTTATATTTATTATTATTATTATTTATTATTATTTTTATTTATTTTTTTTTTTATATTTATTATTAATATTATTATTATTATTATTATTATTATTATTATTATTATTATTATTCAGTCTCTATCTATCTCTGCTATTCTCTTCCCGTTCTCTATATTTTTATAATTAATGTGAGTTCATTCTATGGTATCACTCTTTTAAGACAAGTACAGGTTTTGTAGTTGTCCTATCTCATATGGGTTTGGTATATATACTTCTTGACTTTCATCTGTTTTCAATTCTTTTTTTTTTTTTTTTTTTATATATATATATAATTCTCAACACATTACAGTAAATGTTGTTTTCAAACATCACATAGAAACGCTCAAAGTATTAGATAAGTCCCGTTTGTCCTAATCACACAAAGACACAAACACTTACAATAAGGCGTTAAAATATGTATTAACACTCTCACCTTGCACCAAATAATACGTAAACATATTTTAATTTGATTGATATCCATCCTATTGAACATATTCCATGAATCTTACGTCAAATATATCCGAGAATAGAGAATTTGAAACACACTTAGCATACACTGCGAGGATGTATCAATTACGCCAGCTCGTGCTTCATTTTTTTGTTTCTTACGCGATGAACACAAAACAAAAAAACAGCTCAAACAAATGTTTGATAAGTTTTATTAATTTTGTTTTTTTTTTTTTTTTTTTTTTTTTTTTTTTATTCCGAAATATTACCTTTTTTCTCTTCTCCCTTTTCAATTTCGCTCTCGATACATTTGTCACTTTGTTCGTAAAAAGAATTAACATAAAACGCCGAAAAGTAAAAGCAAAAACAAAAGCAACAGAGTCACCAACAACAATCCTTAGAGCAATAGAATGTATTCCCTTGATTTCATTAATAACAGAGGAAGTCTAAAAACAAGAAACGATTTTAAGCGTGCGATTAGGAGCGTGCTGTGCAGAACAGCTCTTGTCCTCATTTTCAAGTTATGCTTGCCTTCTGTTAGGTTCTGAGATTTTAAAGGAATGCGAAAATGTTACATTTTTCATAATTGTGTCTAATAATTAATTGTCAAGCAAAGCAAGGAACGTTTTGTTTCGTTCATTATGCTTGTATACGTTCTTGTTATATTCTGGATGTATGTAACAATATTGGAACCTGACCTATTGTTCGATTTCGGTGTTATTTTTTGTTGTTGTTATTTATCACACACAGGTGATCGCTGTGATATCGATATTGTTTATAGTCCTGTCTACCATAGCCCTGACGTTGAACACTCTACCACAACTACAACACCATGACAGTGACAATGGTACACCACAGGATAATCCACAATTGGCTATGGTTGAGGCGGTGTGTATATCGTGGTTTACCCTTGAGTATATACTTAGGTTTAGCGCGTCGCCGGACAAGTGGAAGTTTTTTAAGGGCGGCCTCAATATAATCGATCTATTGGCAATACTCCCCTATTTTGTTTCGCTCTTCCTGTTGGAGACGAACAAGAATGCAACGGACCAGTTCCAGGATGTGCGCCGGGTGGTGCAAGTTTTTCGCATCATGCGCATCCTGCGAATCCTTAAGCTGGCCCGTCACTCAACGGGCCTGCAGTCGTTAGGCTTTACGCTACGTAACTCGTACAAGGAACTCGGTCTACTAATGCTGTTCCTGGCTATGGGCGTTCTTATATTTTCTTCGCTGGCATATTTTGCCGAAAAGGATGAAAAGGATACAAAATTCGTTTCAATACCGGAAACATTTTGGTGGGCGGGTATTACAATGACAACTGTTGGCTACGGGGACATCTACCCCACTACTGCACTGGGAAAAGTTATTGGTACTGTGTGTTGCATATGCGGTGTTCTGGTAATCGCTTTGCCTATTCCCATCATCGTCAATAATTTCGCTGAATTTTACAAGAACCAAATGCGACGCGAGAAGGCGCTTAAACGGCGTGAGGCGCTCGATCGTGCCAAACGCGAGGGTAGCATTGTCTCCTTTCACCATATCAATCTGAAAGACGCATTTGCCAAATCCATGGATCTCATCGATGTGATTGTCGACACAGGTAAGCACAAAACAAATTATTGCACATTTCTTTCTCCTTCTCTCTATCTTTCTATTTTATTTATATTTATGTGCCTACTTATAGTTATTTCACTATCATTTTTAAAAACAAAACAATAAACTAAAAAAAAAAAATATGAAGCAATAAATATTTTAATTAATTTATGTTTTAACTTGTATTCGTAATCATTCAATACAATTTTATTCTATTCACCTCAAGCATAGAACCTAATACCTATTATCTGTTATGTATATATATATATATAATTTATATATGTGGTATCAACCATTCGGCAACACACTATAACCAATTAATAATATTCTGCAACACAATCATAGATAATTTAACTTCCTTTCATGACATCTCATGCACCTTAGACTCATACTATCCCACTGAACATATGTTCTTCGCTTTTTTTGCATTAATTCTCTGGCTCATTATCAACCGTTACGTAAACATACCTCATA
This sequence comes from Glossina fuscipes, assembly GCF_014805625.2. NCBI lineage: Eukaryota > Metazoa > Arthropoda > Insecta > Diptera > Glossinidae > Glossina > Glossina fuscipes. The sequence continues at coordinate 29,848,342 of NW_023998415.1, forward strand.
AGTAAGTGTCTCCGTCTTTCCGAAAAAAAAAAAAAAAAAAAAAAAAAACATACCTTTAGGAACAGTTGAAATCGTGCCGTAGGCTTTTGTTGTGTGACTTCGATCCAGGAAGCATTCACGTAAGGCTATAAATAACATCTTTACCCGTACTACTGAGCAATGCAAAATTATAATTTTAGTTTGATACAAAATGGACACATACCACTGCGTTAGTAAGCGTTTCTCGTTTACGCAACAATTTGGTCCTCTATCCGAGGTCCGTTTTTTTTTTTTTTGCAATTTGAGACAAACGATAAAAACTTCCCTGATACCTAATTGGTTCAATTTACCAGGATAAGATTAAAAATTGAAGTGATTCATGTACAAATATATCATCTTGGGGGTATTTCGAAATTGAATATAAAAATAGTAGCTAAACTCAATGATGAACGAAAGAGGAGCAGAAAGCTAAGCGTGCCCTTAAGCTGTTTAAAGAGGCACTAGGCACTCTCCAAAGTCACCTAACTGACGAAAAGACGATAGCTCTTACTCGGTAAGAATAAGCGATGACTACGAAAAGACGTGACTAATTGCTGAAAGATTAAAACGCGACTAAAAACTAATTAAATAGAATTTTGATTAAATAATAAGAGACTACATAACCGAGAAGAAAAATAAGATACAAGCTAGAGCAGTCCGAGTAGCTAGATAGATATTAAACTATCTAAGAAGGGAAAAACTGCTAGATGGCATGTCGTACTTAAGCGAAAACTAAATTTATTGAAAGTATTCCTTCGACGGAGTATTAAGTACAAGTTTTATGAGGATAATATTAAGGAAGTAAGTAGAAAGAAAGAAAAATATAGCCCGGAACCATTGCTGGTTTCATCCAAAGGATCTGTTTTCTCGTCTCGTGTTATATATAGCGTATTACTAAATCAGTAATAAATTGTCAATCCCAATAGGTATCCCAAACTTAAGTAAAATATATATAGTTTGTAGCGGTAGATTAAAAATTGGGCACAAGTCCAATATGAAACATACCCTCCTTTCACCCATTTCTCACCCGTTCTCTTTCTCTCTCTTTTTTTTTTCTTTCTTTCACTTTCTGTATATCTATCTATCTATTTATCTATCTGTCTATCTATCTGTCTATCTATCTCATGTAAACACATCGTGCTTCCTTTTTCCTTCTTGGTTTGTTTAAATAAAATCTTAGCTGCATGTCTGCTCGGTTTGGCTTCATTTTTGTTAAATGTTCAAATTGTGAATTGTGTTTCACCATTATTTAGTGAATAGTCTTGATTTTGTCCCTGGTTATCTTACTTCTTATCTGAAAACAATTAATTCGGTATTCGACTTGGAAACATATTTTTCAGTTCAAAGGGATCTCAGTAATGATAGAAATTCCCAAACAAATTTTTTTTTTTAAATACTCCATTCAGTATATACCTATTTAGAATATTAATATATAGAAAAAATTATTTTGTAAAACTTGTAGCTTTCTTGTATAAAAATTTATTGTTTCATTATAACAGTTTTATAACAATTTAAACTTAATTATCTCTAATTATTTTAAGTTAGCAGTTCATTGTATGAAATTTTTTATACATATTTACAAATAGCTGATATATGATTAGCCAAACATCCATCAAAATGTTCTTCATCTAAGAGTAATTATTTTCCAAAGCACTGCGTTGTTTTGCACGTTAAATTTATATCGTTTTCATTTGATGTCTCGATGGCAATACGGTAAACAATTGCGTTTCATTGGCAATAGCCAATCACTAACGCAATAATTTATATATTTTAGTATTGTTTAATATCAATTTTGACATTGCTTCAAAATGTCTACAAACGAAACTTTACGATGAATGTTTTATAATAGTAGACCCATCAAAGTCAAACGGGATAAGACCGCTTCATAAGAGAATGGAGGGAATTGCACGGCATTGTGGCATTTTCTTAGCTCAAGGACATTAAAACTTATCAATCAAGGTATAAGCAAAAAAATTCTCCTTCATTTCAGCAAAGCCTCTTCTCTATATGACTGTCTTTGTTTGAAGTAAGTTCGGTTCGTTTTCTGGAAAAACAAAACAAAAAAAAAAAAACAAAACAAAACAAAAAAAGGCATAGTTTTACGTTTAACTATTAAACCGGTTTATCCGTTAATATATGTAAGAGAAAATAGTTATATATTGACGCGCCTTAAGTCGAATGTTTTTATTACCCGCCATTAGCTTTCACACGATATTCGATTTGGTTTGGTTGGCAAGTTAAAGCGATAGTCTATACAGTCTATACCGATCATACATCGCATAGTATATATCATATAGGAAATAATTTGTTTGGACAAATTGACAGTGCTTCGTATGTAAATTTATTATATCAACTAAACTCGGTGCTTATGGTGTTCCAACTAATCTAAAACAAGTAAAAATTTTATAATTTTAAAAAGTGGAAGGAAGTAATAGAATGGCAAAAAGAAAATTTATTAACAGTTTCTTTCGGTATCAATCAAGCTGAATGGATGCTTATATGCATTGCAAACGTTAGACAAATTTAATATAGTGTTGTTGAGAGCACAATTGATATTTCAATAAAGCAAGTAGTAAAGTAGTATGCTTAGCGATCGAAATCATTTTTCATTGTCTTCTCTGATGATCGATATACTTTTGAAGTATACGTTTATAGAGTTTTTCTATATCTAATACGATGGCGTCCAAAACAGTTCTCTTTCATTCTGCAAGTCATTATTTATACTAATTTTTCGTTCAATAACATAAAGAATCGCAATCGCAGCCAGGTAATCAAATATCGCATCAATCCTATGTTTTTTTGGGTACTCGCAAGACCAATAATTTTGGACGGCCTTGTTTAAAAGCATTCTTTACAAATTATTTATACGTTATTGAGTTCATTAAATCGATGATATATTGTATAATGGCCGCATACAAAATATCGTCATCAAAATTCAAAATAAATTGTATACTGCGCCATTGTCAAATTAATGCCAGGATAGTTACGCGTTTTAGTGAAATATGCGGGCTAAGCTAGTAAATTGATATCAGGGACGCTCTGATCAGATGAAACCAGGTGGAAAACGCATAGCGGAGGAGAAGTTAAACTCTATGTCGGAAATGTCGGAAACGTGGGATACAAATCACCTCGTAACCAGTCAATACATTCATTCAACTGTCTGTGTCTGCTGCAAGCCGCGCCCTAGGTCAGTGTGAAATTAACAATGTCAACAAAGCGAAGAAAGATCTGCTTAAGATATGATTCTAAAGAACAAACAAAAAAATTATTTCAAATTTCAAATTTGAAATTTTTTTTTTTTTTTTTAATTATATAGAAAACAGAAACAAATCTTCCTATCACTCTCATAAATAGCATTGCTATGCAAGTTGTTAATCTCATCAAAAAAAGGCTAAGATGTGCGGCTAGCATACATGCAGTAAATTCAAAAAAAAAACAAAAAAAAAAACGAAGTGATGCTAAGCTCTACAAAAGAGTTACATATGTTTTACAAAGTCAGGTGCTTCGGCCTTATACTTATATTATCATCAAAACTAAAACGAATAAACGAATGATTTAAGTATCCCCCCCTCCCGCCACGCCATTCCAAAATTATTCGCATTGTAACTTGTGTCTTTATATATATATATACATTTTTTTTTTTTTTTTTTTTGATGGCCTGTAGTAAATTTCTTTGATGGATGTTTAAACTACAATAAATTATCATAAATTTTAGTTATTATGATTAATTAAAAACTTAAAAAAAAACACAAAAAAAAAAATTATAAGAATAATAATCATTCTTTTACTTATAATTTTAATTATATGTTTTTTCTTTTTTTATAATAAATCAATTAATTGAGAAAATAATTTATTTTTCATTTTACTTTATAAGTTAATTTTATAAGTAAATTAATTAATACATGCATATCTGTGTATATGTACGTGCATAAATTATGTTAAAATCTAAAACTAGCTATGGCAGTATGTACACAAAATATACACACATATATATGTACAGATCGTATATATATATATATATATATATATATATATATTTATTTTCGAAAAATAAAACATTCCTTTAGCATATAACCCGATTTATTAGCGAAGGTTATTACAAACGCACTAAAAATTTATGTACACAAAATCGTAGCTCACGGCTGATGAATAAAAACCAAATTTCTTTTTATTATTTGATTATAAATAATAAATTCACTTAATTATATACATATATATATATATATAGATAGATAACGTAGAGGAAGTGCCGCGTGCGTTAGTAAAATTATTATTATTTTTGATCTCCTCTCAACGGTGTATATCAAAATCCAATGAATATAGAAACTGCTTCTTCCAAGTTGCACCTCCCAGCCAACCAATCAGGCAACCAAAAGCTATATATGCCAAACCATCAACTAATAACAATAATAACAATAATACTAATAATAATAATAATAATAATAAGAACAATAATAATAAACATTATGCAAACAACCTTAGAAAAGATATAACAATACACACACACACATACACACATACCGCAATTAAGAGACAAGGGCTATCTATGAATACCTTTTGCTATATTATTTACTTTTTTTAGGCAAACAAACCAATGTCGTACATCCGAAAGATAAAAACAATAAAACGACAGCGAGTGTAGGAAAACAACCACTAAGTTCTCTAATGTCAGGTGAATAACAACAATTTACACTTAAGAACAACAACAATAATAATAATAATAGTTAATCGACACCAAGCAAAATGCAAATTCAATTTAATCGCACACACTTGCATCATTTGCCATTGCGCGAAAAAGTCTAGACCAGCTTCCGCGATAACGATGGTTATATCAAAAAAAAAAAAAAGAAATTCATAAATAAATAAATAAAACAATACAAGCAAAAGCAAGAAAAAGAACGGAACCAATCACTTTTATGCAACATTAAACTTTTTTATCAATTCCTTCTCACTTTTCTACCAATAAATATTAGAAAAAAAAAAGTAAAAATAAAAAATAAGCAAAAAAAAAAAAAAACATCATCAGAACTCATCAAATAAGTAAAACCCATACAATAGATGCTCTGTACATATACACAGATAGAAAATCCATATTTACGCCACATATGCGAAATATACGAATATTTAAATATTTTAATATTCAGTTAACAAGCTGAACATTCACACATTGCACATACACACACACACACACACATATATATATATATGTATATATATATACATGCATACATACATACATACACACACATATATATATATATATACAGAGTTATGCATATATATCTTTATAATATTACTTTTAATAATCGAAATTCTATTCTTTGCGAACACATAGCCGCCTTATGACAAACAATAAATGTCTAGTTTCGCGAAATACAAACGCATATATACATCGCATATGTATGTATATGGGTTGATAACGTGAAATTGCCCACGTACATGAACATTAAATACATCATAGTATACAAACCACTATACTAATCAGATTCGAAACACGAATACTACGAGAAGAGAATAAGCTATTCATTAAAAATGCATTATTTTCATATATAAAATATATATAAATATATAGATATCTATTTTATTTATTTATTTATTTTTTTTTTTTTTTGTTTTTTTTTTTTGTATTATTCTCTCTTCATATAATATAGATGAATATGTTTGGAAGAAGGTGTTAATAAGAAAAGAAGAACATTGGCTCATTTATCTAAAAATCAATAAGTTATCTATCGGGCAAGGTCGATCTTTAAATACCACCTTACACCACTTATCCTACTACAATTTTTCATTTGTTTTCGTAATCAAATACCAGCAATACTAGGCCTTTATAGGAACTCTCATATGGGAGGAGGTCCAAAACATAAGCCAAGCTTATCTACCTATTTTTGTCGTAAAGTATTTGTTGCCAAGCAAAGACTTGACTTTACTGAGTATCCGTATGTAAGATGGGATCCGAAAAATGGACTTGCATTAGCCAAATATGATGCAGTTAATTTTTACGCCAAATTACAACTATAGAGTAATTGTCATCATAATCTATTAAGAGAGAGACCTTTTTGCCATGTAAAGGCTTAGTTGTCATCATAAATTTTATGCGGCAGAAGGAGGTATAAAAAATAGACATCCATGGTCCAAATTTGTATAGTGTTCACACAATAATTTATTGCGATTATTCACCAATTTTTGGTAACAAATCTTTAATAATTCAGTTTTTTTAATATACCAATGCCATGAAAAATGAACCGAACCGATCAGGTCAGTGTACTAAATTTCATCAAAATATTTTGAAAATTTCGACCTGTAGGCTGAATACAAAGTATATTAACAAACATCAGAGAAGCAAATGGACAGACAAGCTTAAATTGGTTCAGAAAATTATTCAGAAACTTATTTAGAATCAGTAAGTGTAATAAAACGTACGTCCTTCGTAAGCCCTTCTAGGTATTACATACATCCACAAGGAGAAGAGTATGTACCCTGTATCACAAGTGGTGTAGGGTATAAAAAGGAGCTCGATTAGTGGTTTTAATGTAATAATTTTATAAGTCCATGCAAATATAGACTCTTTTTAGTGAAAAAGTTCAAAATTGCATGTAATCTATATTCGTTCGATTTTCTCCACTGCAAGAATAATGCGAATTTTGCATTCGTCTTTTCAGCTTGTTCATTGCACATAGGTACATGAGGGAGAAGGCGATATGATATTTACTTGTGTTAAGCAAGAAAATATTCAAAGTTCAAAGTTATTTGTAAATTTTCACAAAACTGGGACCGATGCGTAAATCTTGATGATGTTTACCGCCTTCTCCATAAATCGGTTATTTTTACTTAAACGACCGGAGGTACATTAAATTTTACAATTTGCTATTAACGCATTAAAACACGCTTTGACGGTCCACAAAATCGATGGGAGGACGCCCTAAAATGTTCCCGAAGACGGGGCGTAAATAACACTACAGAATCCAAAATAAAATTATGAGCTCTGTTTATTTTAAAGCACGTGCTTAAGTTTTACATAGTGGTATAAATTATCCTATTCGAAGCTACGTAACGTAACTTTGTGGAGCTTTGAATAGATATCTTGGAAAAAACGCCATTTGCACAAAGCGTGCGCTTTCTCTTCAAGTCCAAGCATAGTGTCGCTGAATCGTGGACGGTAGTATGTACTGCAAGCAAGTTGCATTATGCGAATATATGAAAAATGTTAGTTGAAAAGCCTGCTATCAAAAACAACTGATCCCTTCGAGTCGAAAAACGACTGCAATATGGCAAAAGTCAAGGTATCACAGAGTGTCAGAATAATGAGTTTCGGTCCTTGTAGAAAAACTTGTTCACAAGCAGTACTGACCTGGAGTCTATTACTCCCCTCAGAAAGCAGAAACTACATTAGAAGGACATAAGGGATATAAGGGCAGGGATGAAAGATCAAAATTGATGGCAGTTTTTTTGTCTATCACAATCGTGCGAATGAGTTTGAAAAGGAGCAAAGTTCAGCATTGAAGTGGAAATTTGTTGTTTTTTCCTTTTAAAGATTGAAAGATATCTTGAAATTTTCATTTAAATATATTTCTATGTTAGGTTTGGAAATAAGCTCAATTGCCCGAAGAGTTCACTTCCAATTTGCCAACGACACATATATAAGTAAAGCCGTTAAGTAAAGTTATGGATATCAAAAAAATGTGACTTAAATATGTTTTTATTGATGAGATAGGAGGGATAATTTTCCTTTTGTTAGACAGACCAAGTTCCTAATTTGACAATCACGCAATTGAAAATTACTAAAGAGAGCACTTGGAGAGCAGGATATTTGAACAATAGGATGAACGTTGGTGTAGTTCAAAGCGTATTATTTACTCGCTATATTTATTGAAATATCACTTCACCATTGCACAGAATGGCGTTTCATTGTCACTATATACTCTAAGCTTGATTGTAATTCAGTATCGACTACGTCGACTAGCCATTGCAATAAAAACACTGTCGCTTGTTTTTTTGCTGCAAGTAATCTTGTTATTTTACTAAAGTCAAATAACAGCAAATGGGCAGAAACAACAAATAAAGAATTTAAAAAGAAATGACAGTCCGTTTAACTATGCCTGACGCAATCTTGATATGTGATATGTGAAGTTTTTTTTCCGTGCAGCATAACAACATCGAAATCATTTAATTCGAACGCGATAATCTTTATCCTTAGTCGGAATTACACAACTTTTTTTTCAATCAAACAACATGTAGAAATGTCCATCTGATAGCGCCTGATCAAAGGTGAATAATCTGAACGAAGGTGCACGACCCTCACAAAAGTCTCGCAATTTTATTCTAATTCTTTGAATTACCGCAGAAACGTTTACTCCTACGTCAACGTTAGAACAAATTTTGGAATACGTTATTCGAAGGGCAGAATTAATGTAAAATTATGTGGAAATTTACTTCAATGACGTCTCTAGCTGTCGCACATAACATAAGTAAATTATTTATCATATCGCCCTCTTACGTGGGTAATTTTATATAACAAAAGTTACGAAGAAGCAAAAATACCTTTTTCCTATATATATTATATATATATATATATATATATATATATATATATCCTATCATACTGAGTTCTCAAGTTTATTTTACAATGGCAATCAATTGAATTTAAACATTTTTATAAAAATTCATATTTTAGTTTTGCATCGTTGCAAATGCATTCGGTGTTAATCTAGGAGGTATTTACTTTATCGGATCTAAACAAAATTGACAAAGTTGATGTTCGTTTTTTTCGCCCAAGACATTCGTACCGGAGACGTTGTCCTCTTGACGTAACAACGTAACGCAGTTCCCTCTAAAATGGTTTACAATAATTAACGTTCTTTTCGTTTCTTTCTCTTACATATATTTTTCATTTTCTCTTATTGTCCACCATTTCTTTGCTTTCTTTTTCTTATCGTTCGTTTTTGTTTTTGTACTATTGTTACTTCACCATATCCGAACTTATGTTAAAGTTCCAAATACCAGTTCGTCACATATTTGGCTGCATAAAATATAAATTGAAAAAATTATTTATTTTCGTTTCAATTGATGAAGCGCGAGTTTTGTTTTGTAGCATTTTTCGCATTAATGTGCTGAACGCTTGTTAGCATTTATTTAAAAACGTTATTATATTTTCCGTTGACTATTTTGTACATATTTGGCGAATTTTTGCATCAAAAAAAAAAAAAAAAAAAAAAAAAAAAAAAAAAAAAAAAAAAAT
>NW_023998415.1:29857694-29870489 GCF_014805625.2 Glossina fuscipes
TTAAATTAATTTGCAAAATGTGTCCACAAACTATCAAATCATTCAAATTTCTTTTTCTCGTTTCTTTCTTTTCTCAAAAACAAATCAAATGAAATTATTTCATGTCTCGCCGCCATCAATGATATGATTACCGCTATATCTCTTTCTCATCTCATCATTAATCGCATTCTCATTCTACACTGTATGACAATAATAACAACAACAACAAAAACAAAAACAATAATAAAAACCAACAACAACAACAAAACCCATACATAAACACTATCCTTCTTCATAACATTATGTAAATACTGTCAACAAAATGCATTACTGGCTTAATAAATATATATATATATATATATATATTATGTATATATATGTGTATATATATATATATGTATATATATAATATATACATATTTGTAAATACAATAATTATAAATTACTTAAATAAAAAATAAATAAAATATATATATACATATATATATATTTGCAACTACAACAACAACAACAACAATCACAATCTTTAATCCCACCCGAAATATTGAATTTTGATTATGTCATTGCCGTGGACTGATGTGTTTCGTGGTATTGAAACGAAATTGTTACCTGAAGGCGAGAAAAATACTTTAATTGAACCGCCACCGATACCATCATTTGGTACGCCGCGAAGACGTGCGCTCTCAGCCCGCATCCAAGAATTAAACCGAAGTCTGCTGGAGGAGCGCGGTACCCAAAACCAAAACAGCTATAGTGATGCAGAGGATAGCGGATAAATAGACTACGCAATCAATATTATATTCCAATTGGTTGCCCCTGCTATGTCTATACACACATATATATAATTTGACAGTAGTAACAACAGCAACAATAACTAACGCTACTACTACACTATATTTTACTCTTACTCCTACCAACCACCATAAATACGGCAAAAAAGAATCTTTTGTGTATATTTAGTGACGCGCAAACAAACCCAATCAAACAAAATGAAAAAGTTAACAAGTAATAAAAAAAAGAAAAGAAAAAAAAAAAGTTTTAAAAATTTAAAAAAATCAAAAAAAAAAAAAAAAAAAAAAAAAAAGAATAAAACTTAAAAAGAAATCCATTTCACTTATATACGTATGTACTTCCAAATACAAAACAATAACCACTTACATTGGCATTTTCATATTGATCGATGTATGCATACATAAGTAGGCATAAATAATAATTTCAAGTAAATTCTAAATACTAGCACCTGCATCTCTCGCCCCCTCTTTCTCTTTCTTTTTCTCTTTCCCTTCCTATCACCCTCTTTCTTTCTCTTTTCTATTCCGCCGGACACGACGAGCATTAGTTTCATGGCAACTTAGTTGAAATTGAAAGCTACTCGTCTCAAATAGATAACAACTGAACCGCTATGGGAAAAAAAAGTACAGAAACGCCGGTAAATTCATTGCGAGGCATCATCCTCTCGCATCTTTAAACTTAGTATAAAATGTGTTTAAAATCAAATTAATTCCATTTTCGAGCGTATGCGTAATGAGAGAATAAACTGTTTACTTTCTACTGCGGCTCAGCAGACCACGTTATGTTCTAAAAGTAATTTTCACAGACAAGGAAACATAATCCATTCTTAAAATATGCAAATGCTTTAAGATAAATAATCGTTTGAAGAAAACCATCCTTCATCATTTCTTGATATAAAGAGTTTCATCTTAGTTGGATTCACTTACTCGGAACATATTCCAAATTCATAAATATTCTTTTTCCAACTAGATATCCAATATGGTAATGAACTAACTTTTTCCCATTCGGGAAAGCATATATACATATATAGCCAAATCTTATTCATGCATTTGATTTTTCCTTGACAATGAGTCGCGATAATGATAATGTTTTAGGAAAGCAAAACTTGCATCTATAGATAAGAATTTGTTTGACATTATTCGCAATATTATCGACATGTAAAGCTTACTCAAAGTCAAAAAGAAATAATAAAGGAAAAAAACCACATGCCCATAGTTGTTTAATATGTCCAAACAGTATTCCTAAATTCCCCCATGGATATTTCATACATCACACGCCGCATCTTAGATTTACTAAATATAACTGCATTCCGTTTGCCCGTAGTTGTTTTACGCAAACCTGAAGCTATGCCAATTGAAATATCAAAATTTAATTTCTCTACCTGTGTTTTTTTTTTTTTGTTTCAACTCATTTTTACTCGATCAGTTTAAATAGAGTGAAGTAGAATGTAAGGAAAACTCGAAGGCTTTTCTTGTTTCTTTGTATTAAAACCTATCCACTCTATGCTGTTGTTTCTCTTTACTTCTCGATTACGACTTTGATCGTCATTAGGTCAAGTTAAAACTTGGCTTAATCGCCCACTATCACTATACATAGCTGCAATTTAAAAAAAAAAAAAAAAAAAAAAAAAAAAAAAATTAGTACAATTCCATGAAATTATGAGGAATTCCTATGATATTTACTATATTGGTCTGTATATATGTCATTTCGGCGAAAAGTTATTAAGAGAGGTATTTGATGTTCTATCGATATTGGGTAAGATCATTACGAATATTGACGTCATATCTGAAACGCGTATCGGAAAAGAGATAATATAGTCTATAATTTGCATGCAGATAACGTTATATTTCGTCAGTCTTTTCAAATATCCTATCAGTGTCATACTGAATGGAATTTCTGAAAAAATGCAATATTTATTTTGTAATCCTGTTATGAAAAAAATATATATAAAAAAAGTAATTTAAGAAGAGAAATCTTCGCGGGACAGTTTCATTTTTTGATCGATCGCTCAAAACTTGCCCTTTCTGTCTATCATTCTGGCGATCTCATTCTATGCCAAACTTTCATAATAAATTTAACATAGATTTTCTACAATAATAATGACATTGCTAAGCTAGCTTCTCTTGCTTAAATTGCAAACGGGCATCGATAATACTGACCATTATATGTATACTTAAATGAATTGCATTTCAAGCAAAACCGATTTCACAAAAAATCTCTTACTCTTTTCAACATAATCTACATTATAGGTGTACATGTAACAAACGACAAGTTTTGTCGTTTCAAACTAATGTGGATATAAAGAATATTATTCTTTTCAGTTTTTTTTTTTTTTTTTTTTTTTTTTTGTTTTCATTTCCGTCCCAATATCGATAATTTTAAATCTACTTGCCTAGAATGTTAGCCGACGTCTCTCACTCTCGCAAGCCGTTCTAGTAATGGAGTTGTCAAAAATTTCATTATCCATAAACACAGACAAGCTTGACGAATAAAAGCGAAATTGTGAAAAATATCGATCGCAGAATGGATGAATCAGGTATATAAGAATTTTGTATCAGTACTATTGTCAACCGTTGAATAAAATTAAGTATAAATTTTTGTTACTCGATTAATCCATCAATAATTGGAAGGAGGAAATTTGAAGAGAGAGATTTAAAGTCCCTTTTCTTATGGGCCAATAGGTAGAATGTCATTTGAAAATGTACTTCAAACTTATTTACGTACCTACAAAATTTTATATATTTTTTATATATATGTATGATGATAACTCCTTCATAAGAAGAAACATATGAACGGTCAAGAAATGCATTTTTCATCAACAGTTTATTCTCGAACCTTTTTTTTTTTCTTTTTTGTTTTTAATATTTCCATCTCTATCTCTCTTTCCTGACTTCCCTTTAGTGTATGTAAACAAATTTCAAATAATATCGATTACCATTAAAAATAAAAATGTAATGACAATTAATGATAGAAAAATAAATCATTTAAAACGAAGAGCTTTTTTTATCATTTACGCATTATATGTTAGTATGTATATGTGTTAAAACTCCTATGATATAAGAATAAAAATAGAAGTAAAGAAAAGAAAACACTTGTTGTGATAATTCCATTAGATGTACGTGTTAAGTTTATAAATTGTTGCCATATATGTATGTGCATATATATATATATATATATATATATACATTCTTAAATATATATATATACCTACATATATATATATATATATATATGTATATATATATACATATATGTATATGTATATATTTTACCACGAATGCGTTCCTACAACACATACATTACAAAAACAATTTATTTACCGCTGCTGCATTTAAAAATGTTAACGACGTTTGCCTTATTTAGCCACACAATTAATTTTAGCACAAAAACGACAACACAAGAAAAAATTTATCGAAAGAAACTAACAAAATAAACATATTTTTTAGAAAGCCAGATAAAACAACGAAAATATTATTATATATAACCAACCACTCACATATATACTATATATAAATATATATATATATAAGTATATATATATATACATTCCCATCTGTAAACATAATGAGATACAAATTATTAAGCCATTCCAGAACATTTCAACAGGGATGCCTAAGGTGAGAGTTTATCATCTCTAGGCAAACAAATCAAGAAAATTAGATACAACAAAGAAACATGTCGTTGTCCAAAATTTATCTCTTCTATCGATTCCAAGAAAGACGGTGAGATATCGCATACCACAAACAATTTCGCATAAAAGCACTCTGAACTTATGAACCCATCACTTCTGACACTTTTGAAATACAACAACAAGAAAAAAAATCAGAAAAAATAACAATGATTTTATTAAGGATAGCAAACGTGTTTTTTTTTTATTCCTAAATAACACAAAATATGTGTCTTCGATGGTATATTAAAAGACTGTTCGTTGCTCTCACATCTCCGGTATAGGTTTACTTTAAAAATGACAAAAAAAAAAGAAAATTATATAAAACCGGCCAAAAACCCAATAGTTAGCCACCGACTACCGTTAAATACCTTACATCACTTCACTTGATGTAAGAACTCAGATGACAACTTTTCAGAATAATGCGTTAAATGGGAAGCGGCCGGAACAATGGTCCGATTGAGAGCCCTTTTCAATAGCGTTCGTTTTCTTGCCAAGACATGTCAAACATGATACCAAATCTTATCAAAATATTTCTATTTGTGAATTAAGTCCAACAATATAAGACGAACAGACAAGTTTATATCGGTTCAGAAAATGATTTTGAATTGATCGACTTACTAAAAATTGGGCCGGTCTCAATTCCTTCTCTGTGTTGCGTACATTCGCACAAACTTCATATACCCTTGTACCACAAGTGGTAGGCAGGGTATAATTACTATCTGTCGAACTATTATAACATGTGCCACACATACACATGTATGTAAGTCGATTAAAAGCGAAAAAATTCCATTTTATTTTTTCCATGCGAACCTGGAATATCTCTCGTTCTGAAAGGTTTCCCCATACCAGCAGATCATCTCCAAACATCATCATAAATTTCTTATAAATAAATATTCGGAGCAATAACTGATCCTAAATTATTTATGTGTATACTATATGTAAATGTACTTCTTTTTGTCAGTACTCATCGGATGTTTGCAAGCAGATCATGTTCACCAGAATACCAAATCAAGTCCAAATTGAAAGTTTTAAAACTGCTTATAGATCCTGTGTTATTTGTATTTATATTACGGGTGACGGCGATGGTATGGAAATCGCAAACATAACTTTGGCGGAAGCCACAAGTTGAGCTGCCGCGTAACCGAGTAGATGAGAATCATCACTATATAGTGAACGGGTAAAGATATAGCAATTCTCGATTGAAATGAGGCACACACTAACCAGGCTACAGCCGTTCGCTATTTCTCTCCATTTCCCTATAACTTTCTGGCCATCACCGTATAGCATGTATAGGAGGCATCCACTGAGGAAATCGTCATTTAAAGCAAAAGAAAAAAAAAAAAACCTTGCTTTGCCCAACGTTTGTTTAAACCAAACATACATGCGGTATTTTGTTATTTACGCACTATTCAACTTTAAGGGCAAATTTTTTTTTTTTTTTTTTTTTGTTGCTAAATATAAAATAGGGGAGGCTTTTTATTAAAAGTATTTTTTAATTTTTTATATCTCTCCCATCCGAGTGGCATTATTCTCCCTGCCATTAAAACTACATATCAAAAAAAAAAAAAAAAAAAAAAAAAATTTTCATATCTCATCTCAAGCGCATATATGTCGCATCTGATTCACTTAAAACTTTGACAAATTACAAGGCCGCACAATTAAATAATTCTGTCAAGTATTCGTAAAAACAGTTAACGAAAACAGAACGCTCCCACACTACATCCTACACTAAGTTAATGCGTCCATCATTTTACGACATCGGAAATGAATAGAATATAGCGACTTTTTATCCAAGAAATCAATATAGGATCAGAATGAATAATGAACGCGACATTCTCGGGAAGTGGATATCTCTACTACGAGATGTTAACGAGATGAAATTGTTGATTGATCCGTGGCGAATTTATGTCCGATCTTCCTCGTTGCCATCAGATTTCAAAAAATAAACGAATATATGATATAAAAGTGAAGAAGCTAAAGCACCGAATTGCTCCTAAAGAACTTAATAACCCATAATAATTAATAACTTAATTATGAGAATTTAAAAATTTTTATAATTTCTATTAAATAAAAATATTTTATAATCTATATAAACATATATAGTATATCGTTTAAATTTTTGCGTACCGCGCAAGAGTAACATTCATATTAGTGCGAAGAAAATCGAAGAAAAGCATATCGAGTGATTCCTTATCCTTAAAAAAATTACTCTTACTTTGCTTGATAACAGCTCTTACCAAGCAAAGCTTATGCTTGCTTGAAAGTATGTATACCTTTCCGTTCTCTTTCCTTTTTAATTAAAGCGCCGAAAACGATGAACGATGAATATCGGATATGATCAATTTACCGCTGAAAATATTTAAATTGGAGCGATTTTAATTGCTCTTTTTAATTATTCACAGGAACGCGAACAATATTTCTTAATTTTGAAAAATATTTATTCCGCTTTTGTTTATTAAAAGTAAAGTCAAAGAATTTTTCAATTTTCACTTTGGTTTTTAATCGGAATTGAAAGGATTGTAAAGGAAAAGCTCAAAGTATTTTAAAAAATCTCTTCATAGTCTTTTTTATAGTACTTTCTTGGGGCTTAAGAAAAAGAAAACTTAAATATTTTAAAAGATATTTATAATATTTAGCAAGCAATCAGTTCAAAACAGCACAGATTAAAAACGCAATAACAGAACGGAGAGTAAGTGTGTAATTGTGTTTGTAAAGTAGTCACTTTTTTATACATACATCTTTAAAAAATACCTGTGTGTATGTCAAGTTGAAATAATATTACTTAAGGATTAGTCGGTTAATTCATTAGTTGCCTTACAAGGCACGTAATAAACAAGTTTACATACATACATTTGGATAGACAAGTAAAATGTTGCATAATCGCGTTTGCGTAAAGTGTATGATACCACAACTGTTACGCGTTAATCATTTAATTTGTCTTACATTTAATATAAATTCCATGTCTTTATAAATATATACATATATATATATATATATAGATATATTGGTCACCCAACTTTTATATTAGGAAAGAAAGCTGCGTTTATTGATTTGTAGTTGATCTTCTATTTTACCTCCGTACATTTCAATTACAACCTCTCACAGTCCTTAATGTTGATACCCCATCTTATTAGCGACATTATAGATGAAAGCGAATTCAGCGCTTTTTACTAGATGATGAAAAATAAGTATTCCGTGATGAGTATTCTAGTATTGAAATCGTCTTCTCGCTTGTAAAAGGAAAAAAACAGTTTTTGTCGTTTCTTCATTAATCAATTTGCTTGTATAGCTTGCAGCGGAAAGGATTTGAAGGATCAATAATTCTCAATAAAATTTCTAATAAAATTGTGTGACACATTTCTATTATTTTATGAATTAGACTAGACTAGGCGAATTACTCAAGTAACTTGAATTCGAAATTCGTATTTCCATCAGTTTTTTTTTTCATCTTGATGCAATGGCATGTAACATGGCATGGAAACCAACAGCAAATTCCGGTACATATATCCGCTTCGTAAGATGCGAAACTAAATTCTACATGAAATGAGCACGTGTGTTTGTCTCAAGTGCCCCTCTATTTCAGCCTCCTAGCCTCCCAGCCTCCCAGCCTCTCCACCTACCATTCCCTAAGGATTTACATAATTGGATGAATACTTTATGTTTTTTTTTTTTATTACCATTCGAAAATAATTTTCTTCGTATCGAGTCATCTCTAGGTCTGCCAAATTTTCTTCTTCCCCCCCCCCTCCCCCCTCTACTCACCCCCCTCTACTCGCTCTGTCGTCTTTGAGTTGCATTATATAAATAGACTATAGTACATCTCAACCTTCAATGTGCGAAAGAGTGCAGATAACTGATAAATTGTACATAAAATTCTCTTCGAAAGCTCTTCGAAATTAATTGATTGGCCAATTATTGTCACTTAAACTCATCTTTATTCGACGCAAACGTGCATAATATTTGACCCAAGATCATTGTTATCTTACGATCGACTCTTTGGTATTGTGACACATAAAGTGACGTGAGACCGTAACGTTAAGGCTACGTGTCCTAAAGATTCTTTACGATATTTTATTCTTGGTAGTTTATCTAAGGGTATGCAATCTCTACTGAGAAAAGTCTTCCAAATAGTAACAGAGAAAGATAACACAAGTTTTTAACGTATAACTCCCAAAGTATGTAATCGATACATCCACGACAAGGGCTGTGTATGCAGATCAGTCGTGGATAATCAACCAAAACAAAAAACAAAAGAAAAAATCACTAATTTAAACTAGCAGACAAGTCATGTTGCATATAGAGTGAACTTCTTAATGAAAACCTTATCATCATCTTAATCGTCTTATGAAAATTTATAAAAGTCGTAATAGTTTTCTTTATTTATTGGGATACATTAATGGATCGATCATATATTATTGAGCACAAAGGATGATAAATGTTCGTGCTACGCTTTCAACTAATGTTTGCCATAGGTTGGAAAATTACCTTAATTGTATTTTTTTGTCCTTATATCATTTCATTTTTCCCGACGAAATGTTAACTATTTTTACGGATTGTGAAAACGGAATAGCGGACAATTGCTTGGAGAGGCAGATAAATTAACTATAATGATTTCCCTCAAAGCCTGGTTTTACTCAAGATATGTATATCTATCTATGGAAAAAGGCTCGAAAACTGAACGAAACAAATAGCTCGCACTAAATATTAGTCTGATAATAAAATCCACTCCCATCAAGCGCCTTAGTATAAGTTTATGGAATTATTCCACATTCCCTTTAGCCGACCGATAAAATTATGGTTGCAATGAACGGATATTAAAAGTGAAAAAGTCAAGAGTCTTTTATTTTACAATCACCAATTCAAAATTCAAGAAGTACGGTAGTATCGAAGGTCTACGGTAATTAGGAAAAATTGTAAAGTAAAACATCTAACCCTTAACACTATGTTATAATAATTTGACCACAGCATCTCGCTTCGTACATATTATTAATGACTTCGACAAATTATGTTTCAATTATTTTTTGTTGTTTGTGTGGGTTTTTTTTTTCCATATTATGCCGTCAATGGCGCCTACATATTAAAACCACCTCCCACTCATACACTTCTTCGAGCAGTGCTCTCCGCGGGACTACCGCTAGGTATTACTTCACTGGCGCTGGTTGCAATTGATGCTCTTCTACTCACATTAAACGGAATCTAATTGAAGTACCCTATTGGCTTCCACATTTTCTTCTCCCCATTCAGTGCTCTCTAAGTGGCGTAATTCTTGCGGCGCTTTTGCCGCAAAACTTTTTATCTTACTTCTTGCTGCCAGAATGTCCGCCGGCCTAGAACATATGTCGTCTGGCCTCTATCTTGGTTGCCGAAATTCCTCAAGCCTTGAACAGCTCAGCATTACATGTCCGACGTCCCCTACCAGTGCGAGCATATTAACGACTTGTCATGACCCAGTGCATGCAGGTAACTGCGGGATCAGCCATGATCGGTCAGAAACTAAGTCAGATATTAGTTTACATTATCCTGTGTGCATACATCTGCCTCGTAAAAATTTGAAATGAGCGAGCTTTCGGCCCCTCCTTCTTCTTGAGGAAGTTTGCTTGCACCTACCCTCTCCACATCCTTTAGTAGATGCGCCTCACCAAATTCGCCCGAATATCGACCAGGTTCGCTCCTGCAATCACCCGGCCTGCCTCTTCCGCCGGAAACCCCATATCTACGGTCCCTAGGCGGCATACCACCGTCATTTTTCTATAGTTCGATTTCATCCGTCAAGCCACAGCGAGCTCGCGTACAGTACAACCGTCTATTTAGTATTTAGCACGATCCTTGCCAAAGCCAATTGAGCTCCGGCTGCCTTATTCGCAGCATATTGTATATGCTCTCTGGAGCTTAGCTGATTGTCGAATATGACTCCTAAGTACCGGGGAAGATGTAACGGTAACGTTGCAAAGTCTCAACCGTATACTTTCAGCTTTTTTTCGCCTGCTTATTAGCACCGCTCCTGGCAAGTCTAAACTTAGTGCGCCCAGCCCCATGGTTTCTGCTTGATTAATGTGTTTGGTAACGACAACGACTGTAATGCCGTCAGCGAAGCCAACTATAATGATGCCAATGGGAACTGACAATCTAAGTACATCTTTGTACTTGACGTTCCATAAAACGAGACCAAGAACCGGGCCCAGCGAAATAACTGGCGTTATGTTGTGGAACTCTGTACCTTTATTACTATCGTACGTGAGTGTGCGATACAATGTTACAAAGTAACTTATCACGAGGGTTCTCATACGCGTCGGGACTCCCATCCTAGAAAGTGCGTCTCCAATGCAACCCCAGTCTGTCATGTTGAATGTATTCTTGGTATTAAGTGTTACTCATATGGAAAAATAGAGAACCTGTTGAACCTACAGTGAATCATTTACTTGATTTTTATTCATTATTAGTATATTTAGCATTCCACACTAATACATCGAACTTACATTCGAGGTATTCGGCTGCTGGTGAAGACAATATACTCGTGACCATCCACATGTATAGCAATCTGCTCATGTTCTTTTCTGCTTGCAATCAATAGCATTCCTATCTTTTCGAGAATCCAGCAATGTCTGCAATTTTGCTAGTCGGCAAGAAAGACAATATGTCATATGGAGCAATCCACATCAGTTGACCGAGCACAGACCTTTGTGAAACTTCCCTTGTAGCTATTTATTTTTCGCTCTTCTCCGATGTTTGATATGATAGCGTTCTTCCTGATAGATTACCACTAACCATAGGCTCTGCAATCTGTTCATAACAGTTACAGTGTGCGCCCAATCAGCCCTATTTAAGGCATTTTTCATGGCTATCGTCCTCATTGCACAGTATTCTCTGGTTTCGTGAGCAGCCATCTTCTACGTTCGATAAATTGCTGGGCTATATATCAGTTATCTCGTTTATAGCACCCACAGCGAGACAATTTCTACATTTTGCGTGTGTTTGTTCATCAAGCTTCTTTGAAAAATGCAAATAGTGATTATTGGAATAAGAAGTAATATAATACATATGTCGTCAGAACGGAACCAAAAAAAAAGGAGGATAATGCTTTATAGAAAAAAGAAAATCGAGAATTTTTATATATTGCACCCTATAAATTGAAGGCGCGCACAAACATTTATCGCAAAAATTTTATATAGAGAAAACGATGAGAAAATTACATTCGACCGACCGATCCATTGACATACGTGCAAAATCTTGTTTATTTGCCTGAGATGATGAATATCCAAAAGTCCCCGCAATAGAAATACAAATTTTTATTTATTTTTGTTTTTGTTTTTACTCAAAATATGCATTGCTCTGCAAAAGTTTATATAAGCGTGAAAAACCCTCTCACCGCACACATTAGTACTATCTTCAATACATAAATATTTAATTGTTATTCATAATTTTTATGTATAGAAGACACATACAAAGACATGTTTATTTGTTATTATATGTGTACTTGTAGAATAACATTTTAAGGATAACGAGTCAGTAAAAGCAAATCAATGCGTTATGTAGCCTTGTATATGTATGTACTTAATTCAAATCAAAGTAAAACTGAAAATACACACATGCAATGATAAATAAAAAAGAATTTGAAAGAAACCGCCAAAAAGAAAAAAAAAAAAAAAAAAAAAAAAAAAAAAAACAGGACGTTGTTTGCTTATTTAAAATAGTTCATGAAAATAAAGGTTACGAATATGAATAAAAAATGTTTATGTACTATTAGCGGACGGGGGTCTATGAGAATTTCTATCATTACTTAAGATTTATATCGTATATATTTCTATATGTTTTTGCCAATATTGATGATAGAGTGTACAAAAAGAAAGAATGTTTATTCAGTTTTTATAATTTTTTTGTTTTTTTTTTTTTTTTTTTTTTTTTCTTCTTATATATGCACATATGCTTAAGGGCATATGGAAATATGAGCTGAAACTTTTTTCTTGTTTTATTAATGCATTCCTTATATATGTATATATGTATGTCTATATGTATGTGTATGTGTGGATACATAATAAATATTTTTTATTTAAATTATTGCCACACATGCCTATATATTTGCGTACATATGTATTGCATTCTATACCTAATACAAACGAATGTAATTTTATTTAAATATAAAATAAATTAAAACAATTTAAATAAAAATGAAAAAGATGCATGTTTCACAAACGTTGCGCGCGTTTAAAGAATAAAAAAAAAAAAAAAATCAAAATAAAAAAAAAAAAAATGCGAAGAACGCTCCTTAACCGCACCACAATTACAATTATATATTTGTATATCCATCTACTACTACTACTACTACTACTACTACTACTACTACTACTACTACTACT
>NW_023998415.1:29870499-29896375 GCF_014805625.2 Glossina fuscipes
CTACTACTACTACTACTACTACTACTACTACTACTACTACTACTACTGCTACTAATAATAATAATAATAATAATAATAATAATAATAATATATAGACTATATATGCTTACACCAATAGATAATTAATATCAGTATAAAATATTTATTTATCTACGTGTCTGTGCGAATCCTTTTACTTATCCAATATGCTTTAAAGCAACTGCAGCAGCGCTAAAAACTCATCTTGCCAATTCTCTTTTCGCTTACGAAAAGATATATTAAAAGAGTAAAGCAATATCGTATCTTGCACTCATTTTGATGGTGATCCCTATCTTAATTTCGCAGCCATATCTTAATGTAAATATTCCATTGAAATTTATTTAAAACAAAAGAAAAAGGAAAATATAAAGGAAAAGGGGTTTTCTGCTACTTAATCATCCTTCGCAAAGAGCGTCCATAGAAGTATCATTGCATAGTCGTCCGTGTGAATAGATAGTATTGCGCTCTATTGTAATGGACGGCAAAACTTCCTCACGTAGAATATCACTAAAGCAAAACTATCTATTACTTTTAGGTACCCAATGCCCGAACCTGTCATATAAGCGTAAATTTATTTAGTTATTTTCATCATTGCTATCAAAGACTCTATTCAAGTTAGATATCGCATATCATCATATTTGTGTAGGAAAATTTGAATTAATTTTCAATAATTTTTCCATACATTATGTATGTTTTTCATAACATTAAAAAAACTTCTTTTTTTTTTTTTTTTTTGTAAATGTAAATGTTGCATTATTGTCATTATTGTAATATAAGATGCGTATCTACCATTAGGTGGTCGCTGAGTTTTACTTGAAGTTATTACAATGAACATAGAAATCCTTACAATCAATTAATTGCTTAATCTGTTTGTCTTTTCACCTTAACAACTATTGAATGGTGACTGTACGTAAGCAATATACATACGTACGCACATACATACATACATACATACATACATACATACATACATATATTGATATAGAGCATATGTCGGATGATTGGTGCAAAGAAGTTATGATATGTACCCTTATTAGGAAAGGCCAAAACCGATTTCCTTCTCCAAAAAAAAAAAAAAATTTTTTTTTCTTTTTAATTTTTTTTTTTGTCCAATTAAACGAAATGCAGTGAGAAATGTCTGATTTGACAATGTCAAGATTTAAGCTTCGGTAGGTATTGTTCCTTGACGTTATGCAAAATATATAAATTAATAAACGATTAACGATTGAATAAAAGTTTAATAAGCTGCCATAATATTGTTCACACTTTTCCTTAGCTAATCGTTCATTTCAGTGAATAGGTTTCAAATTACGAAAAATTATTATTGTTGTGATCAAAAATCATTGAAATATTGTTTATTAAGTTGCAATTATTTTTCCACTTATGTCCATGTTGTTATGGAAAACACTTAATTTCACTGTAAGCGTATGCTACACCATGTAACTGCAATAATTACAATAATGAGCTCTAATCTTGTTTTTTATAAACGATACACACTGAATCCTGATAATAGCAAATTCTCAATATGTAATGTTGTATAATGTTGTTTAACTTCATTTCCTACCGAAAGTATTCATGTTTAAAGAAATCAAAAAATCTATAAAAAGTAAATTTAGTCAAGCATTGACTAGAATTTCTGCAAGTTATTTTCATCGACAATAGCATTTTATGTTAGTGACGCTATCAGCTAAATTACAAGTCCTCTCCATATCGCCCCTCTTTGGTCAAATAATAACAAAATATTTTGTATAAATGTTATATTGTTGTTATAAAACACATATTTGTGTCTCCTACTCTCTCTCTCTCTCTCTCTTTCTTTCTTTCTCTCTCTCTCTTTCTCTCTCTCCCCCTCTCTCTCTCTCTCTCCCTCTCTCTCTCTGCTTATCGCTCTATCACTCTATCTCTATCTATCTTTTAATATATATCTCTATGTATATCGTTTCCTCAAATCGTTTTGTCAGTGTGTATGTAATACTGGTGTTTACTACTACTAGTAGAGGAATGCATAAAATATATATATGCAGAAACACGTATATATAGAATATATTACGTAATCCTCTAAATGTTGTAAGTTTGTTGTATTCTGTGTATTGAGGAGTTCCTGGTTATACGATATGGTTTTTCAAAGACACAAAACTTTGTTTTTCTTCTCTCCATCACTTCTTTATGCGCACACTTTGCATATTCCTTTACGCTGCAATGCTTTTAAATCTGGCTGCCCGCAAAACGATTGATCGCAAATGTTATTTTCTGTAAACATACAAAACAATCGTAACAAACGAATGTAACCAATCAACTGTGCAACATGTCCGTCCACTGTATGATGGGATAAAAAAAAAAAAAAAAAACGAAAAAAAATTGTTTATGATAATGAATAATTCTTCCATAATTTCACTATTGTTATTATTAACATATTTTTAATGCAACTCGATGATGATGCTGTAAAAAACAAACAAACAAACAAACAAACAAAAAATGACTATTTTCTCAATGCATTATTAACAAACAAAACGAAATGTATGTATAATTTTCTTGCGATCCGGTAATGGTGACTATTGCCAACAACACACTACATTAAAAAAAAATAATAATAAAATTTAAAAAAAAACAATAACGATAACAATAACAACAACAACATTACTAAACAAACAATATATAATAATAATAATAACAACAACAAAAACATATTTGCATTATCACATCTCGTGCTCTTAACCGCAATAATACATCTTCCTACATTTACATAAACACGCAACAAACACACACACACACACACACATATATATATACATGCACACATATATAAATCCATATAAACACACACTTGTTCATACAAACACAACACACACGCAATATATGCGTTATATATATATATATATATATATATATATATGCATATATATATGTGTGTATATACCTTATCATCATAACTTCATTATCTGATTAAAAATTAATCGGAATATTGCAAAAAAAATTTTAAATTAAAACAAAATTGAATAAATACATGAAACGCACAAACACACACAATTAAATAATACATTAGAAAAGCGCGAAAGTCGCAATAGATCCATTAAAAATTGGCATCGTTTAACGAACGCCCTACGACGGTCACCCACAGGACACAATCTATCACAAACGGATGGCAATAGCACGGAAGGCGAATCAACTAGTGGACGAAATCCGGCCACCACAGGCATCGGTTGCTATAAAAGTTACGATCATATCTCAAATATGAAAAACTCCAGCATGTTACATGTAAGTAATTTTAATACAATAATTTTTTGATATATACATAAATATATATATACATATATATACATATATATATATATATATGTATATATATTTTTACATTTTTCTACTCTGTATCCATGTCGCTGTCTCTCTTTATCTTTCTTTCTTTTTTTTTTTCTTTCTCTCTCCTTCTCTCTATTTTACACTCGTTCTTGTTAATAATATATAACCTTTTGATCTCTAATCCTTTCATTCTGACATGTAATTTTCTAATTTTTATCTTAGGTAAACATTAGTTTTAATATTGTTGCAAATCTTTTAATCTCTTAGTGATAGATATGTGTTTTGTAGACATAAAACCAAGTTATTCTTTTCTGTTTCTTTTTTATTCCTTTTGTTTTCTTCATTTTTTTAATTACTATTGAAATGTTTACATATTTTCTTTTATATGTTTTCTTGCCTGTTTTTCTCTTCGATATTTATAGCATCGTTCATCTGTACCTGACCATCATGATGCTGTCCCACCTTATTCATTTGAAAATCCGAATGCTCGTCAAACATCAATGATGGCCATGGAGAGCTACAAACGCGAACAACAAGCTCTTCAACAACAGCAGCAGCAACAGCACCCACAACAGCAACTGCAACAGCAGCAACAGTTAGAAGAAGACACAAAGAAATCTTTATTAATTATAGCATCATCAGCTGAAAGCGCAATTACCACAAGTGCCCCAAGCGTCCCGCTAACAGGACCCGATGAAACTAATGCAATCGCCACCGCAACATCCCAAGCCGTTGATGCGAATGCACCACCATCAGTACTACCCATCCAGATGATGATCAAACCCGGGGTAAGTGCCGAACTGAAGAAATTGTTCATATCGTTTAGTTAACGTTCACAAATACATGGAGCCAATCACAGTATTCACGCATCCATCCATAAACACCCAGCTACATATATTTAAAAAATAAAAAAAAAAAAAAAAAAAAAACAGAAAACAGAAAACAGAAAACATAAAACGTAAAAAGAAAAGAAAAGAAAAATGAATAAAAACTCACAAGCGTACACAGTTAAACATAAATACACACACTCATACTCGATCGTTAGATGTCACAACTTATTTTGTTTTGTTTACCAATGTATTCATTTATGCATTGGTTACGTACATAGTTGTATTTTTATTGTACTAATCGTACATATACATATTATTCGTTAACGTCCTTCTTATATACTCGTGTATCCTGTAACATAACAATTCTATAAATATTTTCGCATATTTCTCTTATATTCAAATTGTGAATCGTTTTCCTATTATTATCTGTACTATTATTATTATTAATAAATTTGTGTAAAATGTAGTTAATTTGTCTTGTTTTATATACATCCACATACACACGTACATACACACACACACACATATATACATATATACATACATATATATATATATACATACATATATACATACATATATACATACAGATATACATACATATATACATACATACATATTTATTCAATTATATATTAAATGTTGATTATAATTATTTTTATTTATACATATAATCTATAAAAGAAATCATTCAAAAGCATTCTGTGCATAAATGTTATATACTATCGTTTAGCAAAACGCAAAGGTATAAGCGTGAGCAAAGTGAAGAAATCATTCAATAGATTGTTTCTTTTTTCCCATTCTTTTCTTTTTTTCATTGTTGTTCACAAATTACGCAACTTTTTTTATTATCACCACGCGAAGTTACGCGAAGTGTAACAAAAACAATTGAAAATAAAAATAAAAAATGAACGAAACTGCTACTACAAAAGACAATTACCCTGAATACGTAGGCTTTTAATCTACAATGTAACCTCACCTCGTCAAAGGTGTTAATCCGAATTTTTTAAAGGTTCATTATGTGACTACACTGTTTTTAAGACTGCTCTCAACTCTTGCTTGCACAAGAAAAGAAAAACCAAAATCACTTTTCTAATGCAGTTTTTTATCTGCTCGATCGAATATCGTATTAAAATTTTATCAGTAAAATTTAGACTCAAACTTCTCGGAATGAAAATCAATTAATGATTTAAGTAAAGTATAATAAAAATAAAAAATATATATATCTCACATAGTATTAACTTGACGCTAAATATGCTTCAAATCAATTCTTTCAAAATAGTCCTATACACCTATACATGAATGAATATGTTTAAGAATCTAATCGTCGTGCTTTTGCAAATCGAACAATGCTCTTAAGTTGTGTTTAGCATTACGCAAAAGAAAAGTCACAGTTGTCCGATTTTTATCATAATTATTATGCCATATTGTGTAAAAATTTCTATTAAATTTAAAATTTTGAATTGTCTGCCTCTATGTAGAAGTTCACATAATAAATATCTCATCGTAATGGATATAAACAAATTTTTGATTACCCAAATATATGAAAATATTTATAAAATGTCAGTATATCGTTCGTATCGCTCGATCGTGTCTACTACTGTCGTCAACTTTTAATGTTTAATATCGTAGGATGAAAATGCTCTCAAGCGATTAGGAAACATTTTTAGCTAATCGATATACTGAATTGTTGTAAATTATTTATGAAATATTGCAATACCGATAAATATGTATTTGAGTGTGGAGTCAAGCGAAAATTGTGCTGAGAATTCGATGAATAAATTTAACAAATATTTCTTTACCTAACAGAAAGACTTTTCGTATATCTTTCATATTAAAAAATTTTTCAAATTCCTTCTGCGAAAGTTTTTTCGTAATTTTCATAATATCGAAAACGTATGAAAGATGCAGAATATATTTCTAGAATGAAAAACTTTTTGTTCTATATATACAACATCTATGCACACGTATATATATATATATATATATATATTAAAATGAGTTACAAGGTTTTGAAAATTGTCTTCTAAATATTCACTCTGTTAATATCGTATACTGATGTGACAATATTGAGTTTATATGCTTCGTAGCTTAAAAAGAAAAAAAAATAATAAAAAATAAAAAAAAAAAAATGGAATAAATAAATGAATAAAACAAAAGAACGTACTTGTGTTGTCATTATTTTCATTTATATTTTTTAAAACACACACACACACACACACACACACACACACACACATGCATACATACATACATACATACATACACATAAATACAAATTCACATGCATACGCACATTATTTTCGTTTTACGTTTAAAATATAGTAACAAAGCTAAATCCAAGTCGATATCATTAATCTCTCTACAAGCATACGTGTCAGATAATGTTGATCGTATGCATGTAGATTAAGTGAAATGTTCTATAACGACTCGATCATGAGTTTCAAATAGAGTTTTAAAAACAATTACTGTTTGCTCTCTAACTCATACATACACAACTTTTGAACTTTATAGATATTACGGGGAAAGAGTAAGGAGGTATAATTACTATTTTCTCTCTCTTATTCTCTTCTTTATCATTATTATTATTATTATTATAATTATTATTATTATTATATATTATTATATATCATTTATTATTATTACTATTATTATTACTATTATTATTATTATTAATATTATTATTATTTATTTATTATTATTATTATTATTATTAGTATTATTTATTATTATTATTACAATTTATTTCAGTTTTTACCCAATGTTTGTTTGCTTTCATTTGAATTTAAGAAAGTTTCTATATTTAAAGGCTGATATTTATATATTGATTGATTGATTAATTAATTTATTAAGTAATTGATTGACTGCGAAAGCTACACTTGTGCATTCATTGTATGCCCAATTTTATCTAAACTAAATACTTGCATACGGACAAAATCGTTATTCCGAAACAAAAGCAAAACTGAGATGTGTTTGTTTATGTTGTAGAATGAAAATCTCGCCATAGAAGACATATAACAAATTATGAATGATATTAATTGGTCATGCTCTCTGTCTTATTCTTCAAATTACTTACTTCTTACTTTTTTTTTTTTTTTGTTGAATGCGTAAAACTTTGTTCATTATTTTCTTCACAAACTTTTTTTATATATATATTATACATTTTGCTTGATAACTTGAATATGTTTGTGCAATTTATCATTGCCCAATTGCCGCAATAATTATCCAATTGCTTTTGGTTTGAAACGTTCCATGCACAGATCTAAATATATCAACATGTTTATATAACATATTCTATGCTTTCTTCTTAGTAATCGATAAATTTAAGGCAAGAATTATTCTCTTAGAAAAACTTGCATCCGCTGCTGGCCGGAGCTTGAATGCCCACCACCTAGATCAAATGACCATAAATCTGTTACATATTTTTTGTTAATCGCGAAAGTGACTGCAAATCAATTGAACTCACACCAATATTACACACTCATATGCCACTCCAATATACATATATATTTTAGTTCGTAAAGTGCTGCCTAAGCAAAAGTATTTTTCCGTAAATTTTTTGCAAATTTTACTCGATTCGAAAGCTAATCTATTGAGTTTAACATACAAGCTTATATGAAATTATAAATTATTACAAAACAAGTAAGAAAATTATAGTCGGGCAAGGCCAACCATTCAATACCCTACACCAGATTGCCTAACACAATTCTTATTTTTATATCAAATTACTACTAAGGAAGGATCAATTTTCATGAAAAACCTTATTAGCGTAGGGTCCATCAAATAGGCCGAGATGGCCCAAATTTAGTATAGTTAAATTTTGTTATGTTAAATTACTATTATGATATAATTTTCATCATAAAACATTAAAGTTATAACTTTTTTGTCGTACGAACTTCGAACTTCGTTATGTGAGAGAGATGAAAAATTGCTCCCGGTCGATAATTTTCACATCAATTTAGCACGCCCAAATATTACTACTTAGGCACTTTTGCTGAGAAATTTTGAAAATTGTAATTTTTTTCGAAAAAATCGATCGATCCAAACCACTTTCAATAGCGTTCGCCCTTAGGCAAAAAAAACACGTCACCTCTTGGTCTTGAAAATACCCGAAATCTGGCAAATCTGTTTAATCATATCCTTAAGTTTTTTTCTGAAAAAAAATAATATTCGACAGAATTGTGTTGATTGGCCTAACCTATTAATACATATACGAAAATTTTTGAACACTAATTTCCCGATTTTGTTGATGAATTTGTAGTCCATTCTTCAGTTTTCCTGGAATTTTCGTACAACATTTCTGAATACATCTTAGCTTAAGCTGATCTCTCCATCTGTTCGTCTACTAGGCCGTCCGCCTTGCTTGCTTGTGTTCAATCTACAGACCGCAATTTTGAAGACCGTTTGATGAAGTGTGGTTCACTGAGGGGTTTTAGACCAAGTATGGAACCACTTTTTCGACCCTTTGCCATACAACGTCTTGTTATGAAAAGTCATTGTATGAATAAGTGCAGGGAAATGTTGAGAGTTTAACGGTGAGCCGAAGTTCACTTCAGTGTTTTTATTTGCTATATGAATGATAAATTCCGATTATTGCTTATAATGAATATGGCATATATTTAAAGGAAACAATTGTTTTTCATTTTTCCTACTCTTAAGAGACAATGAGCAAAGAGGTTATCGTCCCTTAACGAAAAACAAATTTGATATTTTCTTTTTTTTTTTTTTTTTTATTCTTCTAAGTGAAATTTGAAGATTGTAGTTATAACGTTAAGAGAAACGCAAAGATAAGGATGTAAACAGAAGTGATTAGACCTTAGCGGACACAGTAAACATATATTGGAGGTACTGCAATCAACGTCATTTCAGAGTGCTTTCAGTGTTAAACATTTAATTTAATGTATAGAAACCCATTGAACAATTAATATACAACAATAAATAAGCCGAAGAAAGAAAGAAGAATGATTTGCGATTGATGGCGGAATATAGGAAATAAGAAGAAGTACGAATACTAAATACCGATCACATCAGACATTAACGTGTTTGTAAAAAATTTTAAATTATTGACAGCCTTGAGCCATCCATGATCGGTTTCAACAATACCCATATTTTTCAGATGAAAGTTGAGGGAATTATCACACCTGTAGAAATCGGTTACTATTAAAAGCAAACAGGCTTTTAGTCTTAACAACGTTCTAAAGTAGCGGACATATTAATTGAGTGTATTACACACCTGCTAATATGTGAATTATAATAAATGTGCCACAATAGTATGTAAGGTAACACTTAATTGGAATTAATATATAACGACGATACACTAGCTCTATAAGGATAAATTTAGTAAGGAATCATAAAATTCCTTACACTTTGAACATGTCCTCTCGTGCGAAAGATGAAACTTGTTAAGGTAAAAGCTTATATAATTTCTATGTTGTTTTACGGATCAGTTGATTGAACTAATTGAAAAACTTGAAATTACATTATTCATTCTTCTTGCGTACAAGCCTTGCTAGGTTCTTCATAAAACACGTAACTAATACTTACGAACATTTTTAACGTAATAAGAAACTCATGTGAAACTCTTTAGTATTGCAATCGATTCAATTATATTCGCTTTCGTTAATGGTGCCCTATAAGTAGGAAATTATAGTTTATTTTTTCCAGTTTATTTGCAAAAGACCAATCAATTCTTTTACACATATTAGTACATATGCAAAAGAAAATGAACGCTTTGTTCTTTTACATTTCCTTAGCCCTACCATTAGCTGACTTTCAATTGTAGCCTCATAACAATACTTCCTGCTAAAGCGCACAGGATTTTTTTTTTAAATATTCCCTATAAAACCCATTTAAGCGATGGAATCCTAACAGAATATCATTAAATTTAAAGCCAATCAGTCAAGAATGGGTATACGATAAATATTGGACTACGTAGAAGAATATAGTTTTGTAAAAAACGTGAATAAACTGTTAAATATTGGCTTCGCTTTAAGCCGTGAAATTGTTCGAAAAATCGAATTTTTTTGTCACATTGGAATATTCGACTCACTATGAAACATATTGAATATCACTCTTGAAAATTTAAAGGTTTTAAGAGGACGTTGTGTTGCATAGCCGAATAAAATGCAATTACAAATCTCAGTACAGTTTGAACATATTTGCAGTCAAATAACTGTAGCGAAGGTTGGAATCAGTAGAGCTATAACTCTAGCCGATTAATATCCATTAGGTTGAGATAGATATCTCACCATGTTTACACGTACACACTACATACTCCGGAAGATAAGTCATATTAAAAGAAATGAAATGAAAAAACGACTTACCTAAAATACTAAAAAAAAGTTAAAAAGAAAAAGAAAAGAAGAAAATTATGTCCGGTCGTGACTTTCGTGCTCTATAATATGGAGTTGGCGCAGATGATTTTTCCCCATTTCCAAAACAAAAGTCGCATAGACGCGTGGATATCGCAGACATATCGTTTGAAACCTTTAGGTTAGTTCCGAATTCTTTTGCGAAATTTGCAGGAAATTTCTTCATCTTCGCTAATGGGAGAATGCTTACCGCAGATAGTATACAGTCGAGCAGGCGAAGAAATGGATAGACGAACGGACGGACATGATTAAGTATATTCCAAAATTGCAACTGGCCAAGAATTTATATACTTTATGTGTCATCTGAAGCTTGTCTCTATGCGTGGCATTTTTTTTTTTTTTTTTTGTATTTTTGTATAGAGATCTGCCATAGTTTATGAGTAATGAGAAAAAACTAATTTTTTATTCCTTTTGAGAAACAGAGGCTCTCTTACCTTACGTAGTATTCTGTCGGTGTATCCTTCGACCGATTTAGCCTATTTTCAATACCAACCTAAGTGCAAAAACTGCCAAATTTGAAGTCAATATTCTCTATTTTGCGGGCAGGAGGCATTACAGAAACGGACAGACGGACATGATTAAATCAATTTAAACTATAGTACTGATTAGGAATGTTTATAGTTTGTCGGGTATCTGAAACTCTCCTCTGAGCGTTGCAAACATCTTGACAAAATTAATGTACCCTTCATATTTCGGTGATGGATATAAAAATTAACAGATCACATTTCCCTTCGCACTCGTACGATCTTACTAATAGTTCGATCCTGGCCTAAAATTCTTCCTATATTTGACCTATAGGGTGCATCTACAAGTAACAAAAATTCGGAAATATATTTGATTAGTTGTTAGTCTTGGTTGTGTTCTAATTTTTCGCTTAACATAATCTATTATTTGTATATTAATTTATGAGCTCGATCAATGGAGTAGCATATTTGTATCTGCCGTAGAGGCATTGCATTTATGTTTATGTGAAATCTACCTCTAGCATGTTTTCAATGGTTTCAATGGTAAGAAAACACGTGATATAAGCTTTACTAAGAGTACACGGGGGGTATATTAATCTACTGGAATGCTGCTTTTAAGTACAAGAATTATAAAATGTGACTGTCATTATGGGCAAGGGAAAGGCAATATTGTATACAAAGCACGAAGATTGTGTTTGTAATTTTAATCCGCCGTTAGACGGACATAGCTAGGTTAATTCCATTATCTACGTTGACCGAAAACATACACAAGGATGCCGATCTATAGTTCTGCTTGACTATCAAATAGCAAATGGCTACGAAAAACCTATGAGAACTAATAAACCAACTTAGGTGGTGGGTGAAAAAAAAAAAAACTTCCTCCTACGCCAACAAGGCCAAATAAATTTTTCTTTATTTATATTAAACTTACATAAATTATTATTTTATGTTTGTACAATATCAGCTACTTTTATCGGAAGTCTTACATATTAAAAACAAAAGTTAAGAGTTTCCTTTTTCTAATTTTCTATCTTTTAATATTTTCTTGGTTTCAGCCTGTTTTGGAATGTTGCATTCAATTTTTTATTAACAAGCTAGAATTCAAAAAAGCAATTGTCACGAATACTAAGCGTTAGCGACATGGGCGACTGATGGAAATGGCTATTTCATTTGACACGTTCCGTATATATAATGCAATTTGGCATAGAAGAATTTAGGCAACGAATCTTCCGAAGGCCACTGACACTTAATTAAGCAAGGCTAAACTCTCTCTCTCTCTCTCTCTCTCTCTCTCTCTCTCTCTCTCTCTCTCTCTCTCTCTCTCTTTCTCTATCTCTATCTCTATCTCTCTCTTTTGCTAGCTCTCTCTTTCTCTCTCTTTCTTTTTCCCTTTCTCTCTCTCTCTCATTCTTCTTCTCTTTCTCTGTCCAGCTCTCTTACTTCTCAAGCTAAACTTTCTCCATTGCTATTGATTTCTTAACCAACACATTTTTAAAAGAAGAAATGCTTCCCTATCCCAAAGAAAGAGAAAATGGTTCACTAAGATATTGCATCCTATTGAAGACTACTGCGCTGAATTTGAGTATCATTTAGCTCCAAAGATTAAAGACAATCTCCCAAAATTATTCTCACATTTGTTACAAAAGTGCTACGAAATCCTCACGTAGTCCTTGTCCACTTAATTGTAACTGATGTCTTAATCGTAGCATACAAATGAGAAATTTAAACCTTTCTCCAACTGTTTGTTAAACAATCGTTTAACTTAATCATATATGTCTTACTAATTAAATTCTCTTCGATCTTTATAACACATTCGCGCACAGTAAAAATTGAAAACTAATTAAAAATCTTTTGTAAAGGTAGACATAATATTGTGTGTATATACATAATGAATGCGATTATACAGGTCTAAATTTTCAATTAATTTTTATTAATATATTAAAGTTATATAATAATGAAATAAAAATAATTGATGTTTAAAATTCAAATACTATAGCACTTATGTCATTTTGCAACGCTATACTATAGTATTTACGCCCAAGAACATGTTAAGCGAGTAGGCCAAGTTATGTTCATTCGAATACGCTTGAATTCATCAAGATAAAACTTGACAATGTCAAAGCTGCAACCATATTGTTAGATATTTATAAAGCTATCGACAAAAACTGATAAAATAAATGAGATAAACGTTTTTATTATCGACTTCTAAAGATATTCAACGCTTTCGGGACGAAAGAGGTTTTTTGATTAAGACGATGGGTTATCTCCATAAAACTAAAATACAAAAAGACAAAAATCGTCTATCAAAATTTTGAGATGTCAGCTCTTAGGCATTTACGTTTCCTAGGACATATCATTCTCTGAATAGAAAAATTCATTGCACACTAACTCTTCGATATACGATGAGAAAACAGAAGGTATGGGAATGGAAAACTGTACAACTCAAAATCATTTAGTAAAATAATTTTTTTCTTTGTTTTTTCACTTATTTCGCCATTAAGTACATTTATGTACGTGTATGCAAACGTTGCATTTTAAGTACATACATGCACACATGTATTATTTATTTATATCGCTCTGTAAGCATCGAATGTTAAAATTATCCGCCTTATAGCTAACATTACTTTTTTTACGCGTCGATGACACAGCATCCGTTTGTTTTTTTTTTTTTTTCTACCCGTATATATATATATATATATATATGTATATATATATAAACACTATTGCTTCTTTTTCATCACATTCGTTGCCATGTTGTATCAAGGGCTAATTTTTCAAATCAGTCATCATATATTGCCGCAATTTTCTTGTTTTTTTTTTTTTTTGTTTTCTTTACTTAACTTAAAAGGAGAAACCATGCCCTGGTTGTTTTTTATAATTTTAATCTTTTTCTAATAAATGTTATTATTATTTTTATTATTATTATTAGTATGATGCAACTATAAATGAAATGCTTGATTAATTAATTAATTAATTTATTAAATTAATTAAAAAAATTAGAAATTAAATACAATAAACCTGATAAAATAATGCACGCATTTATAGGAAGTGGCTGAGTTGCGACGCCAAGTGGCCCTTGAAAATTTACAAAATCAACGCTTGGATAATTTTGATCAAGACGTACCTGTGGAATTTGAATGCTGTTTCTGCACATCAAAGGTACAAACCAATGTTTTGTTTTTTTTTTTTTTTTACATATATACAAGCATTTTAATATATACACCTACGTTGGAGTGTACGTAGGCGCGTAAGTTGATCAGTTGTAAGATCTTGACGTAATTTACGGAAATATATATATATATGTATATGTAAAAAATCAACATAGTTATCAACATTTTGAAATTTCATGATGATCAAATATTACGGCCATCTTTCGTTAGATGTGTGATTTTAAAAAACTGAATATAGCTTAAGTACACTGGAAGGGATAACCTAAGAAACACTTAATGATAAAAAATATCATGTTACAGATGCATCGAATAAAATCTGTGATCTGACAATATACGATAACAGAAAGTAACACTTTTTGTACGTTTTTTGAATTGCACGATTTTTCGAAACATATCATTTACTCATAAGGCAATGAACGCATCAAGCATCAAGCTTTCATTGAAGTTCGTCTTCACTGTCATGCAAATTATTTGATCGATAGGATTAAATTATGATTCAGGGCAATAGTTGTATAACTAGATATGTATCGAATAGAAAGATTTTTTTTGGTTTTGCGTATTATGAACAGATTATGGCTGTTTGGAAACTTGATCTGTGTTCATCAATAAAAAATTTGTAATCTATATTTCACTTCTCTATACCAATGTTTACTACAATCAACTTTTCACGAACAGACGATTGATATATGATGCACATAACTATGTTCCTTAAATCAGAAGTGTTCTCAATTTACATGATGCTGTGTCCATTGATCGATTTGGAACACTTTCAATACAAACCTGCCTATAAGAACTTCCACTTTTTCTGCCCAATACAATGTTTACAACAGAGATTACGCAAACGGACAGAGGGACTTAAATCGACTTAAATCGATGTAGAATTTGATATTGACCCTGAAAATGTATACTTTGTCGATGCTTCCTTTAGGCCGTTGCAAACGTTTTGACAAAATGAATATACTCCCCACCCTTCGCTGATGGCTACAAAAACAATGTTGTTCAGTGTATACATTTTACAAGGCGTCAATAAAAAAAAAGAATATTGAAATTGTACTCCGCAGTATTAAACGACTTTCTCACACACTATGTTCAACGTCAACCAATTGATGATATGTTTTGTAGGAGTATGTCAAGCTATATATATATTTATCAGTACAAAAACTTAAGAGCTGGAAACGTGCGACCATCAAGGTGTATGTCTCGCGGTATAATTTCATGACCTCTGTCGCTATTACTATGCATTGGAAAAAATCAACTTTTCGAAAGACAGTTTGATGAAACTATTCCTTTAAAAAGAAAAATATCGGCTTGTATTCCTTCCTTCCTCCCTATTTTATAACGCCCATTTATATTGCTTCAAAAGTATTTCTGATAGCAAATGTCGCCCTTTTCTTAAACATTATATTCAAACAAGAAAAAGTAGCTGAAAATTATTTATGAAAGCACACGAAAGAGTAACGAAACGAGAAACGCTAACACAAACACACCTCTAATAGCAATATTTTAGAAAAAGAGTAAAAATAATGGTGTATACGCGAGGCATTAGTCAGCACACGACTAAGCTGACTAACACAGGGCAGGTAAAAGAACAAAAATATTATTCTGTGACTGTAACATTGTTGTATGCTTTAAAATTCTTCGAACAGGGGATACACGGATGCAAAAGGCTTTGCTTATGCAGATGCCCTTTATTTGCGCTTTTGTATTTATGTTCTTTCACTTAGGACATTTACATAAGTCGTCGCTGTCATTCATATTTTGTGTTTTTTTTTTTTTTTTTTTTTTTTTTTTTTTTTTTTTTTTTTTTTGTTATTGCATAATAACATGCACTGTGATTTTACCATAAGTCAAGCGCAATCGTAATTTACATGAGTTTTGAGATGAGAAGAGAAAATGATTATGAACTTGCAGGATCGCGTTTGTACGTTCCATGGACGAGATTACACGATGAAGCAACTGGCTCGACCACCACCTTCGCCCAAGCATTATTTAGCCTTGAAACGTATGATTGAGAACGG
Source organism: Glossina fuscipes (assembly GCF_014805625.2). Classification (NCBI taxonomy): domain Eukaryota; kingdom Metazoa; phylum Arthropoda; class Insecta; order Diptera; family Glossinidae; genus Glossina; species Glossina fuscipes. Next base: position 29,886,668 of record NW_023998415.1, read on the forward strand.
AACCCTCGATGTCTATTATCTTTAAAATGGGTAAAATGCATAAATAGACCCCTCCCTCCCTCGTACAATGCTAATGCAGTAGAATATGTTTTTTTTTGGTTTTCCTTTCTATTTTTTTTTTTTTCGTTTTCAAATTTGTGGTTAGGTTTCGTATGACATTCGCTTATGTGTGCATAAATATGTAAATACGATATTCATACACAAACACAAACACATACATATATATATATATATATATATATATATATATACAAACATACACACACACGTGTAAGCATCTTATTGCCCTTGACTTACTCACACTTGAACATTTATTTAAGTCTACCTACCTATCTCTATGCATTATTGTTCGTTAATTTATTTAAATAAATCCAAATTATCTTATTATTACTTTAATGGATATCAAATCTCTCTTACGCTTGCAGAGTAAATTTGATTTTTCGATGAATTTAAATTAACTTTTATTTTTTAAAAGATTTTTTTATGCTATTGCTTATGCAGTTGTTATAGTTTTTTAATTTAATTTTTTTTTTTTTTTTGATTTTTTAGTTATTTATTTATTTATTTATTTATTTTTTTTGTTTATTTTTAAGGAATGGCAAGGATGTCATGGCGAATGTATCCCACTACGAGCGAATAGTGTTTAAATAGAATATCAAAATAAAATAAATAAAAATGAGACTGTAAGATATTCGGTTATATATCGGCATGTATAAGACTACCTATGCCCTAAGGAAAAAAGAAAAAACAAAAAAGAAAAAACAAAAGAAAAACAAAACAAATGCAATTTGCGGTTTCAAATTTTCCTATTACTAGATATTGAATACGAAGCAGGGAGCCAGCCGACTTGTAGTCTGCGGCATGATAAAAAAAGATTTGCGTTTGGATTTATGATAACATATTTCGTGACCAAAGAAAGCTTACTTCAATGCGGTTCGTTAATTTGTATAGCGTGTATAAAAGCCTGTATACGATATGAAAATCGCAAATCGCAAATCGAACAAAAAGACATACGGCCCTAAATAGATTAATACTTAAATAATTTTATAAAATTATAGCGACCTATGTAACTATTTGAAGAATTTTATGTGCAATTAGTATATTAAATAAGAGAAATCCCAATTGCTTAAAAACTTATTTATTATAATTTGAATTTTCTTTAATATGTTAAACCGTTCAACTACAGATGCATACATATATACTCGCATATAGAAACAGAAAAGTCGTGTGTGTGTATGTGGTTTTATTAACGATTGTTTTAATGAAAGTAAAGCGAAAAGTTCGCTTTTCTTTTAACTTTTTTTTTATTTTTTTTTTCCTTTCTTTGTAATATTATTTTAACAATTAAAATAAACAAATTTACATTTTTACTAAACACATGTTTCGTTTAAAAGGAAATCTTATTTTTCAAAATTGTTGTTAAATTGTAAGTTATGGGCTAAAGAATGCGAAAATCGATATGAAATTATCGATAATAAATTATAAATTTACAAGATAACTACATTCGTTTCCGCCGGTCCCTCAATACATTGACTCTACCTTCAAAGCCATTTTCCTTCCTTAAAAGAATTCAGTTCAAGTTAGGGAATATCGAGAATATAACATTTGTGTAGTAATTCTATCTCTGTCTGGTAAGTTAGATTTTTGTTTTTTTTTTTTTTTTTTTTTGTCAAGAAATCTTACATTCACTTATTCGAGCAATGCCAATAACCTTGCGTTATTTTATAGTGACCTTAAAAGTATATCATCGCCGACTTTGGAATGTTGACTAATTCGGAATTCCGAACTGAGCATCATCCCATCAGTCGCGGAAAATTCAAGTCGCATGGAAAAGCTACAAATTCAAAAAACTTCTCTCAATACATTTTTCGGTTAAGTTTTAATGTATCGATCCAATAGGGATGACTAACTTTGCGCTGAAATATGTCAGTGTGCCAAATTTCATGAAAATGCCAAAAAAAACTTATGGTCAATAGGTTGAACATAAGAATATCAGACGAACAGAGGGATAGCCAAGTTTAAATCGATTCAGAATATTAAACCTATCTCTCTATCTATCTATCTGTCTCTTGGCTACTATATACATGTCCGCGCAAACTTAATACAACTTATATACAGTCTTTACCAAAACTTTCTATTCCGTTCAATTCTTTTTCAATAAATCTTGAATAATTAGAGAATTTTTCAAAAAAAGGAAGACTTGCATCTTCCTATCACATATATGAAAGGTCAATCTGTAATTGATGTGACATTCATGCGAGGGAACAAAAAAGCTGCCAGCAACAGTAGAATTTCTGTTAAGGCGATATTTTAATTTTTTTTTTTCACAAAATTTATGTGATCTTAAAAAATCCAATAATCGATAGGGAAATAGACAGAAGTTTGTGTAGTACAGTGACTACACTTCTGGGATTATTATATAATTCCGTGAAAGTTTTAAATGAATATGTGCTTTCTCAATTACGGCTAGTTGATCGCCTTTAGCCCTTCCAATGGGTGAAAGAATGCCATGCTTAACCTTAAAGTGTATCTATATATTTAGTTACATATTCAGTGAATTCAGTGATTACGGTTTCTCGTTCAAGACGAACATCACTATAAAATTGATCTACAAATGTAACGAATTTGCGAATAATTTTAATTCGCAAAATTAAATTTAGCTTTGTTAATCGGTGATGGGGAGAGTGTGCCAACTCTTACAATACGCTTACCATCATGTGCCGTCGATCGAGATTGAAATTTCACGATAAATGAAATTTGTAAAGATGTACTGCACGGAGCATTAAATGCGCGTGTCTCAATATTAAGATTGTGAATGTAAGGTAAGTTTTGAAAACTTTCTCTTTCAAATAAATACTAATGAGTTTAACATAACATCCAAGCTGGCTGTTTCACTGTAATTATCGCTATCGTCGGCTTTTAGGCTAATAAATACCCTGTCCATCAGTAACTGAACGCAATGAAATGTATATACGTTCGCATTTATAAATACATTGCACAAATATTCCGTTAGAGTGGCAGGGATTGAAAAAAAGTGAAAATACCTCACATAATCAACGCAACATTTTCCTAAAGCTGGACTATGCTTATTTCTTAATTTTTAAGATCACAAAATCACAAACCGGAACTCTTCTTCTAATCTTCTTTTCTTTTTTTTATTTTTTTTATTTTTTATTTTTATTTTTTTTGTTTTGTTTTATTTCTGCGTTTTCTTTTCATTTGTAGGATTTTAAGGAGTTTACCGACGCCGAAGGTGTTATTGCTCTTCCCACTTCAGACTTCCATAGGCCAATCTGTTACGAATTGCGTACAGCTGCTAATCGACAAATTCCAGCGAGCCTTCCATTTGGTTTACTGGCCCCAACAACGCCGCCACTTCCCACCACTCAGATGTCCAGTTTGATACAACAGCAGCAGTTGATCGGTCTTAGTGTTTCAGTTGCGACAGGCACAACAAATGTTGACGCCATTTATTCCATTGGCAGTGATGGTGGAGTTTTGCGCGCTCCCGCACTGCTGCACACTGCCTCTGGCGTTGCGCCAATATCACAGTCATCCTCGACGTCTTCGTCGTATGGTACTACAATATCCACAACATTAGCGCTGCCAATCGATACGCCGTTGCGTTATCCACAGTACATCACTAACTCGAATTCTGCGAATAATAATTTTAATCACAATTACAATAACAATCTCAATTCAACATCTATAGGCATAAGCCATCCATTATCAATAACATCGGGAACGAATGCCAGTTTAAGTATGAGCATTGGTTTAACGGGCCTCACAAATAATTTCAGTAATAATAACTTAAATAATAATTACAATAACAATAATGCGGATTTAGCTAGTGTTGATAGTTCGGATACTTATGCTAGTTGTCAAACGCATCCATTCCTGTCACAAGGAGATCTTACTTCAGATTTTAATGAAGAGGTGTGCGCTCTGGACATTGACATGGACAATTTATATATAAATCCTTTGGAAAAGGATTCGACGGGAAATAATACAAATACGGGTTATATAGTGGGATTGCCAACGACTCCATCATCAGGACAAATACGACCTCATGTCAAGAAGAGCGCATCTGGCGATACATCATTCCGCAGTTTGGTTGCTGGCGGATTAAGTCCTATGGATGATCTCTATCAAAATTTTGATGTCCACGAACGTGGCAGTCATATTAGCCTAAACGAGAATCCTGTGCCAAAGCATCGCAAGACGCGTTTTCAGCAAAGTTATGCAGCAGCGATTTCCAATGTTGGGGCTGCAACTGGTCATACACCCAGACTGCGGGCACGCTTCGATGACTCGAAGCTATCTGCCGAAAATTTAGGCGCCGATAGTAGTCCTGCCAGCTGTGGAAGCAAAAAGAAACGTTCATCTTTTATGCCTGGAAAAAGTCTAGCCACTGCCACCAAACTAATTAATCAACATTTGTTCGGTATACAACATATCGGACCTAAAGGTAATGTTATGTTATATCAAAATAGAAAAAGGAATACATTTAATCACTTGAATGGGTTTTAACTAAAACTTACGAATCTCGTTGTACATATACGTATAATGTTTTGTATGAGATTCATTTCTACTTTTCTTTCGCTTATCTACGGCTTCCCAAACTCATTACGTTACTTGCATGTACATAAGTACTTCATTGGAGGGTATCTTTATCTACAGCTTTTTGACATGTACACGTGTATGTAGATAGCAGTGATGATATTCTTATGTACATATCAATATAATTGTACAAAATTCATGTATTCATACATATGTAATATACGTGTTCCATATATTATTGTTCGCTTGCTGGTGTTTATTTATTTTATTTTAGCCAAATTTGAAAGCAAACATTCCTCATCAATAGACTCGATCGATGTTTCACCCAACTTGGAACATCATCGGCGCTCCAAATCAATACTAAAAAATAAATCGGATATCTCGCGGGTTGTAACGGATCCCGAAAGTGAACGTCTTTTAGCCGACAATATGTCTGGTTCGGGTGTATCCGACAATGGCACCGTAATGGTAAGTGCACTTATTTTCTATATACATAAATGATAACATTCAATAAATAACAATATATATATATATGTATATATATATATATATATTTATACGTATATGTTATAGGGTGAATCAGGCAGCGATTACTCACCGAACAAATTACCTCATTCAGTATTAGCTAAGTCAATATCCCCACCACCCCTTAGGCATCGTACGCTGATGCAGCAGCGCTCGGGACCGGCAACACTTCAATCGTCAAAACCAACCAAATTCCAAACGCCACGCTATCCGGAAGAGCAGGCCCTGCGTCAAGTAAAACCCGTCGTCGCCCGATCATCAGCTGCCTCGTCTCAACTAACCAACGACCACCGTTACGATTCTATTAATCGTGACAGCAGCTTAGGTAATTTTTAAAAATAATCATAACTGATTCCCCGATTCAGCTCAATTCATAGTCAATTCAATCTTTTGTTTTTACAATCTTCTCCATTCAATCTCTGCTACTATCATCATCACAACGATAACAACAATAACAACGACATCCTCTCAGTTATATTCGATGCTGCAATTTAAAACACAGTTTCAACAAATTCGTGCATGCCCGCCTCCAATTTCGAACTTTGCATAATGTACATCATTTCTTTATTGTGTATTGTATGAATATGTTTCTTTTATTTTCCAACCTTTTCGTTTCATTATTCCTGCTCCACACACTTGCAAACAATCGAATAAGAAAACATTCACATTTTTGCATTAACCACTTACTCTTTTTATTTTCACTTCTGCCACTAATATTAACGCTTACATCTGTTATATATACATAAATGTAAATTTCATGTGTACTTGTCTTCTCCTTGTTACTTCTAACATTTCGAAACTTATTTGCGTAGTATATTTTATAAAATAAAGATATTTAATATGCCATAAGTGTTGAAGGTACGTAGGACCTTTCCCGTCCCAATTCTTGTCCCAACTGAGGCAATAATTGATGAAAAATTGAACCCAGCTTACGATAGTTCACCAATGCAATGCTTGGATCTAGATTTTCTATTATATAGTTACATAATAGGATACTTACACTTACCTAGTTTGTTAGGTTTACCGTATGTTCACATAATTTTGATGAAATCCCGCCAAAGGGTAGCTGTTTTTTAATTTTAAAGGCATCAGCAAGTAAGTTTCCAACACTTTAGGGTAGGGGGCCGATACGATGAAAGCGAAGTTTTATCGTCCGCCACCGAAAGAGCTTTTCACCTTCAGTTCACCTAATCGATTTTTGTTGGATGAACAAAGCAGCTTTGCTTTAGCTTTGTTTTTGAAAATATCGAATATATATGCACTACCACATAGTCTAGATGATAAGAAACGCTATAATCAAGTTAGTATACCATGCTTGAATTTTCAGTGCTGTAAAACATACTTTACTTACGACTGCCGTTTGAGGCTGCAAACAGCGGAGAGTTCGAAGAGTTTTAAAATTTGTGAATAAAAAAGCGTTAAGGAGGCGAAAATCTTTTTGAGTACGAAAAATGCCTCGTGACAATTGAGGAAGACTACACTACACTGCAGTGTTAAGCAATATAGTCCGATGAAAACAAGAAGACGCGTTTTTTGTCCCATATCGAACGAAGAAGCTTCGCTTACATATTAATCTCCTTAAGCTTCATTTGACTATTATTTTTTATTTCTCGTGTTTCATTGTAAATTTGTTATTATATAATTTTATATATAAGTTTCACTTCGTTCTTATGCACAAAAATGAAAGCAATAATAAATTAATTATTTAATTTACATTCATAGTTATTGCTTCATTCCTTATATTATCCCATAATAAACAATAGTAATGTTTTAGATATATACATATATACATTTTATGTATATATGAATATATATACAATATATATATATATGTGTATACGTAGACATACATCTTTTTATATATATATATATATATATATATATATATATATATATATGTATTTGCTAATATGTATGAGAAAGACGAATTTGTATATGTCAATGTATAGGTGTGTAGGTGTATAGGTTTTTGTACCACCTATACGTGTTAACTGAGCATACTTCTGTTTCAATTATGATTCTTTAGACTCGGAAACAACATTCACATCTAACGTAAATCTGCAAGGCGAAGCGGTTGATAGTGGCAATGATTGCAGCGGTGATGCTGGCGGTTCAAGTGACGAGAATCGTTCGCTACTGCATCGTGACAATTCAGTCAAGGATGGCGACGATCGAAAATCAGAGAATGGCCAGAAGGCGTAACAACCAATGAAAATTAAAAGCGAAAGCTAGAAGGCAATTAGAAGCGACTAAGAATAACTTAGAAAGAAAACGATACCAGCGTGAAGAAGAAATATTGCGGAAAAGCAAAATGCAAAATGCAAAATAGAAAATAAACAAACAAAAAGCAATGAATTCTTTACATTTTAAGTCTCGTTTAACGTATTTTCCTTTATGTTATTTTTTTAACAAAACCATAAGCTTATATACAAAAGAATAATTATTTTATAAATTTAGTCAAATAAGAGAAACAAAAAAAAAAAAAAAACAAGCAAACATAGAAACCAGAATACTTCGCTCCGAATCGCTAAAAAGTGAAGATTGCGAATTTTTAAGCTTTCAACATAAAAAAAAAAAAAAACAACAAAAAAAAAAGCCGGTAAAATTTATACAAACACGCCGTGATTTCTAAAATAAAAATCTCTAGCTTCAAATTCTCTTCTATTTTTTTTTTTATTTGCTTTTGCTATTTTGGTTGTTTTTTTTTTTTTTAATATATTTTTTCTACTTATTCACCGCTACAATTTTACTACTTTAACGTAATTATGGACTAAGAGTAATATATACTACATACACAAACATACATACATATATATATAAATACCTGAAAAAATTCTGACGGTGAAAACGAATCGAATTGAACTGAATTGATGATACATTCATATACACTTAGATAAAAAAAAAAAATTAAAAAAAAATGAATAAATAAATAAAAAAAGCAAAACAAAAAATGCATCGATTGAATACCTCTAACTAATCCTTATACAATACATGTGCACACAAATTCTCATATAAGTATGTATATGTATGTATGTATATATATATATATATATGAATATATGCAGATGTAAAATTATATCATGCTATTGCTAATATTAAACATAAATATTGTAATTATTAACGCAACTCTAGATAAACATGTGTGTGCATGCATACTAACCAAACACATCTCTCTACATAATATATTGATTCATTACTGATATATATATATATATATATATATATATATACGCTAACAATGGTAGTGCAAAAGCGCTTCAGGTTTATACTATTTACAAATATACATAATTGTCGGCACATGATAGAACGCATACCCATCACGTCTGAACACAATATTACAAAAAAGAGAGAATATATGTTTTTAATGGGGAAGTAGGGAGGGGAGGGGATTGTTACTAAATTCATTTTTCCGCTTTCTCTTACTTCGTATGGGTCTCCAAATATCATTTGCTGTCACTTATATTTTTTCGGTTTTAGAGAATCCAGAAAAAATCTCTCTGATCTTTTTTCACGACCGCTCTTTGACCGATCTTTTTTCGAAGCCATGTTACTACTTGTGCTAAAAGGGCAGATTTGTGCGGACGTGCATGCACTAACCAGAAAGACTTACGATAGATCTATCTTTTATTATGACAGTCGATTCAGAAACATGATTCGAAAGCTTGTTTGTCCGTCTGTCCGTCTGTCCGCTTTGTTTCCTTTTGTTCAACTTAGAGGTCGCACTAATTGATTTATTTGAATGAAATTTGCTATAGGCGCTTTTGAAATTGACTTTTTCGGATACTTCCCATATGACGCCCTATTTTGAATAGTCGATATAAGGATAACTGCAGAGAGGCGTAGAATGGACCGCGTTTTACTATACTTTTCCTACTTGCTAATTTGCCAAATTCGTTTTTACAATAAATCAAAGATAGTATAAAAATCTACAAATTCTAAAATTTGTCCATTTTCAAATTGCTTCTCGCAAAGGCAAGAGAAAAAACTATTCTTTTATACTCACTTTGGACAGTATCGGTACAAAAAATTTACTTTCCATCGTATAAAAAAAAAAAGAAAAAAAAATCCGATATTATATAAAATTATATATATATACGTTAGCATGAAAAGTCTTTCTCAATCGGATTAATAATATTCGCTTGTGTCTATTCGTTCGTTCATTAATTGCCTGTTGTTAGAATTTTCGAGTGGGGAAGAAATTAAGATAGAAAATGAATAATCACTTAAATCATCACATTATCTTATATTTATCAACATAGCGTACAAAAGAAGCCCATACTAGCGAGAGCGATTTGAATCTTATTTTATTGCGTAAGTCTTCGATATGAAAATGATTGAATTTGTACTAAAAATTTTTTACATATTTACTAACCCGTACTACCTAAAAGATATTCAAATTGCTCTAACTTTAACTTTAATTTGGATTAATCCTTCCATCGCTCAGGTATCTATAATATAATATTATTTAGGCCTAATATTATTTACGGCAATGGGTTGATAAAATGTGCAATAAACTAAGAGTAGAGTTGAGATGATGGGTGTCCGAAATTCGTTCACGAACGAATGTAAATTTTTTCATCTTTTCTAGTTTTTCTTCTTTTTTTTTTTTTTTTTTTTTTTTTT
>NW_023998415.1:29896775-29903429 GCF_014805625.2 Glossina fuscipes
TTTTTTTTTTTTAATATATTTTTTCTACTTATTCACCGCTACAATTTTACTACTTTAACGTAATTATGGACTAAGAGTAATATATACTACATACACAAACATACATACATATATATATAAATACCTGAAAAAATTCTGACGGTGAAAACGAATCGAATTGAACTGAATTGATGATACATTCATATACACTTAGATAAAAAAAAAAAATTAAAAAAAAATGAATAAATAAATAAAAAAAGCAAAACAAAAAATGCATCGATTGAATACCTCTAACTAATCCTTATACAATACATGTGCACACAAATTCTCATATAAGTATGTATATGTATGTATGTATATATATATATATATGAATATATGCAGATGTAAAATTATATCATGCTATTGCTAATATTAAACATAAATATTGTAATTATTAACGCAACTCTAGATAAACATGTGTGTGCATGCATACTAACCAAACACATCTCTCTACATAATATATTGATTCATTACTGATATATATATATATATATATATATATATACGCTAACAATGGTAGTGCAAAAGCGCTTCAGGTTTATACTATTTACAAATATACATAATTGTCGGCACATGATAGAACGCATACCCATCACGTCTGAACACAATATTACAAAAAAGAGAGAATATATGTTTTTAATGGGGAAGTAGGGAGGGGAGGGGATTGTTACTAAATTCATTTTTCCGCTTTCTCTTACTTCGTATGGGTCTCCAAATATCATTTGCTGTCACTTATATTTTTTCGGTTTTAGAGAATCCAGAAAAAATCTCTCTGATCTTTTTTCACGTCCGCTCTTTGACCGATCTTTTTTCGAAGCCATGTTACTACTTGTGCTAAAAGGGCAGATTTGTGCGGACGTGCATGCACTAACCAGAAAGACTTACGATAGATCTATCTTTTATTATGACAGTCGATTCAGAAACATGATTCGAAAGCTTGTTTGTCCGTCTGTCCGTCTGTTCGCTTTGTTTCCTTTTGTTCAACTTAGAGGTCGCACTAATTGATTTATTTGAATGAAATTTGCTATAGGCGCTTTTGAAATTGACTTTTTCGGATACTTCCCATATGACGCCCTATTTTGAATAGTCGATATAAGGATAACCGCAGAGAGGCGTAGAATGGACCGCGTTTTACTATACTTTTCCTACTTGCTAATTTGCCAAATTCGTTTTTACAATAAATCAAAGATAGTATAAAAATCTACAAATTCTAAAATTTGTCCATTTTCAAATTGCTTCTCGCAAAGGCAAGAGAAAAAACTATTCTTTTATACTCACTTTGGACAGTATCGGTACAAAAAATTTACTTTCCATCGTATAAAAAAAAAAAGAAAAAAAAATCCGATATTATATAAAATTATATATATATACGTTAGCATGAAAAGTCTTTCTCAATCGGATTAATAATATTCGCTTGTGTCTATTCGTTCGTTCATTAATTGCCTGTTGTTAGAATTTTCGAGTAGGGAAGAAATTAAGATAGAAAATGAATAATCACTTAAATCATCACATTATCTTATATTTATCAACATAGCGTACAAAAGAAGCCCATACTAGCGAGAGCGATTTGAATCTTATTTTATTGCGTAAGTCTTCGATATGAAAATGATTGAATTTGTACTAAAAATTTTTTACATATTTACTAACCCGTACTACCTAAAAGATATTCAAATTGCTCTAACTTTAACTTTAATTTGGATTAATCCTTCCATCGCTCAGGTATCTATAATATAATATTATTTAGGCCTAATATTATTTACGGCAATGGGTTGATAAAATGTGCAATAAACTAAGAGTAGAGTTGAGATGATGGGTGTCCGAAATTCGTTCACGAACGAATGTAAATTTTTTCATCTTTTCTAGTTTTTCTTCTTTTTTTTTTTTTTTTTTTTTTTTTTTAATTTTCCTGTGAAATTTGCTTATAAACATCACAAGCATGAAATGAAAAATTCCTTTGGGAATTATTTATAACTAAAAAAAAAAAAAATTAATAATAACAACAATAAGAGCAACAACAAGAATAAAAACTTGAACCCACTTGATATGGTTAATTGTAAGATAAGCTACGCACATAACGGCAACAAAAAACAAATAAAACGAAAGACAAAAATTATATACTAATTAATAGCTTAAACGAACCAATGCTTTCACACTTACATAATGTAAATTATTAATTATTTTCGATTTTCGCACTTAATATACACACGCAAGTGCATAATATATTTAATTTGTTTTAGTTTTTTATTTTTCATTTTTCATTTTTTTTTCTTTTTTTCGATTAAAATTCCTACAAAATTGACAAGAAAACGTAGAAAAATTTGCATGAAAATGAATGAAAATAAGAGAAATTACATATGCACATATACATATATATTGTATATATGTGTACACTAACTGTTTTACATATGTTTTATATATGTTACTCTCTTCATTGCATATGAGTATCAATTAATTACACGTTTACATGACAGAATCATATGAGTGAGAATAATTGCAAGAGTAAGTGCATGTGTGCGAGGACTTTTTTGGAAACTGTGTGAGAAAGTGAAATGTAATTATGATGAAGAACGTGCGACTTTATTATGAATATTGAAAGGTCTGTTGGTGTGGCTTTTCTTTCTTTCTTTTTTTTTTTTTTTTTTTTGTTTTTGTTTTTTAGAGTATTTTGCATTAGATTTTAAATCTTAAGGAATTTAATAAAAATGCTAAGGAACTTTATCATCCATGTATACATACACATAGACAGATATAAAGATATTAATATTAAAATAATTATAATAATTAATTATAGTGAGAGAATGCATTAAAGAAATTTAATTAATTATATACATTTACATACAAATAAACAAAAATTAATGATAAAAACAGTGAATAATTAAATAAATATAAAAATATATAAAAAAGCATTTATTATGTATATGTGAGATATTGTCCAGATTGTTATCAGATAATGAACAGTGCAGACATTTAGTTAAACTTTGTAATTATTAATAATTATTATATTATATTATGTAAATTTTTATTGTGTAACTAATTCATTAATGAAGCTAAGACGAACGCATATTCAGACGCACAGACGCATAAAAAACTTACATAAACAAACACATACATATACACATACATATATATATATATATTTATATATATATTTGTTATATAATACATTGCCACAGAGTTTAGCTTTTTCCCCATTCGTTAGGCCAATAGTGTGAAAAACCTTAAACTCGTTCATATAGAAAAATTTCGTATTTGCAAAGCGAATCAAATTGCATCCAAGTCCAAAATACTCGTAAGATGTTATGAAATTTTCGTAAGTTTTTTCCTTTCACTTTGGGAAGCTTAACACTTCTATTTGAATGAAGAATTTGCCTTTGATGCCTTTCACGAAAATGGCCCAAGCCTAGGCCGTATATTTGACAAGCCGGCGTGATTATAGACAGTGCAATCTTTCAATGCAATTAAACCTGCAACAGGAAATGCTTATCTGTTTCAAATTTTAGTTTTCCTTATCCCTTTCCCTTTCGTCCGTCTTTTTTTTTTCTTTTCTCTCTTTGTTTCCTTCATCTATTCGTCGCGATAATTAATAATTATTCGGATAAGAATTTATCTCATTTTCTAACTCACTCTGCGATGTGGAAAACTGAACGTATTTATTAGTTTACCGAAAATCTTTCAGTAAAAGTGAAGCAAAGTTTGTTGAACTTCTCCACAAAGATATTGTTTTACTTTGCTTTCATAGCTTAATAGAGGAGCGACTTAATTAAGAAAGAATTGACCGAACCCGAAATTATGAAAGCACAAGCTATTAAAAATAATGAAAAAAAGTTATAACTAATCAACTTAATTGGATTATTATATATGCAATATATGTATATAAATGATCGTAAGTGAGTTACGCCTTTTATATATTCGACTAAGCAAGGCTAACCCGAGCAATCCAATTCGTAGGTAAAATCAATGTAATCGTTTTTAATAATTCGCTAGTTAATAATAGATTGCTGTTAAATATATATGTAAAAGACCTGATTTATATCAAAATTCCTCCCTGCATAGAAATTGAAATAATTTTCCAAGCCAAAGAACTTTCTAATAGGTTTGTATAAAATTTAACAAACCTATCCTTTTCTCTTATTCTTAATCTTATTATTCTGACTTAGTATGACTTCCGTCCAACGCTTTGATCGACCATACCGCCGGCAATGTGAAAGGCAATAAAATACTATTTGTTGCACCCTATCGTGTCAAAATTGTTAAGTAACTCATTGTTAGTACCTAGATGTAATTATTATCACTTTAGTCCTTTTCGCTAATAGCTTTCAATGGCTTTCACTCTGCGGTGATACAGCCACACAACAACAATCGTCACAAAATTGCAAATCATACACAAAAATATTAATAAACTTGATCATTTAAATTTAGAATCTTAGAAACATATCAATAAACATGCAAATCTCATTAGACGGCATAATTTATAGCAGACGTATGTATGTTAAAATAACATAAACAAAAACACACAACGCACATACACACCCATTAGACAAACTTATTTATGCAAGTATATTTAATAAATCTTATGAAATACTAATGAAATGTTAAAAAAAAAAAAAAAGACCATAAACAGTGTTTTACTCAGTAATAGCCGCGTTACGAGCCAATTATTAATCCAAGCATATCAAGGGAATAAGTATGCAAGTATTATTATATTGAAACGTACTATCCGACAACAGCTGACCGACCCTGCGAACATGGACTCAGCTGAAGGTAATTGTATATGAAAAGCAAAAGCTCTGCTTTCAATATTTTGCATACAAAGTTAAAGGCTTTTCTCTTTACGTTATCCCTTGTTCCCCGTACTCAACTAATCGAATTATAAAATTTTTTTTCTAACCAACCAAATGTGTTGTAAAGCAATTTTTGTTGAATTTAACTTTTTTATGTGCAAGAACGACAATCTCTCTAAACTATACTGATTTGCCACAAAGAATGTATGCATGTATATGTGTGTCAGTAAATAGAACAAAGAAACCAGTGACAACACGTGCATACACTTGAAAGATTCCTAACAATCGAATTTGTTGCAATATTTCTTATGGTGCATAGTGTAATGACGAGAATTATCCCAATAACTTGTTTCTACAATCATTCGCAAAAAAATCGTGGCTTCTGTTATAACCGAAAAGCTACAAAACAAGTGAATCGCTTTCAATAAGAAATTCCTAATTTTTAAGTTAAGTAACAGTAAAGGTTTTTTTTTTACAACACGATGATAAAACCATTGCTACCATTCCGTATTAGCCGCAATGCATTTTAAAGTATTTAACCCATTTTGCATTGCACTCGAAGAGAAAAGTTTCTGACTAAAAGCTACTTAAGTCTAAAGCTTTTAATCATTTAATGAACCAATTTGCAGCATGAGAGCTTTAAAATTTTACATTGGAAATGATGGAAATCGATGATAAAGGTTTGTGAACGAGAACAAACTTTTCGATTAAAATTAATTCTTTGCTGTCAAAAGCTAGACGGCGAACTCCAATTGAACTCTGAATCTATCCACTTCAAAAACGATTTTATAGGCCTTAAAAGCTTTAACCTCTATACGAAGGTGTAAATAATAAGAAGGAAGCGCCTTAGGTATAAATGTTTTATTGCTGCACAGCTGTAAACAGCTTTTATACAATTGACGAGAAAAAATAACAAAGCAAGCACAATAATTAAAAAAAAAAAAAATTATTTAGTAAATAATGCAATTCAGGCGGAAATGTCCCGTTTCCTTATCATCCTGGCCATAAGAGGGCCAAAAAAAAACTTGGTCTCTCAGCACTGTGGTAAAAGATCCCAGTAATTGCATCAGTCAAAGATAAGCTCAGGCTTCAGAACAACAACAAGTAAACGCGCTTAGCAACTCATCGGCTACACCGCGGCGTCTCTCTCTCTCTCTCTCTATGTCTTTTCTTTTCCTACTTCTTTGTGACCTCCACCGATGTACACTACACATAATACATGAAGGAAAAAAGAACTCCGTTCCTAAGCAAACATGCGAAAAATAGGGGAAAAAATATTTTCGATTTGATCCAGTGTTGCCCATGCAAGCTGTGCTCTAAGTAAGTCACGTAGGTGTATAAGCATCAACCATATCGCGAATAACAGCAACATGTTTCCTGTAGATCACACAATCCGCGTTTGAGGGAATGTAGAAATAAATTGAAAATAAATTTTTGAAACCAAATTTTCATTCGAACAAAAACAGACTCAATACCGGGAAAAGTTCGAGATTCAAATAAACGGGACGGAAAAGTAAATAGCTATAGTAGCAATTAAAGGCCCACCTCTAGTTTGATTTAATCCATCATTTCTGAAAATGCGAAAAGTGTTGGGAAAAAGCGATGAATAAAAACCAAGTCTAGGCCAAGTTCCTATTCACTGAATTTAAGTCGACGTAAGTCGAACTGCAAAGTCCAGTCCCTTAACATCGCCAAGCCTGCAGAGCAACTTAATTTTTTCCAAATTAAAGAGGTACAGACTTACTCTTTCTGAGGTCTGTCCTCAACATTAATTTAACCTTTGCACCCACAACGATTTATTCAAAAAGATTTCAAGGTGCTAAGTAGGAGCTAGAATTTTAAAGAATTATGC
>NW_023998415.1:29903439-29921414 GCF_014805625.2 Glossina fuscipes
CTTGAACGGTCTAAATGACCACTTTCGTCAAACATCGTGATATAGTTATCATATGTAAGAGACAATGCCGTAAGGCCTTGATTTATCCCTGATTTAAATATAAGTAATTCGCGTATGTGTTCACGTGTCCACTTGTATTCCTTAAAATAGTGTAGATTATAAGTGAAAGCACACACGATACCAATATTAGCGCAATGATCAAATAATATACTGCAAGATATATATTTTCCTCTTAAAGCTAACGTCCGTTCACATATGCTATGTCTGCAATGCCTGCGAAATAGTGTGTTATGTTAAGGATTGGTTACAAAGAATCAGTCGGATTCGTCATTGATAAAATATTTCAATTGGATATGCATGGCTCCTAAGAATATTGAAAGCTCTTGAATTTCTCATTGTTATACGTTATGCGTTCGATTTTGCTTTACTTTGCTGATGGATAGAATTCCAAGTTTGTCTCTATTTTCACAATGCATTATTTGTTCATTACATATATATATATATATATATATATATATATATATATATATAGAATTTTATTTTCCACATCCATACAACACATTGTGCAAAACATTTTTTATAATTTAAGAAAAGCATATTTTTTTTAGCTGTGTCTGAAAAATATTTTAATTCGTTTACTAATAATGAAAAATTTGCAAAATGCAGTTTTAGTTTTGTTTTTTTTTTTTTTTCTTACCATTCATCCGGCGTGACTTAGAATAATTTCGTTACAGTTTACGGAAAGTGTATTCTGAACGGATGCATGTGCTGTTGTGCTGTACGCTGCCTTTCAAATTTTTAACTTCATACGCGATATGAGTCTAATAAATGTCGCGGCAAAAAAATGCAACGTTAGCATCAACGTTACAAAAAAGTTCACACTACAAATGGTTACGGTATTTGTCAATAGCAAAGCATTTGAGAAGGGTTTATTTTAAGGGTTTACGCACATATGGCACATTGAGAGTTTTGCGTGCCCTTGCTTAGTATTTTATATAAATATATATATATATATATATATATGCATGTATATATACATATAGCCGCTAGTCGACCTGCAGTTCTCTGCGAAAAGTTAAGTCTATAGACTATGGCATTTATTACACATATATTTGCATACATATATCAGAAGTTATCTTTAGTTTGATTTTATGGTTTGTGACTGTGTCTGCCAAGAAATGTTCGATTGGTATGCATATTGCGTTACGTTCACTTAATACATACTCAGCTCTATAAATGCAGTTGTACTCAGCATGCATATGTGCGTATTTTTCATCTCGAATAAAAATCAGACATGTTGACACTGTTACGTATGCTAATATATGCACACACGTACACTAGGTTGATTATGAAATTGTATGGCGTTGGCGTTGGGTATTCTCTTAACGATTAACGTTTAACGTTTAACCTCAATGGTAGACTTTAATTAACTGTAATTTTTGCCCGCGGAAATGAAAGCATTCTATGTTATTTATATTTGTTTTCAGTGGCAAGAGAAACGAGATTTCCCTCTCAACATATCGAATAATGTATCGATAGAATTCATGCAAATGACTATGCATTCGCCGAACTATGCTCTGGTTTGCCACAAAACATTCCCACACACTTCTCTTTTAGCGATAACTTTTAATTTAAATTTGAATGCTAAATACGAAAGCTTCACATGCATAAAGATTTTGTGTTTCGTCCAGGAAACGGAAATCTTCATATTTATTTATTTGTTAAATGCAAACGCAAAAAACTAAATTCTCTTGAATTTAATTGAATATGATATTGTATTTTAGCTGAGAGTGCAATTAAAACCAATCCTATTAAAAGTTTTTCATTTGAGAAAACAAAAAAAAAAAAAAACAGAAAAAGAAAAAGAAAACAAGGAACAATAGAATAACAAATAAAACTCAATCGTAAGCGGTTTGAAAGCGAATGGCATTTTAATTGGCTAGTCAAACATAATAGTGCGTATAATGGTTAACTCTCTCAATGGTAAAAGCAATGGTATCAGTATCTGAATCCGGACATGTTTGTGGCTATTGCTAAGCCTAAATAGTTACACAATCAATGGCTAAAGTTATCAAGTGTTTTTTTTTTTTTTTTTTGGTTTTTTTTGCTATACCCTGCACCGCTTGTTATACAGGATATCATTAAGCTTGTGCTTGGATCTATCTTCTGCATTGTAACACACAGAAGGATTTTGGGACTGACTTAATGTTTGTTAAATCTATCGATTCAGAATAAATTTCTAAATTTGTTCGTTTGTCTATCCATCTGACCATCTCCATCTATTCACCTATCTGAGATTTTTCCACATATATGTCTCTGTTAAACCCACAAGATTCACTTTTTGATGAAATTTGATAGACTATCGTGCTTTTCCCTAGCCGCGAATCCCATTAAAAGCACACTGAGTCTAACCGTAACGCCCTAGTGATTATATAAATAAAAGTTGCAATATTTGAAAAATTTCACGAAGGAAATCGCTCACTAATCATACTTCGGCATACTACACATTAATGTGCAAAATCTGAATCGGATAGGCAAGCGTTTTGAACCCGCTCTCACACAACTGCTTCACGAAAAATCAACCTTTATATGGCGATAGGTCTAATTTGTAAAATTATGTGATAAAAATTAGTACATAATTGTACTTTAACATTGACGAAGTTGATCGTACGAAATGTTCACTACGTAGGTATTATATTTTGTATCTCGCTGCATATAATGATTGACACGAAGAGTATACTTTTATACAGCAACAAAAATTTAATTTCAAATAATTTGTAACGAAAACTCAAAGAAGAATAATAAGTTCTTTGCAAGAAAATTAATTTTAATAAACTTAGACCGCGTCATTTCACATTTTGAGGTCCATTCTATGTAGATCTTCTCTTTAAATGCAAGCATGATATAATTTTTGGTATTTTACCATGTAAATAAACGAAAAATTGCCTTAAGCTATTTAATAGCCCAGCTCGCCTTATCTGAACGTAATATTTTATCGCAATTTTCCCGTTTTTTTTTTTTTTTTTTTCTTCTTCGCATTTTACACGCAAATGTATTTTTGCATATCGAAAACAAGGTATTATTTAAAAGAAACAAAACATTGAAACGAAATCTCTGTAAAAGGCAATCTAAAAAATAGTGAGCTTAACTAATAGCGAAATTCTTTATGTAGCGCGATAACACGTTTAAATTAAAGGAATCTAAGCATATTAAGTTTACGCCTTTATTAAAAGAAACTCTACCGCAGTAGAATTTCTTATATATATAACAAGTATCCGCCTGGGTGGCCGAGTAGGCAAGAGTCTCGACTAGCATCTCAGTGGTCGGGGGTTCAAATCTCAAATGCGGTAGAGTGTTTAATAAAGCCGAAAGCCTTAGATGCTAGTGCTTGAAGACTTTAATCTTAGAATTTATTCTCTGGCTAAATCTGGCCTATCTGCTCAGCAACCCGAAAAGCACGAGACCGAACCATCTCCTAGTAAGCCAATCAATTCATTCAAGTCATTTTCTGAATCGATTAAAATGTGTCTGTCCATCTGTCGCTCTAAAGTTTGTCGATCTATTTTACTATTCTCTCTTACGAGGCTCGATTCCCGCGATATTCCATTGATATTTTCTGGCTTAACGATAAACGCTATTGAAACTTTAATATTCATCCCATCAATTTTACGATCACTCCCCTTATAAGACTTTATTTTGAAAACTGTATGCAAATTATTTGCGATATTTAATATTTCTCAACATAAATGAGGGGAAAACAATATTTTGGCATATTAAATGAATGTGGAGATAACCCTCCGTCCATATAAAGGTTCTTACAAAAAATAATAAATCTTCAGATAATAACAAAATTTAATTTTTTATGATGAAAGTTGGTCCAATATCCTGGTTTGTTAAATGCATTTATTGCGAATATCTCTGTCATAACATGTCAACGTTTTTGCAAAAAAAAAATATTTGTCTTCATATGCCAACAAGGGACTATGTTTAGTATCATATGACGGGGAATACAAGAAAGAATATCAAGTTTTTTGATTAAGAAATAATTATATATATATATGTATATAGCTATTTATTATTTAAATGTGGACCATGTCGTTTCGTGTTTTGGGTCCACGCCAATGCAAGTGTTTTTATGAAACGTTGTCCTTTACATGGTAACAATATACAATTTTTGTTTTTTAGTAACGAAAATAAGTGAAGAATTCCATTAGGTGGATGGCAAAATGGATGAAGCTTTTTGCGGCCAACCTTCTCCGACAACAATGTTCTGATTTGTGTTTTTTTTTTTTTTTTTTTAAATAAATTTTAGTTTACTAAAATCAGGATGACAGCGAAAAACAGACGAAAACAAAAGATTCGCATTTCAATCTATTTTGTATTCTTGCAAGCGATTTTAGTTCTCATAATTTATATGTTACGCTGATTGTAACGTTTTCGTTTTATTGGTGTTCAAATAAATTTCATGAAAATAATGATAAACGATAATCTGTTCAAAGTACTTCCCACTGCTAGCCATTACATTTAGTCTCTTTCTGGCAAAGTATGAGTTCAGTGTCCGAAGGACATCTAGCTTGTTGAGGCTGTACCGTCGTAAGAATTGAAGCAGTGCTCGATCACGCAATAATCCATCCCTTGAAATTAGTGCCAACCAGAAAGTGTAATGTGAATGTCACGGATACGGCGAGTAGGTTAGCAGTTGCCAGCACAGTGCTTTTTTCCTAGACATGTCTTTCCTTATGTGAACGTACATAGTCGTGCTGGGAAATCACGATATCATGACTGCGCATATCCCGTTTCATTTTCGACTCAAATACATTAATTGATGATGCCTTTGTACCGGCTATGTTTTCATGAAACAGCTCACACATATTTCAATACACATCGAATATGTCTATACTTCCGGCAATATTTACTTTCATATTTCCATAAAGTTGCGTACTTTTCCGGTGCATATCCAGTACAAATCTGAAGCATGTTGAAGACGTCAAAGATTAATGCCCATTACAGACAGTTATGCACACAGTGCTTCACGATTATCTTATATACCACCTTTTCACGCCCTTTTGTGCCATATAAGATGGTTGAGTTATTACATTTTGAGTAAGCAAAGCTAAAGACATGTTATGCATGGCAGCATACCGGAAATCGATATTAGAAAATCCGTTCACAAAATGTTTACTACGCGCGACTAATGATGTGAGTGTTAGGGATATACAAGCCTATATATTTTGTTCACCACCATATAATTTATACTCGATCGAAAGAATGCATTTCTCGATAAAAGGAAAGCGTTATGCCCACGTGGAGGCGGCCATCCAAACGGCTTGGAACGATACAAGAAACGCATA
The DNA here is from genome assembly GCF_014805625.2 of Glossina fuscipes. Classification (NCBI taxonomy): domain Eukaryota; kingdom Metazoa; phylum Arthropoda; class Insecta; order Diptera; family Glossinidae; genus Glossina; species Glossina fuscipes. The sequence continues at coordinate 29,908,791 of NW_023998415.1, forward strand.
TTACCGCTATAACACAACTTCTGTGTTTAATCAAAGAACGCCACTAAAGGATTTAGTCATCCTGGATTGGAAACAAACCTCATATAATATCGCCAGAGGTTCTATGCATTCATTGAAATAATTCAGATATTTGACCTGACCAAAGATAATATGTAAATGAATGAAACGCATTCAACTGAGGCAGCAGTTACGGCAACCCACCACCTGGAAAAACTTTGTAGCAAAAGAAAATGTAAATACTTAAAGCCAACGCTTTCAAAGATATTGCACACCTACGTAACCTCTTCGTTACTATAATATCTCCTACTTAAATTTAAAACGTAGTGCACATCGCTTAAAACTTATTACAGAAGTTTATTTATATATATATATATATATATACGTTTGAACTTAATGTAACGAAGCCCCTCGCAGTTTAGAGTTTCATGCAATTGCCGTAGGGTACACTTAGAAACGCAATGGCGAGAAGACAGGCAACTGAGTGCAAGTTGCAAAAGTTCGCATGTGTATATATCTATATAAATAAACTCGAAAAATATCTCATAATCTGGTTCGAAACATAAAGAACAAACGCTCGCGTATACAGCATATATATATATATATATTTCTTTTTTTAGTGCAACTTTTTCCTCCCTTTGCAAGTTTTTGATCTATTGAATTAATCAAAATTGAAAAATTCTTCTTTTAATTTAGCTTTAATAAAATAAAATACTTTATGTTCCTTATTGTTTTTCCAACAAGAAAATCATCAAAAATATTTGTCTGCTCATTCAATTTATTGCTCATCAGCAATTATCGAACCAAAAACTAACAAACAATTTTTCCCTTTTGTGCATTAAAAAACGTCCCCCTTCAGGTAAAACTTGAATACTTGATGCATTAAAAGGTACGTAAAAAGTTTTCCTTTAATGTTTTCCTTTCTTAAACTTTGCTTTTTTTTTTTTTTGTTTTTCCGCCAGCTCTAGTTATCACTATTAATATAATTTGGAAATAATTTCTTATAAAGATAAATGGTCGTTTTCGTAAAGAAGCCTTGACCTATGCATATTTTTAAACCTCTGCTCAATATATTAGCCTTATCCGGCAAACAAAAGGGGAATGAATCGATCACTTTTATGTTTATCGTGAATTTTTATGCCCATCACCCAGAACGAAGCCTCAGAGACCATATACTCTTGATCAGCATCAAATGTTGAATCAATTTAAACATATCCGTGTGTCCGCCTGACCGTCTATATAATGTCTGTTGTAAACAGTCTCCTGGCCGTAAAAATAACGTTGTCTATTTGAAATTTTGCTGAAACGTTCAAAGTTCGTGTGCGCAGCCTGGAACTAAGAGTGGGGTCAGTCGGTCGAAGGACACCTCTACGGTACTATGTAAAGTGAGGACACTTCTGTTTTTCAAAAGGAATAAAAACTTGGTTTGTTGCTCATCACTCATAAGCAGCTAAGTCTACAAAATCTTGAAGGTATATTCTTCTATGGGCAAAGCATCGCCAAAAAAGACAAATATTGGCCACGCCTAGTCAATTTCGAAATCTTTATAACGCGCAGAAGCAAGCTTCAAAACTTCCCAAAAGTATATAAATTCTTGGCCAGATTCAAATTCCAAACGTACCTAAGCATGTCCATCCGATCATCTGACCATCGCTCTGTCTGCCCAACGGTGTAGTAGTTATGACAGACAGGCCTAAGGTCTTGCAAATATTTGAGACGTTTATATAAGAAAAACGGTGAACGCCTGTGCTTTCCGCGTTGTTTGCTTGTTACTTATAAAGGGCAGGACAATACCTACATCATAAAAATTCTTTTTCGCTTTTATTCTGGAAATAGAAAAAATCAGCCAATATTGGAGAATATGAAAATTTAGTTCTTTTCCCCTTTTTCTACGATCACCGTAATGGGTATTGTGAGGAACTAAAGTCGTACCCCGCTTTCGCCTCGCAGATTCTTCGTCTCCGAGGAGGAGTGCTAGAGTAAGTTAGGCTAAAAGATCTAGGATTAATTAAAGACAAATTAGAGTAAAGGGAAATCAGAAGAAGTTGAGAATAATTAGTCTAAGCCAAGATTTAGTCAGGTTAGTCAGTGCTAGAGTAAGTTAGGCTAAGAAAGTTGGTCGCGGGGTGAATTAAAGAGTGGACGTTTTGGTCTGGTTGGTGCGGTCACCACGATTGTGCTAATAAATTCTTGAATAAAGAAAATTAATTTGATTATTTGAAGCGGAATAAAGAAAACTCATCTTCAGAAAGGAAGTTAATAAGCAAAAGAAAATACGGAGAATTACTATGAATAAATAGAAAATATAAGACAAAGCGTCAAAATGAATTTATAATAATAAAAAACTCGTTTATAAATTACTTACAACGATATTTAATACAAAGAACGAAACAAAAAAATGTCTTGCGAGACGAAAACCTGAAGCCGCTGAGTTACTCCAGCAACAGGTTATGGGCAAAATAGCCCCTCACAATATTAAAGAGTCGCTCACGACCGAATATGATTTTCTTAACAATTTAATATAAATTATTAATGGAATTTAAACTGAGTGTAAGCGTGAGAGTGAGCGCACAACATATTAACTAAATTTTAGCTTTGTAACAATATATTCAATCGCGATAATTTCAGCAGTAACGGAATACTATGTAACAAATACTTTTCTGAATTTAACACTAGATAATTTGGAAAATGTCAGATGCTTACCTCTGAGCATCAATTATGAATTAAGTAGTAAAGTTAGTATACTAACAGCTTTTGCTTAAATAGAAATCAAAGTTTCAAGCAAATTTCTCATTACAAGGAAAAAGTTCAAAGGTGAACCCTTTACCCCTAAACGCATAATTACGTGTTATGTTTTTATATATGTAACAAAATGAAATAAATCGAAAATGTATTTTTTATCAAATAAAATACCAAAAATAATTAATAAGAAGCCTTTAAAAAACAAGCATTGCAATAAAAACTCTGAAATATACACACACCCACACACATTAATATAATTCCGGGAATCACTTTCGCAACCCATTCAATTCAGTCAGTCAGTTAGTCAGTCAGTCAGTCAGTCAGTCAGTCAATTAAAAAGTTTTTTAATCATATCTTCTTTTTTAACTCTTGTTTTCAATTACAACTAGTAAGCAAAATTATATTCGGTTATGAACGAATCTTCCGTACCCATCGTCGTTGTCCTAAAATAGACTACACTCTCTAATATTGGATGGGCGAGGCTGATTTTTTCTATTTTCAGCATAAAAGTGAAAATTTCTATATAGTGTTGGACTTTAGAAGTAAGAAGTAAAAAACACAGATTCACAATTTCTGTTGTATAGACGTGTGGGCGTTACAGGCGTGTCCTTCGACCAATTTGAATCATTTTCAAATTCTTTCGCAAATTTATAGAGGATATCCTCATTTTTGCGAAAGGCAGAATATCTGCCACAGACTCTGCACAGTTAGGTACACGGGTAGATAGCCAGCCGATCAGACGGACATGTTGTGTTACTGCCCAAAAATTTATAGACTTTATGAGTTTTTTTAAAGCTTGCTTGCGGGCAGATGGAACAAACCGGTATGCCTATCTGCCAATTCAGAATTTCAGAAATGCTGATCATGAATATATATATATATATATATACATATATACGTATACGTTGTGGGATCTCTTGAGTTTTCTTCTGAATGTTGCCAAATATTTTGAAAAAATGAATATATCCGTCATTCTCCGTCGATAATGAGTATAACAAAGTAACACATTTATTCTCATACTCTTATATTGTTATGTAAATGTGTTAACTATATTGTTGTATTGTATACAATAGTTTAGAATAAATTGTGAAATTTTAGGAAAACTTTGCCATTGTTCGTCTGTTCACTATTTACAAAACAATGAAGATTTTCATATGAAATACGAATACAAATTTTCCTACCTATTTTATTATATATATATATATATATATATATATTAGTTCATTCCAGGAATCATTTTACTATATATAAAATCTTATACCCAAGCAGTGCGTGTGATCCTCGTTCTTATATAATAGGGTGTACAATATCTAAGCAAATGTATAGCATAGATAGCATAGGTGTAATGAATGAATTCTCATCAATTAATGTAATTGCGTATAAGCCTCTGCTAGCATTTGCAATATATGGCCAAAGATTAAAAACAAGAAGCAACCAATTAATGTAATCACCCTCGTGATACAAACATAGTTCAAATATTACGATTTATTTCGATTTTGAATGTTGCTAAGATTGTCAAAGGGAAAGTGGAAAATTCATTTGAAATTTTTTTTTACACGAAAAAGAAAGTAGAAAAAGTTTTACATTTTTCAATCAAAAATTTTCAAGACGCAGCAATAACGCTACCAAAAGAATAAATAAATAAATAAATAAATAAATAAATAAATAAATAATAGGAGAAAATCATGAGAATGTTAAAAAACTTTTGTAACGTGACTTTTTACATTGCGTAGAAATGAGAAATTAAGAAAAGCGAGATGCTAACCAACAAAAACATTTGAACAGAAATTTCATGACCGATAACCACCCGTCGTCTTTTGGTTAATGATGGGAAGCTAGGGAAGCATTTGAAGCAAATGAAAATTTTATATATATTATTTCAATGATATATGAATGTTTGCATGTATATGTATATGAGTGGTTACATGAATATATGTGTAGTGCGTATGTGTCTTTATAAAACTCAGAGGAGAGCAAAACTATGTAAATTTTAATGCACAAAAGATAGAAAACTTTTTTTACATAGAGAGAAGTAACGTAAAACTTTTCTTACGCTTGAAAAAATTATTTAATTTCTCTCTCATTATTTGCCAACAAAGACGAACAACAAGCAAACAAATGAAAACAAAAACATAAAAGACAAAACGCAATATAAAATGTCCTCTCAATCACAAGCATTATAAAGCAGGGCACAACAATTTTTACCTAGTTATACAAGTAAATGCTCCCAACTAGTCTTGAAATTATTGCTATCCTTACTACGCTAACGAACGTATTATACAGCATAAATGATCAGTACACAGTATATACATACATATAGACATAGTAGACTGTAAAGACTACGCTTTAGAAAAAGAAAAACTATAATAATAATAAAAATTAAAATGAAAGTGAAAATAACAATAAGAATAAAAACCAAACAAAAAAATAAATATAATAAAGAAATTTACTTCAGATCCGTAAGTTTCTTCTAAAAATATATGGGGCTTGCCTCGATGAAAGCATCGCAAAAATTTCAAACTCTAGAACAAAAATATGCTCTACACTCTAATTACTATGCGTCCTGCATCGTTGGCTAGTACTCAAACACGGTTCACCGGTCGACGCGTGAGTGTCTGTTTTTATGTGTATGTAGAAATGAATGACTAAACCTAACGCTTTGTGTTGCAATAGTTAACAACAACAAAATTACACGATTCATCGTTATACTCGAAACCTTTACCATTCATTCCTATAACTTATACCGAAATAAATATTTAACTTGATTGCGAATGCGGCGGCATACAAACATAGCAACAGACTGTTAAATAGTCACCAGCCACGGGACTTGCATACTAATGTATCCGTCTATGCATGTGTTTATAAATACTTGGTGCACATAGTACATAGTATCCGGATTTTGTTATTTCAAACACCACGCGAAATACGTACGTGATCTTTCATACAAACTTTTTAAGTTTGTTTTGCTTTTTTGTTAATCATACGACCGGTTGCTCTACAATATTTAGGCAAAGGAAATCGCTGCAGATTATTGCAGAAGACCGCGTATCGTATATGTCGAAGAAATCGCAAAGCATTGAGAAAAAATTCCAAGGTTGACAGTTTTTTTTTGTCCTTTTTCTGTGCAAATGCGGACAAAAAAATCAAAAAGCTGACAATAAAAAATAGTTGGAAAGTTAGAACAAGATATGACATGTATGAAAAAATACAATTTTTTACTTTAACAAATTCGGATACTATTTACACTGGTCGCTCCAACTGAATGAAATGTATATGCTTTAGACCTTTCAAACGTTCGTTAAAATCACAATTTTTTCAAACAGCAGATCAACTCGAAACAAAAACAATCAAGACAGAAAATTATATTTGGTCGTGACCGAATCTTTTATACCCATCATCACCGTTATTCTAAAAAAGATGAAAAAAGTAAAAGAACTAAACTTTAATGCGCCATATAGTATGGAGTGGGCGCAGCTGATTTTTTCTATTTTTAAAATAGCATCTTTTGAGAAGATTCGGTCACTTCCAAATTCTTTTATATTAGTTTGGGGAAAAAGAAATCCATTATTTTTATATGAACTTCAGGACTTTATTTAACATGCTTCGGATTGTCCGATTTGGGTCAAATATGCACCGTTTTGTTGTATGATTTGTTGCCATTTTAAAGTTAACTTCAAAATGCCTCTCTCATAGAAGTCCTGGTCTCTATTTGCAAAAAACTCTAGTAGTCGATTTTCACAATCCTCCCTAGATTCCAATTTTTTATCATTAAAGAAATTTTGCAATGCAAGAAAAAGATGATAATCGCTTGGTGCCAAGTCCGGACTGTATGGCGGATGCATTAAAACTTCCCAACCAAGCTCCCGAAGTTTCTGGCGAGTCACTGTAGATGTGTGTGGCCTAGCGTTGCCCTGGTGGAACACGACACCTCTCCTATTGGCCAATTCTGGCCGTTTCTCGGCCGTCAATCGCTATCTTCAAACGGTCCAGTTGTTGACAGTAGAGATCAGAATTTAGCGTTTGGCCATATCGAAGCAACTCATAATAAATAATCCCCTTCCGGTCCCACCAAATGCATAGCAAAACCTTCCTGGCCGTTAGTCCTGGTTTGACCACCACGTTTGAGGTGCTTCACCGCTCTTTGACCACGATCGTTGCCAACGTGTGGACAACATGAATACACCCATGGGTATGGGTAAAAAAAGGAAAAGAAAAAAAAAAAACAAAAAATGTTATTTCAATTTTAAATTGAATAAAAAGAAAATTTAAATGGTTTTCACTTAACATTGAAATTACAAGTTTAACCTAAATAACTAACTAGCTTTAGCTCGTTGGCTTTTTTGATGGACATAAATATAGTTCTATACGTATGTAAATATAAAGAAATTCCCAAGAGAAACTGAAGAAGACCTTTAAAGAAATATATGAAAAAGGATTTTCGGTTTATTCGCGATAATCATTGGAGTTCCTTGGCGTGGATCCTTGGATTCCTCTGATGTTTGTCTACGAAGGTAGAGCAGTATAAATGATCATCTAAAGTAAATGCGTGTTCAATCAAGTATTTCTACCCGGCGTCCAAGAAATCCGTTCCGTTGCTTTCATAATCGAGATGATCTTGTTTATCCAAAACCAAACTCTTTTATAGCCTGCATCTGCATTTGCGGTAAGGCTATAGCAAGTTTGTACGTATGTATGCAACACCAAAGAATGATTTGACGCAGACCTAAGGAATATTCTCTGAAATGATTTAAACAGAAACTGTCCATCTGTCCGTCCATCTTTTCATCTGCATTTTTGTCTTCAACTTATACGTTACAATTGTCAAGTTGGTACACTGACACGAAGAATGCTGCTGAAAACTAATTTGAAACAACACCATTCCCCATATAAATTACTGTCTTCCTCATATCAAAACAATTTTTCATTTGTAATATTTCTCCCCAAAAATCAGTAAAAAAAGTAGCATTTTTAATTGGCTCAATTTCTGAAGTCCCTATGATATGTTGCACCCTTTTGTAAATGTTCAGCACACAGCTGCCTTGTCGCAAAGTAAGCCTCCTTTGTTTTCGTTCCCTTAAAGTATAGAAAGACAGAAAAGAACATTTTCAAAAGCCGCAAGAACTAAGAGTTACTTGAAAAATATGTTCGAATGAAAGAAAACTAAGAAATATCGCACGAAATAGTGATGAAGTACCATGAACTTATGAATTTTAAAAATACATTTACTCTGCTTAAATGAAGTTGCTTTCTTCTAGCAACTTTTCACTTTATTTATTCTAACAAGAAATTTGTATTGAAGCCTCTTAACACAAAATTTATTGCATCCGTCAATTTGACGAGTTAGCGTTTTCAAGCTCAAAAGTTCTGCACAAGGATGCAGATATCTTCAGATATTATACATTGGCTTTTAGTGATTTAGTGCCGCAAATATATGTATATATATATATATGTCCGGTCTTTTTTTCAGGGGCACGTCCACTTTGCTATTTGTAACAAAATCCGTCAATTTGACGAGTTAATTTTGTGAATCACGTCACAGTCGTAGAAATTGAGATGTGAAGGTGAAGTTTGGCAGACGCATTCCTTCATCAATGAAGAATATGCGATTAAAAAGTGGACATGATCTGTTTACATACACGCTTTCAAAGCAAAAAGAAAAACGAAAAATGACGAAACAAAAGTTTTTTCACATTTTAGGCTGTAACTTTCGATCCCGTGAATATGTTTTTGAAAACCTGTTCACCAAACCCATTTGCCAAATTTCAATTCCAACTTATCCTATCAATCTAGTCTAGCGTGGGTTAAAATAAATTAGAAAAAAATAAATTGGGAATAAATTGGAATTGAAATGTTATCGTTAATTGGGGACGTACCGACAAATCGATGCACCATACATGCAGGTAGTTCTGCTCAATATGCACAGATCATGTCCATTGTTTAATCGCATATTTTTAATCGAACTAGGAATGCGTGGGCGAAATTTCAACATCTTATCTCTGTTTGTGCGATTGTGACGATTCACAAAGTTTGAAGGTTTTGGTAAAATTTAGTACGTCAGTAAACCTAGTCGTAAAGACTGCTTTGGGAAGAATTGTTGGAATGTAATAATCTTTCAGAGCTTAGCTACCTATAGAAAACAGTGACAAGCTGTTGGCTAATATAGATTCTCAAAAAATTCATAGTACAACTCGTAAAAATTTTTCACTTTAAGAACACCTTTATAAGTCGAAACATTGTCTTAAAAAAAAATTATTTCATTTTCTTACGAATTTTAGAGTAAAAGGTCCAAAAGCTTGTCTATTATTATTTTCTTGGGTAGAATGTTAGAAACGCTAGTAGGTCATATATAGGAAAAAGTAGACGCGAATTTCAACTCTTTTTTTTGCTTATCTCATTACCGAGGTTTGCGGATAGTAGTATATATATATATATATGGGGGAAAAACGGGTATGCAAGATTATGCCACACACAAACACTCAAACACATGCCTCGCATTCGTAACGTTCGTCATTTCCCCTCGCCCTCAAATAACGACACATATTCTCCATACCTACAAAAACACTTTAAAGTCTAACTCAATTTTCCGAGAAAAAGGGATTATTCGGACGAAAGTACAAACACAGGAAAAAATAGCACCACATGCGTTCCGTTCCTATTACACACTCTCATATATTCGATCAATCCTTTCTTTACCATCCACAACATAATGAACAAACGATAGAAAGATTCTTTCAAGGGCATACATTATTTGTCAGTCTGATAAAAAGTAAACAGGAACGTGCATAGAAATGCATAACTAAAGTTTCAGGAAAAGAAAGTAATAAGGCATACTCTGGCTGGTCCGACTGTTGCCTCATATTGCATTTCTATATACTAATGAACCAAACAAAAAGGATTCCTTCAAGGGCATACATTGCTTATGATGCTGATAACAAATAAAAAACCCGAACGTGCATGAAAATTCATAGACAAATTCGCAGGAAGTAAACGAAAATAGAACTAAAGCGCACTCTGGGTGGTGTGACTAGTTCACCATTGCATTGCACTTCAAAACACTCAAACATCTTATGATCCCTTCTCAATTGCGTTTTCATCATCATTCACTTCAATTCGTATAGCTATCCCGCTGAAAGTGGAAAAAGCATCAGTGCTATGGTACACTATAAGCGATAAAAAAGCCAATGTTGTATTTTATTTATTACTTTATGGCCATACTTGAAAGGTATTTAACGAGAAAAACTGAGACAATTAAAGGACAGGGAAGGAGGGAACACACTTGAAGGTAAGCTCGCCAATCTTTCGATCCTATATAAGCAGAGTTTTCTCTTAACTTATTTGTAAAAATGATCAAACCACCAAATCGATGAATGTGGCAAAAAAGTTACATCAAATTATTTACAATAAAAAATTAAACAAATAGAAACAACCTATAATAAACGTACTTTTTGCGACGACACAATTGAAAATTACTGCTTGAAGTTTGTAAATGCCACGTAGCTGGATTTGTAGCAATCTGATTCCTTAAACGAAGGAACCGGCGAACAAGATGCAATTACTGTGGTGTGATTGTGACTGAACACGAGTGAAGTATGTGCAGAGTTCCCAGCTATGGAAGAGCATTTAAAGAAAATCAGCCTACAATTTCCATTATGAACGACGTTCTATCTACAAGCGATGTCGCCAAACGTAAAGGATTTTTTCGAGTCAGTACCAAGGCGAAGGTTCCTGCCAGTGAGGTGTATTGCGACACCCCTGCCAAGTTTTTATGATGACGATGAAACCCTCTTGAGAACCAATAAGCACAAGCAGAAGGGTGTATTGGAAGAATTCCACAAGCCCTAAGCAGTTGCTTGCTAGTTATCACAAAACACCGAATGCTACGTGCGGTATATAAGGAGAAGTATTTCAATTATTTTATCGGGGAATTTGTGGAATTCATCCGTAGGGAATGTAGGAAAGGCTTTCAACTGAAGCTACCCTACTTTCCAATTACCTTTCGTAATTGTACTAGATATGATATTCACCCCCTATTACACAATTAGGGTCTAATTTGTCGCTTATATCTTGTAACAAAGACTTGGATATTTGTCTTGTCAATTACGAAAAGAGTAATGGAGGGGAATAGGATAATATATTTCATGAATTTCGTCGATTCAAATCGACTTTTAAATTTTAGTTTAGAGAAATTGCCCAAATATTTAGACCCCAGCTAGTTTAAAGCTTTAAGGAAAGCGTTTAATAACCTGGAAAAATTTACGTTAATCAGTCGTAAGGGTGTCTTTCCGTACGTCTATATAAGCGACATCATTATCAGCTCTTGAAGGAGCTCTTTTTTCTTTTGTTCATTGCGTCGTATGTGGTGATCGAAGGAACGTAATATGAGGGTGTGTAATAGGAAAGAATGTGGTGCTATTTTTTCTAGTGTTATGCATGCGAAGGGAGTGTTTGGTTTTGACGTCAATTAATCGGAGCGGGCCAACATACGCCCTACTATCCGAAGGCCTCGCTAATGAGATAAACAAAAAACAAGAAAAGTAAAGCTCCTTCTTCCTACAGGCTGAAATTCGCGTCGAGCTTCCCCCATATATACAATACTCATACTATCAAAGAATTTCTTTTCCTCTGCAAAATAAACCTATGAGCTTACGTGTGCTGTGACGGCAAATAGTTGCACTCGTAAGCTTGTTGTCACTTTATAACGATCTACCCATAAGTTTATCAAATGAATTTACAGACTAACTCGTATTGTTTTGATCGTTTAGCCACGTTACGCCAGTAGCATATTTTGCGATTTTTCGCTACGGCGCAACTGAACCACACTGCCCCACCCATACATAAGTACATATCACACTCGCTGCCCTGCCTGTGTCCTATGTAGAGGACACAAACCAAAGTGAGATAATAAGCGATTGCCAGTTATTGGCGACACTAGCCGCTGTGATAAACCAAATAATTGTCCTATATATACAGAACCTAGCGCGAAAGAATTAGCAATAATCTGAATACTGTTGACAATGTCTTTTCGTCGGCCTGCGGTTTTCATTCGAATTTAACGAATACGACAAACAAATTATCACGAACTTGCTCTCGTACTTAACTCATTCCCAATAAGATTTCCCGTACCGATGAACTTGCACTTAGCATGGAACGTTAGACTTAGCTCTTAGTATTCTAAAATAAAATCGTGCACATACTTAATTAAATGAACATATCCATCACCATTAACATCTGTACGATCAGGTTTAAAGAAGTTTAAAGAAGTTTTGTTCCAAAGCGCACTGCCACTGAAAAAGGCACTGACACGTGTGCCACGCTATTAAAAATGATATTTTTATATAAAAATCTAATTTTCCGATATATACTATATATATGTAACAAACGATATGATAAAACGAGTATGCATATATAAAATAAAAATTTTAAAAATAAGAAAATACATATATATTTTTCTCCTTCGACGTTAAAGAGAAATTTGAGTGTCATCCTCATAAGTGTCCATACCTAAAACAAATTTAGCACCAAATATATATTTATATATATATTATTATGTATATATGTATACATAAAAAGAGTCATCAGCAACAATGCATTCAGCTTGTCGGTATATAATTGTGTATAGTAAATAACAAATGCCACAACATTATTGTCAATCAAGTAAGGTTTGGATCGTATATTTGTTGCAGTGACATTTTACAGATAGTCATGATAGCACATGTCACAAGACAAATTTCAATTAAATTTGTCCAAGGCAATGCGATATACGAAATGAAACACGTATAAGAAGGTGATGATCAAAAGTTTACTTGGAACGATAAAGCCTTAGAATCTTTAATTGGATTATGCGAAAATATATATATAAATCCGTATTTTCTAGAAATGCAATTA
>NW_023998415.1:29921814-29957411 GCF_014805625.2 Glossina fuscipes
GGAAAAATCTACATCATGGCATTATAAAATTTTAAAGAAGTTAATATTCACTTCGTGTATTTGGAAAAACGGGATTAAATGCTTACGTATATAATAAATACATGCGTATGAAACTATACAATGAACTCCATGCACATAGACTTACATATTATATGTAAGAGGTACTTATGCAAGCTTACCAGTCGGCTTCTATTGTTCGAGTTACATCCCTTTTTTTTTTTTATGCGCACAAGTGTCGAGTGTGCGGTTAAATATGAAAAATATGTGTACATGACGGTGAATGCCTTCATGCATGTAAGTAAATTTAAGAAAAAAAACATATCACGAAAACCTTTGTTTAAGTACCGGCGGTTAAAGTGTTTCGCTTGCCAAAAAAAATTTCTACAATTTCCCAAATTTGCTCATACATTTTATAATGCAGTAACAAGAACATTGAAACCACTACATAACGCGCAACTATGTGAACATAATGCTATTAAATTATTCACGCGGTTTTTTTTTCACAATAAAAATTCCAAGGTAAAAACCTTAATATCCTTTCACTTTTCATATGTTCGCATTAGTCTTCCTAAAGCTAACTGCTTAACATCGAAGAGTTACACAGATTTAGTTGTTAGTCACATTTTCTAAAGTGACTATAACTTTGCTTATATACATATATAAATTTATGCGTGTGCGTGTACATGTAAATATATGTACACGCACACAGGCATGTATGAATGGAAAAGAAAGCATATATAATAAGTTTGCAGATACATATTTATATATATATATATATTAACTCACGTATTACTTCTTATTAACCGCTTGCTCTGAATATTTGCTGAAATATCGCTCGACTCGATCGTTTCACTAAAGCGAGCAATTTGATTTGTAGATTATGTACGAATTGTCCGAGAATTCCGTGAGCAGATTTCATCTGGACGCTGGATAGTCTCTGCATAGTTTCGTACATGCTTTATAAGTTAAACTCAATGTAAACAATGTGTAATGTGTACAAAGAGCGACGCAGGTGTAGTCTAATGATGACTTTCTATATAATTATGTATATATTGGGCGGGCAAATTGGTTAATCGAAGTATTGTTTATCAAAGACTGACACTTTTCCGCTCCTATCGAGCAACTATGCCGAAACGAGTCCGTAATTGAATACCGTCATAAGAATCGGGCCAACAATAAGCCTTCTGATGAAATTAGCGTTAATGTGAACGAGTGAAGTCTGCTAATAACAGTGTGGCTAGTAGGGTATTCTAGTTTACAAAAGGCAAACATTTCTTGAGTGAGTTATGCTCTTTGGGAAACGCCGCGATAACGTGATTTTCTGTATATTACGTCCATTCTCGTCTTAATCGCAGCAAACGTTATTGGTACACTCTTCGTAATGGTCGGTTTCATTTAGCTAGAGCAAGCCATAATATAACATACCCAGCTGACCTTCCCTCCCTCGAAGTAGAACCACCATAGATATTTATCTTTATCGGCAATGTTATTGGCTCTCATACTCCCTATCATGGTTATTTGGGCTTTGGACACCGTAGCGTATCCCATATTCATTACTCGTAAAGCACAGTCCTTTGCAATAAGTGTGAAAAGTAAATTTTTGACTCAAAACTACACCTATTCAAAGCTCCAAGAAACAATGTTGTGCACGCTTTAGTCTATAATGCTTATAGCTTGAGAACAGCCCTGTCAAACGAATAAGTGACAGGTTTCTTCTACACCCTAAAGTACTACGTTCACTCTGTCCCTTGAAAACCGGACCGACCGGTATCTTGCAAGCCGATTACATCCAATCGATATGCCAGACAGATTTATAAATAAAATTAATCTATATATATATCTGGTATAAAAATTAATCCTGGCGGGATTTTCTGATCGACTTTCTCTGTGAGTACTTGCCAATTCGCGACTTCTCTTTCCGAAGGTACTATCTTTACTCTGCGCCCATCAATATAAGCTATGCCACTGAGGTATACAAAATAACATAATTTTGAACATACGCAGAAAGCGTCATTTTTTCGGCGTAACGCGAAGCAAAGTGCATCTGAATCGTAATAAGGACTAAAAAGTATAGACGATATAGTACGCAATGGAAAAGAGACCTTGTCTCACGTGATATAAATCATGAGTATCGAATATAATTTTCATTATTCATGCGGCCTATTGAGCTGAAAAACTAGCTCAATATACCATAAGTTAGTATTATTATTATTAATTTTGCCAGAGAAATAAATTCTAAGACTAAGCTCTTAAAAGCGCTAGCATCTAAGGCTATCGGCTTTTATTAAAAACTCTACCGCCCTTGAGATTCGAACCCACGACCATTGACTTGCTAGTCGAGATTCCTCACATTTGGCTACTCAGGCGGATACCATAAGTTATTGCATTACATCATGATACAGTCAAGTCTGCCATAACACTTGATAACTTGTACCGCGTTACATGGAAGTCGTGTTTTATAAAACTCTGAATTCATACAACTTGGTGAATGCGTTCTATGGCAACCGCGTTAAGAGAACTACAAATTGAAGACAAATCATAAGAAAGTGATATAAATAAATTCGTACCATTCGTACCATAGAATAAATGGAAAAAACTTTATTCAACTTACGTCCGAACATATTGAAAGTCAATTACACCATTACTAGTGCAAGAGTGCGTTAAGTTTGTACGGATGTATGCAAGACACGGACAGGGATTGAGATGAGCCCGCCTTGTCCGTTTTCTTACGTTCAGCCTATAAGCCGCAAAGTGCGAACGAAAATAGCTCGGATCGAATCACTTTCCCGACCAGTTCCAATATAACGACTTTTCAAAGTAAGGCGTTATATGAATAATTATACGGTGTTATAGTATGTAGTGCAGTAGCGTTTTTCATTGTTTGAGAACTAATTAAAAGGAGGCATTAATTTTTTCGTTGCATAGAATAAGTGCCGCCATAGATAAATTATTCAAGCCATTTGAGTTACGGTAATGTGTTTGTACGAAAAATGCATTATGGAAAAACTCTCACAATTTCTATTCGCATTATATTGAAATCGGAATCGTAAAAGGTGCTCAGGGCATGTTAGAACCGCTGAACTGCAAAATACTACCCTCTTTGTTACATTCATTAGACGTTGCTTGTTCTTATTACCGCACCGATTTCTATCGAAGGCTTGTGGTTCGTTCGTACACGGTTTCGATTTATTCTATGGTACTTCAAAAATAGCTGCTATTGCGAATGACCTCAAAAGACTAATCGTTCTTTCGATACGAAATTCATATTTTGTGTGTGTGTGAGAGAGAGAGGGAGAGAGAGAGGGAGGATATAAATGTATAGACAGCACTTCAAACAAATTATCTTGTTTCATTAGTTTGAAAAAAATTTTTTTTTTTTTTTTTTTTACATAAGACAACCGGGCCGAATTGGTTTCTACCACTCATCTATATATGTATTGTATATATTAGCTCTTATTGCTGGAGCATTTAATCCTTAATTTCCACATAAAAACTTGTACATTTTATTTTTCTATTTTTCTCACAATCACAAAATTGGTAGTTAGTGAAGGAATTAAATGAGATTTTATATGTAGTTGCTTTCATTTCAACTCAAGTGCATCTTGCGAAAATAGACTTTAACTAGCATAATAGAGTTGTTTCGCAAAAATTTATTTCAGCAAAAATTAATGGCAACGCATTACCATAAGCATCAGGTACAGTGCTGATGAAAGGATACGCGTTGTTGCTTATGAGAACATCTTTTAATTTCACTTGAACTTTAGATAGAAATTTGGTACCAACTCCCCCCGTTTTCATGGATATTTTAAAGAGAGGAGAGTAGGGTACGAGTAAAAAATTATTTATAAAGAAATATGCCTTAAGCTTTCTTATATATACACATATATAATATACATACATAATATAATAAGTTAAGACTAGATTTAAAATATATCCGTTTTTTGTCATTAAACGGATTAAAATTAAATCGTTCTTCTAAATGCACCATGAAGTGATGAGTTTGCATGACACATGCTACAGCTCGATATGCGCAACAACTATCCTAGAAACTGTTTGTATTCTTTTTTTAAGATAAATATCACTCTGGCGATCCGACTGTAGAAAGCTTTCACTACAAATTACTATGATGAGCACTACAAATGAGCTTGCAACTTCTTGGGCGTACAAGCATGCCGAAAAATGGCCGAAGCAATGGATGTCGACATCACAAGACTTCTCTATGTTTTACTTTTTGAGGATGTTTGCAGTATCCAGAGCAAGTTAACGTAGAACCAACTTTTATTAAACCAATATATTCAGAAATAATTTCTAATTCGCTTAAATTCTGTTCAGCGATTTGCTTTCGCTTATGTTTGCGTTCAAGCAGCAAGTTGCAATTATTCAGATATATTGATGACATTTCGGAAGGTGCCATGTGTTGACCCAGGAAAGCGCCCCATTGAAAATGACTATGATTGGACCATTTTGCCATCTCTTCCTATATGCCGCGCTATGTGAAAGCAATTTTCCATTGATTATATTTCTCGCTAAAAATTGGTGACCAATAGTATTACGTTACGTATATGTTTACGTTTTACTATTACGTTATTGCTTTTCAAAATATTCTCATTTTGCATACGAACGTACGAATCATTTGTTCTAGCACACTAGAGACATCTTCAAAATATTGTTTTCTGAACGTGTCAATGACTTTTTGTGCTAATGAAAATCGTTATCCTTGGCGTTGGGGGTTCTACATAAAGAAGTCATTAGGTGCCAAATGAGGACTTGACAGTGGACGATCGACTTTTCACACTTTTTAAGCGTTTAAATAGCTGATCGTTAGAGGATATGTTTAAGAGCTTGCTTCGGCATAACCAAGAATGTTTTGACAGCATTTGTTTATCTCCCTTATTGCACCAAAGACTTCTGGCTAAAGAATGTTAATACACCATTAAGATTGATCGGCGTATGTTCGTTTAAAGACATTGTTCCCGACAAAAAAGGCAATTATTGGTTTCAAAAAGCTTCGACTGCGAACAACTTTTGTTGGATTTAAAAAAGCCATAAGATTAGCTGGTGTTTACTCACATCAGCTGTTAGGATCTTCTATACGTCTTTTTAATCGCAACTATTGCAACAAGAAAAAACCGTTTATCTGACTAAATGATCACTTAATACTTTATATATGTTGATGGAACTAATGCCTCAGATTGTCTTAGTTTCATAGTATGTCATGTATCGACTTTATGTTACCAGTTTTTGTTGTGAGGAAAGTTATACTCACGAATGTTAAACTTGTTCATACAGTAGTTCTGCAGTGGATCAATACTTAACTATGCATTAAGGTATTATAAAAGGGACGGATTGTTTGTCTGTAAAGATTTTCTCTGAACGCTCACGCGCTGTGACGATTGCTTGATAGACTTACGGGGCACTACAGCCATCTGCTAGGAGAAATACAAAATACGACCTTTTTCTTTGATTAAATTTACATAGATATTGTCATATGAGAAAGTCATGAACGAAAACACTACAGCGATCCAGAAAAATGTTTTCATTTTGACAAAACGGAAGTCTGCATACAAAAAAACTTAATACCCATTTTGGATTTTTGACGGCCACTACTCATGGCAAATTCACTTAAGATTCCCGTGGTCAACATGAAGATAGAATATGTTCGCCTTCGTCAACATAGCTGATTACATTGCACTAAGCGTTTCTTATTTACTTACTCTGTTTGTTCAATTAACGTCAGCTTCAATTCTATCCATTCCAAAATTTTTGACATTAAACATTGCTTATTGCAAATTAAGTGATTATTAACGGAAATAAACATTTTCGGAGAGTTTAGATCATTATATGTTTCGAATGAAATCGGAAAAGACAAGTTATGTTCGGCTGAAAGCAATGTTTTTTTTTAATTCCTTTAATTGTTGCTAAACATTAAATGAGTAGGGACCTTTTCTTTTTTGGGGTGGTTCCTCACAACTACATTTTTTATATATATTGGATTGTTTGGCTGCCTCGATGGCATATGATATGACTCTGCTAAAACCAATTGATGCGAGTATTTCTTTATCATAAGCTTAGTAGCTGAACGCTACTTACACTGGGTAACGTCTGTGCGTTTATTTGCACTTCTTTGCCTTATTAACGCAGCAGCATTTACTTGTGCGAATGGCGATTCGATTTTTATCCCAAGACCCACAAAAATTCGCACATAGAGTTACGGTGACCGCTTCCAGTAATTTCAGGATAAAAAAAATATTAAAGATAAAATTTATTGCATAATACTACGAAGAAGTTGCATCCACGTATTCATGTATCCATGTATTTGTTCCTATTCTCATCAAAATTGACTATTATGTGTACGCACCTTAGGAATTCCGCGATGCGTATTTTGAAGACAAGCGCGCGTTATATCGGCTAAATTTGAAATCTGTTCAAATTCCGTTAAAAGGTATTATAACATTAGGTTTTGCTCTTCGTCCGTACACTTACTTGAAAAAATCCGCATGTTTGTCTGAAAAACTTTATATACCGCATAGAAAGAAAGCATGCGTAAAAGTCAACAATTAAATTAATATGAAATGATAATTTTTAACAGATTAAACTTTGAAAACAAAAACAAAAGAAGGAAGGAAAAATACGGATGTTCATATATATATATATATATATTATGAAATTAATTTATGATAATCGTTTACTTTATGTGCTCAAAATTCTTTGCGATTCCGCCAAGTCCTTAACTGTAATACCATAATTACACTGAATGCAGACTCATTCTATTGAAAAGATTTGAATGCAATCATTGTCACTTGTGCAAATGTGTTTGTGCGTGCACGCGTGCGTGTATCTGTATATCTGTATGCATACATGTGTGTATATATATATATCTCTCTCTCTCTCTAGTGTTTTCGTGTTTATGTGTATATAAATTATTATTTACAATAACCGCAGAATAATCGCATGCAAATATTTACACACTTATACAGTGTTTATCAGTTAATGCATCTGCAATTGGAAAAGTTTCCATTGAACTGTATTATCACGCTTGTGTATAATTGAAATTGCCATTCACAGGCTTTAAATAATGTTGGTGTTGTTATTATTGCCTACTTTTGTGTGCGCCATCACGAATCAAAAGTGATTTAAATTTATTAATTCCTATGAGACTTCCATATATATGTATATGTGCAAAATAGTGTTTGTTTATATTCCGAAATTTAAATAAAAAGAAAAAAAACAAAAGTCACACCTTCATATGTATATGCAAAAAATCATTTTTCCCCTCCCAAATAATGAGAAGATTAGCGAAGAAGAAGTGTACATAGTCGCCCTATCTCTAACACCCTTTAGCTGATTGCCATTGCTATTATATAATTTAAAAGTTTAAAACTTCTAAACGCATAGATGATAATGAGATTATAAAGTTTGACATTGGCTCAATATCGCCATATATATATGTATATATATATATATATATATATATGTTGCAAAAGACTATGTGTATACGTCCTTCCTTTTACAATATTCACTCTATATTTATATGCATAAATATATTCATTGTATGTGCTAATAAGTGTTGGTTTCTTTGTTTAACACTTTCATTTCACATCAACAAAGATGTAGTTATTGGTGTTGACAGAGTTCAAATGTAATAGATGACACTTGATTTATTTACGAACGTTCATAGAAGCCTGCGCAAGTATATATATAAATATAAATATAAATATACAATATATACCTAAGTGTATATATATATATATATATATGTATATATGTGTGTAGTCACAAGTGCAAAGAATTTTTACAGTTTTCTTGGTTTTTATTGTGTGCCATCTCAGAATCGTACGCTGATACGCATTATCTGCATATATATACTTGCGTACATATATTTACATGGTTTGGGAGATCTATGAAGCGATTGCATATATGCGGATATATGGCTGATGAAACCGCAAACTTAATATACCGCTGTTATCCTTTGATGTTTCTGCTTATAAAAATTAATTAAAAACTAATTTAAGTGCAGTGATCTGTACGTTTTATACAATGTGTTTATCTTGCGTTGCGCTGTACACATGATTATTATGTTAATTAAACGAGCAAACCACGTACGTGAACACATACTTATCATAAATGTATACGCACACACACACACACAAACACACACACATATATTATGCGCGCGCGTATATATATATTTTCAATACATAAAAAACTTGCATAACTAACCAAGTACACATTCCCGCTAACGAACAATAGGCGCTAGCGTATATGTACAAGCGAAGCGTTGCAAAGCGCAAAGGCACTTTAAAATTTTTACAAACCAAAAAAGAAAAGAGATAAAAAGGATATGCAAGGAACTTGCCTTATTTTGGCTTTAAATCTTTTTTACCCAATTACACGGCGAAGACAGCGACATAAAGAAAGAAGAATGCCTTTAACCATCACAAAAATGCATTAATTTATCAAAGAATTAAGATCTACGTAATTGCATATACATACATGCCTATGCATGTACGCTTCATGGATACAATCAATGCAATGAATGAAAATCAGCAACAAATGAGGAATAAAACAAGTGTCACGTTAAGTGCGAGCGAGTGTGCATGTTTAAGAACATTATTCAATTCAATATTGGACTTTATTTTTACATAATATCAACTTATGATTAATATTTAATATAAATTTATGTATGTGTGTGTGTGTGTGTGTATGTGATATAAGTTTACAGCATTTAAATAATTACATATATGATCTTAAAAATTGCAAAGTTTAGCGCTTATACTCGAACGCACTTACATGTGTAGCACTTAATGCTAGTGCTCGTTGACAATAAGCGCATTCATGCAATGTAACTTTCCATTCGAATTTTTATGATTTATCCAATGAATGAAATTGAGTGAATATCCGTCTAACGACATTTGCTTTCAAGACATTCAACATTTACACCGGAAAAATTTCAATTCAGAGAGTAAGACAGTTTTTAAAAACCAATTAACATATTAAAATATGTTGTAATACATAGAACACAGATTTCTTTTACAAGTGCCTCGAGACCGTGCTATTAGTATCGATTAAAAAAGAGAGAAATGCCATATCTGAAAAAGAAAGGCGGTTCAAAATTTTAAAGACCTTACGCAATATATCAATTGCTATATATAAATCGCGGCAGAAGACGCTTTGGAATCTTAGCGGAATATAGGAAACTTAACGCCACTAAAACCTGAATATCTACAATAAATAACTTTACGATAATCGGGAAAAAATCTATTCCTTTATTTGCTATTCGTATCTTTTAGTTTGAATGGCACAAGCATGCACAAGCTTTTGGTCTATTCACCATAACACGAATTTTTCGGATTTTGCAATTTTCTCTTACCCGGTTATCATGTAACGCAACATTCAATCTGCTCAAGAATCAGCGGAAAAAAATTATGAAGAATCAGAGTAATATTTATTCTTTAAAGCCTTTTCCTTCTTCATGGATTTCTTGAGAATAGCATCTAGCGAATCTCCTAGATTACAATTATCAAAAATGATGAAGCCTCACTTAAACTTGTGCTCATATTTCCCCAACAAATGGGGCTAAAGAATTTTGCACTTTCTTCCATTGGAAACCGGTATAAAACAAATCTACTAAAAATTGGGAAAAACAACAAAACAGCGACAAAAAAAACAAACACAAGTAAAAATTCAAAAACTACTACTACTAAATATTTATATTTTATTAAATATATTAAGTGACTTTACTCGCTAGTACATGCAGGTCGCCACAAGTCTCAATTTCTTAGCAAACAATACATTTTTACTTTATATTTTTTTAGTGTAATTTTGTATCGCTTCGAGCAGTGTTTATATGCCATATATGAAGAGTGTAAATAAGATTTAATTTTATTTGTCATTTTCTTGAGCTTTTTGATTCGATGTGTTAAGTAATTCGAATGTAGTCGCCTTTTACGTAGATACAATGAAATTGCACGCACTCACAGTAACTGCAACTGTTTGTTTCAATTGTAAATTTTATGTAAAAACTGAATGATTAGAAATTATCTATTATATGTGTATATGTACGCATATATATATATATATATATATATATATCATATATATATTGTATATGGTTTATATCGCAAATAGACAGTTGTGCATATTCCCACACAGTATAGCAAGCAAATATTGCATATAGGAGAGCATATGTTAGTAAATAATTATTTTGCATTTTATAAAATCAACTTAGGACACTAATCCATAATACCAAAGGCAAGGAAACGAATGAATGAACAACATATACGATAAGAAGGAAAATGCATATATCAATGCATTTCAATATTAGTTGATAGCTTTAGTTTGAACTTTCAATAAACAGAGGAATTAATTTAAAAGAAATTGCACACAAGTTTCCATTCCTTGTAATGATACATACTCCAAACAAAATCTTTGCTATAAAAGATAAATAAAATAGGAAGCAACTTTTTCTACATTAACAAAATTACTGATACAAACAAACACATACTTTCAAAGCACCCAACATAATATATATGTAAAAATAGAGTAAGTCTCCTTTTTCATGTATTGAAATAAATACATAAAAGTTTGCTTTCAAGTCCACATCAAATTATTGGAAAATCGTGTTCGCCATCATATCATAGATTAATATGTTTAATGGCATTTAGAAAAAAGTAAAGCAAGTAAATAAATAATATTTCCTACACCTTTTCTCGTTAACTTGCCTGAAATGTTCCCTTTTTGCCCTAACAAGAGAACATAACCAAATGAGTGTAAAAAAAAAAAACAATTGAATCTTTAAGCAAAGCACTATTAGTCATATCTTCATTCTGTGTTTAATGTGATGATTAGTTAAATACCCGCCTATCTGTCTTATTCTATTATACGACTTCTGAGCGATAGATGACACCAACTGCTTTTCACAAGCCTCTTGTGAATTTAGTTTTCCACGCCATTAATAGAGCTACCCAGATAATAAAACAGTTGATAATCGGATATAGCAAGGTCCAATAGATACCTTGGAACTTCCAAGCCAATTTCTTTCCATTATTTCCAATTCATTGTGAAGGACAGCGCTTCTCCTATTGATCAATTCTAAACGTTTTGCCTGGATTGCCTGCATTACTCGCATTAATTGCTTACAGTCGAGAGCGAAATTACACATCTCAGCAGATTGAAACAACTCACACCTTACGGCGTATCAATCTCTCAATATACCATCATCTGTGCAGTCTCACGCCTTTTTTGGTGACAATCTCTTTACACACACACACTATTGCCGTACATAATTCACTTTTCATCGCTCATTATCAATTTCATCCAAAGACACTTGACAAATGCGTTTCACTCCAAAAGCGAATAGCAGATGAAATTTCTGTCCATTGTTCATTTAATTGTGTGTAGTGTAATACGAAATTTTCTAATCCCGATTACGATAGACGCGAGCTTAAGAGATGACGAACTGAAATACTAGCACTAGGACCAAGCAAGGAAGCAAACAAAATCCTTGCTGCAGGCTTACAGTCTTACAGTCACATCAAGCACTCACTTAGTTCTAAGACACTGTTGTTCATTTATACCTTTGCATGTTTACATTGAAATTTTAACTGTTCAGTCAAGTGATTAGCGTATAATGAAAGACAAATGATGCAAATAACTTAGGCGATGTTTAGGCGAAACACCCTGCTTTTAGATGATCTGAGACTACTTCAGAAATTTTAGTTTCACATTCGACAATATTTACAGTCAGCAGGGCTACTCGAACGCCACACACGCCGATGCAGGGGTATTCTAGTGAAAGATGATTTTGCTGATAGGTTAATTGTACATAACGCATTGCAAACAGAGGACTGCAAAACTTTTATTAAAAATGTTTTAGTTTCCCAAGTTATAATTAATTGAAGAAGTTCTGCAGCGTATCAGTTTTGATGCGTTTGATAAGTCATTAACTCCAACCTCCACTAACCTATCATTTAGTTGTTTTTTCAAAAAACGCGTTTATACGTTTTTCATTTATAACGGATTGTCCAATTAAGCTTTAGAACACTTGAAGATAAATACAGATTAGTTTTCTAAAAACATTACTGTTTTGTATGTTAAGCAGTAACGTAACGATTTTTATGGGAAACAAAATAATTGCTCAGAAGATGAGTGTGTACTTACTTGTAAGCCCTAGCCAAACGCAGCTGACACGGTCTTCAGCAGATATAAACTCAACACTGACATACTGACATTGTGAATACTAATTGTATTATCGGTTTTAAAGTCGAGCAAAGCCGGTTTTTTTATTACACTAAACCACCGCTTTGCCTCCGTTTAGTCTTCACTCACCTTCGTCATAAAATACCAAAAATTATGCCATTGGTGCCATACAAAGGCATATTTTTTGCAAGGAGTCTTATATGGCGAGGAGCTCAAAAGACAAACCGGCATGTTCCAATATCTCACAGTTAACTTATGCGTCAAATTACTTTTTTTGTCAAGCATTTCTTATTACATATGTCACTAAAAATTAACCCTTCACACCATAAAATGGTGTTCTTTTCTAGAAGACTTCTTGTGCGGAAGATCTGAAAATTAGGACCTGCACGTTAAACCCGAAGAGACACTGGCAAACGTCAGGCAGGCAAACTTATTTAAATCGATTCAAGTAATGATTTTGTTCCGACTGAATCGACGAATCTAATTAATAATGCAGTTCTTTAGCTGAATGTCACTGGCGACTAAGACGTTGAGTTTAATGTTACAATAAAGCATCATTACGATGGTACTCTATTGGGACTCTTTCATAGTCGAAATAGAGCTGCAGATCTGTTGCATGTGATAAACGCATACCTTGTGTCGCACCGCACCGGCTATAGAGTTGATTGACTGGTTTTGACAATCTGTTACAATAGCATGTAATGCACCGGATGCCTTCAAATCCTCAACATACATAACTGAAATTTTAATTTTCAAAATTACCGGCAATATTGTCTTTAGGCAGGTATTATAGGTATACCGTAATGCTATCTGGTTTTTGTACAACTCTTAAATAGTAGTTAGCGACTGTATAACAGATATCTTATCCATCTTAGACTTGGATTTTTCAATCAAATCAAGATTACATCTCAATATTGCTTTCTTTCTTTAAAAAGAAATTACAACAATTTTTATCTGAGTGTGTCTCAACATCCCCTGTTTACTTTTTTTTAATAATTCTTTAGTTTTGTTTTGCTATTCAGTTCGAAAGAATAAACAATGAACTTTGTGCAATATCCGTTTCTTATATCGATAAGTTTCGGTCAATAGGATAAACTAAGTATGCTTCTCGTATTGTAATAAATAAGAGACTCGTGCCATCCTATTTAAAGCAAGCAAAAAAAGTGAAACTTTTTGTATGTATAGCATGTATATATATATGTATGTATTTATTTATGTCTGTATGCATGTACGTACGTATTTATGTATGCATGTATATATGTATGCATATATTTATGTATGTATGTATGTGTGTATATATATCTATATATGTATATATGTACGGATGTATGTATGTATGTATGTGTGCGTTTTGAAAAGTGTCAAAACAAGTTTTTAAATTTTCCTCCTAAAAAATCATCTTTCTATGTTAGGGGCATGCATGTGCGTTAATGTATGTGCGTCTTGGGTGAATATTGCAAAACCGTTTGCCACCACACTCTATTAACATAAATTTAATTTTTAGAGAATTCGTTATTCTCGTGCACTCGTTGAAAGAAAAACAAACAGCCTCAACAACTGTTATCATAAACAGCAAAAACAACGAACAACAACAGATTGTGATGTCCATCAACAGCAATTTAAATGTAATAATACTCTCATCTCAGATATCTGGTGTAAGCATAGTGTACACATATAAAGTGTAAAGAATATATATATAAATATATATATATATATACATATATATATATATAAATGTAAATATTTATGCAAAGTCGTACTCGACGAAAAAGTATTGCATCGTATTATAATGTGATAGATTTACGTATGTTTGCTAAAGAAACAGTTCATAGTTCTCGTTAAGCCAGTCACGTTTCTCGAATTTATCCAATGCTTGTCCATACATTAAAAAAGAAAAAAAAGAAAAAAGAAACAATAGCATGTTTAGGTGAAGATTTTAATGGAAAGCAAATATTTCTTTTTTCTATCGCAAAAGCAACATTTAAATGTAATACAATAAGCGATAGTAGTTGAAGGAGAATGGATTACAAACGCATTGAATTGTATGCGCAAAACGGCCATTCGTTCCGCTATCTTTCGACATTTTCAGAGAGGGGACAACCCATAACGACGCAAAATTAAAAAAAATACGAACACATTGTACTCGGAATGAAAAGTGAAAATGACTATTACAACCACATATTTGCTATGTTGGATAAGTGCGCATCAAGTGCTTTGACTACGGTGCTAACAAAGGCCAAGCTTGCAAAATGTATAAAATTGTCTCAGAAAACCGCTAAATGACGATTAATTGAGTGATATTCTGAATATCAACTCACTAACACCAACATCCGACAGAGGAAATTCCATATGCGTCAGCTTCCTGGTATCAAATTTCGTCTTAGCGAAGCAAAAAAGCATTCACAGAACAATTCTAAAACAGCTTTTGATTAGACTTAAGGTCTTTTGTTCAGCTTGCAAACTTAAATAAAAAATATGAAATCATTGAGAAAGATATTATTATTATTATGATTATTATTGTTATAATTTTGGACTACTAATGAAATAAATTCTTAGACTAAAAGAAAAGGGCATTGAGCACTAGCAACAAAGGCTATCGAATATAATCATGTTTATATGATAATATCATGTTTAATCCTTGAGGATAGTGGTACAAAGGCTAAGAAACTACTTGAAATTAAACATTTTGACATCTGTTGACATCGGTTGTTACGACAAATCTCCATTGGTTAGTTCTCGTTGCCTTTTAAATGTTTTCCTCACTTCGAAAAAACATGTATTAAGCAAACTGAATCACTTCGAATATATTGGAGAACATCAGTCTATAATGGATACCAAAATCTTTCACAACATTTTCGAAGTATGTTTCAGCTTTGGGGCGTTAATCGTCAGACAAGTGCATTCGTATATCTCCGTCGGTAATTGAACAAACACTTCCAGTTAACAGAAATATTAGAACTCTTTTAATAAGAAGTAGAAGAATTTATTGTTTTAATGAAATTTAATTATTATTATTATTGCTATTATTATTATTATAATTTTCGACTAATGAAATAAATTCTTAGATTATAAGAAAAGTACATTGAGCACTAGCTATACAGGCTATCGACTCTACTTTATAAAAATACATTAGGTATTAAGCCTAATAGTTTTAATAAAGTCATATATTGTATTACTACCGTGTTCGAGTTGCAATTATACGAGCAAGGCGCATACTTGAAAATGCTTAGATCTTGATCTTCCTAACATTTGTTACATATAAAGGTGGAATTAATTGAGGGTTAATAGAAGAGAGGGTAGGGCTGATAATGGTATAGTAGATTTCCTTGTATAATTTTCTCTTTAATTTTTCTTCTGTCAATGTATCTTTGAAGATGCAACTTTTCGATGACCTCATCCATAATTAAAGGTGCAGAAGCAGCACACTTCGCGGCTCGATCAGCCTGCTCATTTCCCAATAAACCGATATGACGTGGTACACAAAGCACTTTATTTTTTTCGCCAGATGTTGCAATGATAAAGAAAAATTTGTTTTAGAGAAAGGAAAACTATTTCCATTGCCACCTTGCCAAATCGAAGGCCGTCGGAGAGTAGGGCCCTTCAAATCGAAGTGATATTGCAAAAAACTCACCTCTCATTTAACTGAAAACTTAAAAAACTTACGCCAAAAATCATGGAGCTGATATTGGTTTCTTCACATTTATTCGTGTTTATTGTTGGACTTGAAAAAAGTTAAAATTAAAGTAAATTTTGATACATTTAAATTAGTATATATATACATTGTCCATTAGGACAATTCTATTTGAAAGGTAAAAATATTGTTACAAAAATCCCAAATTCAGTTAAATGTCAGCTAAGTAATTTTCGTAAGAATAAATTCCCTAGAGAAGGGAAAACCAAATGAGCATTCGCAGGCGCCTCATGCAGCTGCAGGCCAATGAAAACGATTAATGGAAAAGCAAACAGGTAAAAGCTAAGTGCATATTCGCAGGCTCGTCATGCAGGTGCAGGCCGATGGAAACGATTAGAGGAAAAACCAGGCTGGGATTAGACCATAACCATAAATTTATGTATAGTAACATTCTTGTAAAATTGTATATAAATCGAATATTTGTGAAAAGTAGAGTTAGTCTGCCAAGAACGTAGAAGTTGAGAATACGGCCAAAATAAATTGTAAATAAATATTCCTACTGTTGTGAAAGACAAAGTAGTAAAATAAAAGAACTTTCAAGTGCATTTCTCTTGATCAAAATATCCACGATCTAGTGATACGAACTGTATCTCATAGAAGCGAATTCCATAACAATATGTATATATAAAATATATAAACGCTTTTATTGACCGTACGCTTATTAATTAGCCAAAGAAATTTTTTTAACTGAACTTAATACCAGAATATCAATTTATTTTTGTGACCTCAGGAATGTCAGCTAACGAACCAACTAACAGCAATTAAATGACATCATCGTCTTATGCTCTT
Organism: Glossina fuscipes; assembly: GCF_014805625.2. Lineage (NCBI taxonomy): Eukaryota > Metazoa > Arthropoda > Insecta > Diptera > Glossinidae > Glossina > Glossina fuscipes. The sequence continues at coordinate 29,938,493 of NW_023998415.1, forward strand.
GTATAGCTGGCAGATATTTCTACGGCTCACGACAAATCTATTTTATCAACTATTCTGTGGCTTTTCAAAATTAGCCCTTTTTTTTCATACGCTACATAACATGCGGGACAAGGGTATATTACGTGTGCAAATGTGTGCAACACTCAGAAAGACTTGCGATAAATTCATCTTTTATTATTTACTAAGATCGCCTGTCCGTCTGTCCAGTTTGCAATTTTTGAGTACGAACGCTGCTGCCCATGGCTCGAATCGAACCACTTTTTCGACCGCTTCCCATATAACGTCGTATTTTGAAAAGCCTTTATACGACAAACTGCATTAAATTAAGTAACATGGCGGTAAACGTGAACCTTGACCCACTGTTATGCTTTTACTTGTTTTAAATAAGTTTGTTTGTCTCCACAAGGCCAATACACATTCGTTCAATTAGTTAGAAAACATGTGCAGAAAAACAACTAAATGACAATTCAAGTAACCACATTGTTCTATAGCTAATCATGGTGACCGTCAACTGCTATCTCAGAAAATATTTAGATGGTTAAGAAAGAGGCCAACTCTCTTTTTGAAAAGCATTCAGCAAAGAGTCATCAAAAGATTTGAACAAATTTCATTTGATCTAGAAAACAGTAGTCGTCCTATTAAAAAGTTATCCTATGGACGAATATTTCAAAAAAGACGAACGAAAGAGAAAATGTCATACAGGTAAAAATAAGTGTAAGTCTGTCCAAGTTATAAGACGAGCGGCCGAAAATGCCAATGCAGTAGTTGACGAGCGAGATGAGAGAAGATGGTATATTGAACTTGGACAGGCGGCTGCAGGTGCGAAGTCTATAATATGCGTAACGTAAGACATATTTTAAAGGTGATATTGTCAAAGTTAAGCTTACAATCCAGAATTATCCCAACGCATAGCATAGAGTTTATAAAATCATATTTTGGATTCTCACTTACTTTGATTCGCTAGTTTTCGTAAGTTCCCGGCTCGAGGAAAATGAAAAACTGTAGCCTTTGTCTTACTTGTGTTGTGTGAAACCATGTTATCTAACAACCAAGAATTGATTGTGTAAGAAAGTCGTATTAATCTCGGGTAAGAAGTATACATATATAAGGCAAGAAAATGTCGTATGCATAGGCAAAAAATTCACAATTGTTGCCAGTGAAATTCAAAAGATCATTCACAAAGGAATTGAATCGTAAAAAACACAAAATAAACCTTTGCCGCACGCCAGATGTAGTGGCAGCGATAAAGGAATTGAGAACGGTACACTGAAACAAATTGGTGTAGCTTTTGAAAGATATGACGCATGTAAGGTTACATGCCCATATACAGAAATTCAACTTATCATATAGTTTGCTGATAACTTTAGTGTATGGAAATCTATTAAACGCTTATGTTAGACGAAGAGAGATAAGGACAAAAATGCCTCGATTGTTAAGATTATTTCTAATCAGGTCGCTGAGGAAAATCAAAAGTTTAGAAGTGCTACGGCCTGAGAAACGAAATGCGCGTCATGGAGGATATTACCGTAATCCGAGTTAATATTTGGCATCATAATGTATTCAGTTTTTTTAGAAAGACGGAATGGAATGCTAAGCCGGCGAATATTGTTATAAGTGTAAGATGAACCCTATTCCCCCCTAAGACCCTATTCGAACAATTTGGAAATATTGCAAAGAATCCTAGAATCCTTAGTTCTTTCAAAGGAGTATATGTCACCTCTAGCAAGTACATGGCGACAACAAACGTATGTATTACTATGAAGACTTAGTTCAATAAAGAGAGACTCACGGGCTACTTCTTTCATAGTTCGAAATACAATATTGCAGCAATGTACAGACAAACCCGGTACTGGTATGCCATGAGTAGCAATATATTCTTTTAGCCAAGTTTCAATTATAGTGAAAATATTAAATATATAAGACAATGAACACTTCCAAGTTCATTAACAACTGTAAGAAGGGCTAATATTATGACAGTTCAAGGTTAACTTGATGCAAAGATTAACATCCGTTTCGAACAGGCTCACATTAATGTAGGCAGCAGTTTTATTAACATAAGACGAAAATTTATGTGGTTTACAGCAGTCTCGTTGAAACCCAAGCGAAGTTCACTCTCAAGTTGAACTAGTCAGGCTAATTTGATCAACAATGTGTTGAATTTGATGCGGTGGAATGGCTTTTTGTGGAGCATGCATGCACTCTGAATAATCAATGAAGAGACTAGTGTTAGCGAGTAGCAGCCCCGGCCCAAAGTTACAGACACTTTACCATGCTGGGTGCAAGAAATTAATGTTTGAGCCTTATATACATACTTTCTTGCATACACAACAGAACATGGTCGGTAAGCGTGAACCCATAACTAAACACAAAGAAGCAACACACAAGTAATTAAACAACTGCAGCAAAGTGTAGGTATAAGTGATGATGCACAAAATTACCCCAAAAAAAGCTTATACTCGAGAGCTCACTACGGTAAACAGTTTTTATTAATCTTATAAAAAGGAAGAAAGAATCAGTTTTTTTTAAAAAAATTTTATATAGTTGAAGGAAATCCTTGCCTCGCACACGATAGAACTTTAAGAAACTGCTGAAACTTTTGATTTCAGTTAAGTTTTAAATGTATTTAAAAAAATAAAAAATTAAAATTTAAAACATTATAGTTATAGTTAGACAAGGCAATGATTAGATATCCTATCCTAATTTGTCTAGGAAAATTTTTCTCTTACTTTTGTCAAAAGAATGTCACTGGTTCTCTGTTAATAAATGCTTGCATATATTTTGATCAGCAACGTCTTTGATGAAAATGATTAAGTAATACGAAGTATCAATGTACATAACGGTTAAATTCGACGATTTTGACCTTTCTCTGCATAAAGCAACAGCTTCCCATTTAATATGACTTAATTGACTTAAATACTGACAATATATGAAAGTTTCAAGGGAGGGAAAATGGCTTCCACACGAATAAACTGAACCGTTTTAATATCGCAGTTTAGTTGCTTGACAGGCGAAAAAAGGAGAGTTTTCTGTGACGTATTGCGTTTGGCGATTACAAGTGGATCTATTACGACAATCCTAAGCGCCAATAGCCAATGGGTTAACCTAGGAAAAGCATCCACATCGATACCGAAGTGAAATATTCATAGCCATAATGTTTTCCTGTGCATGTGGTGGGATTAGGACATGCTTTTATCCGAGCTCGATTTGTGGTGCTCACAGAAACTTGAAAATTGTGCCTCAACGAAAAAATGGAACTAATCGATCAACTTAACACAACAAGTCAAATCGTCGTCGCCATTCGCTAATTGACGAAAGTTCTTCCAAGCAACTTCTTATGCTAGGAAACATTGACGCTATGCAAAAACTGATCAAATAAGATCGACGCACTGTGAAACTGAGACAATTTTAGGCATTGCTTCCACCAGCAGCTATAATATATGAAATTGTCATTCGATCGTGAAAATTACATGAGATTTTGATTGGATCGTTTCGTTCAACTAACCCCTAAAAAAATGCAATAGTAGTATATATAAGATCGTATCAAGTGACGCATCATGAACCCGTGTCCATAAGCAAGAAAGTAAACAGCAGTCGACTCTACGGATGTTTCAAGATGAACCAATTCCAAAAAAGATCTTTCGCGATCGAAGCTGACAGATCATGTAGCAGAGATACCTTTAAAGAAAAGCGAAACCATCAATTCTGAATGATGAACTACCTTCGTTTGGCAAAAATTTGTGATAAAATAAAGTAAACAAACCAAAATAGCGTCGGATCATTCTTCATTGTGGCAATTCGACCTATTAAACATCTCCTCTATCAAGCGACTAATCGAAGGCTTAAAAACTGCGGTAAATCGGTAAATCGTTCGCTTTAAACTCCTTATGTGCCCCAACGCCGAGGATAAATCGCTTAAATAACGGTTTTTATCACCGGAAAAAGTAGTTTATACCTTTAAAAACATATATTTTTGGTAGAACAAATGATTCAAACATATGCAATACGTAAACAATCAAACAATTTTTAATAACAATTTGCTGGTTTTTCGTTGTTGTGCCCGATATATAACGAGTGAGCTACGTAAATGTGTTTTATCACATTTTGCTGTGAAGTTTTAAATCAGCCCAAGGCGTAACAACGCATTGTGACCTTGCTTTTGCGTTTTTTTTTTTCTTTTTTTATGCTGACTTAATCTCCCACAAACATCCAAAAATGATTTTGTAAGAACACTGGCAAAATTTTAAATGATTCCTAAAGTCAATTATCCGAGCATGAATAACTCAGGTACAAAAACTTTAGCTTTCATTTGATAGCCTTAAAACTTTAGTTGGATGCTGTAGCGCACGTATCGCAAGCCATTTTCTCAATAAAATCAAATTTTCCGATTTTCGAATAATTAAAGCAAATAAATACAAATAAAAAAAAATAAAAAAAAAATGTTGCATAAATGCTACGATTCTTTCTAGATTTTTACTCACATTTTCAAAACATTTTTACTCGATTATTTTAGGACCAAATTTGTAACCTGCGGCGGTATACCAAGTAGAAATTCAAAAAAAAAAAAAAAAACGAGGGTTTTTTTTAAAAAGTTTTCAACCCTTTATTTTTTTTTTTAAAAATTCATAAGAATACTTTTCCACATTCTATATTATATAAGTTCTCTACTTTCGTACGCTACAAACTGCATATGAACAAAGGTATGCATGTTAATTACATTTTCATTGTTTTTATATAAATTTAAAAAAATATATAAGCGAACGAAAAGACATACTCACCCCACTGTGTAAAGTTTTTAGTTTCTGGACATTGCAAAAATGTAAACAAAAGAAAACCTGCATGCCATTGCTTTTCAATGGGTATGTGAAAGATAAGATAAAAAATACAACATATTCACCTTGCTTTGACAATATTGTACGGTCCGATATCATTGTCTAAAATCAAATTTCGTAAATTAATGAAAATTTTACTCAACATGTCATGAGATACAACGGAACGTATACGCACTGTTACACTTTGTAGATAATCATCAAACATATACGTACCGTTGTACTCAGAGAAAAGAAATGAGAAAAAAAATGTTCGATAATAATTATTTGAAAATATTGGCTTACCTTAGGAGACACGTTTTATTTATTTGTGTAATAATTGACATAAAGAAATTCAGGAAAAAAGAAAAACTGCAATTTATGTCTGAATTAAAATTAATGTCATTTATTATTTAATTACAACTATGAATATTACAATTACATGCATTCATAAATATTACGTACATATATCTCTACGCATATACGCAATTATATCCCCGTTATACTTATATAAGTACATAACACTGTTATATTTACATACTCACAATATTTAAAAAAAATCAAAAAAATAAATAAATAAAAAATATATGTGTTACGTGTAAATATAATTAAATATTCCGCAAGCTCAATGCATTTCCCACATACGCACACATATGCAAACACGCGGATAATTTGCTATACAATCAGTATAAATTAAGTTTTATTATTTACAAAATACATTTGATTGTGTGAAACGTTACCCTACACAAGAGACATCAGCAACATGTCATATATACATACCTAGTATGTATATATATATATATATATATATATATACTAGGTGCATATATATCTAGTCTATGCTTAAAGTAGTACAAGAAAAATACTGTACGCGTTTATTGAAAATTCGCAAAAAAACTTTCAAGACTTCCATCATTCATTGTATAAGAAATCAAAGTTGTGAGGAAAAAAAGACGCACAAAGAATAATTGTAGTTTTTTTTTTATATTCCAGCACCCATTTTATAATTCTTAGACTGTATAGAGAGAATGTAGCTGATCGGCCGTTTGGTCTTTTTTATACTTTTTTTTTTTTTTTTTTTTTTTTTTTTTTTTTTATATATCAAACGCATTATTAAGTGTACACACGTTAGCTTGCCACATAAATAGACAATCTAATCGATTTATAGCATATAATTACAAACTACACAGGCATATACACGCAAAAACACATATGCGGGTATATGCGTACATACATACATATTTAAAACTAATAACACTAAATACATTTAAATATGATTTTAAACGTTGCAATTACCATAAAAAGTTTCTCTCGATATTCGCATGAAATTGATATTTTAATATAATATTTGAAATAGTTTTTCAATCATAACAATTTGCAAACGTATCAATAAGAATCAAATTGTAACAGTCAAAAGTTAGCGTCGTTATACAACCGTATTATTTACATTTATTTGATTTTTAATTTTTATTTTTTTTTTTTTTTTTTTTTTTTTTTTTTTGGAAAGTAAACTCCCTACATATACGATCGCTGTGTACAAGGGTAATTAATGGCATATGGATCGGCATGTGTTGTATTTCCCATCGGCGAGAAGGCCTAATTAAGTATTTGCAATTAGGTAAGTTCATTAGTAATTATTTATGAGAAAGCAGCGAAAAGGAAAAAACAAAAAGTCCTCTTTTTTATGTTTATCATACATTCAGTCCAGATTATGCTGAAAGGGACAGAATTCGAATATCAGAATCCCGATGTCATTTGCCTGCTTTTGCCATCCACCCAATGGCAGCCTAATGGCGAATTATTATTAGATATTAGCAAGGGAGACGTACGTTGTAAGTCACGTGCCGGATAATAGACAACCGGTCCTGGCGATGGTGCTCGAGTGCGTTTAATTTTTATTATTCCCGGTGAAGTCTGCGTGTCCGAAAGTCGTGTATTCAATGTATTATTTCCCGATCCGGTTACCAAGTATGTGGTCGTGGTGCTACGTTGAGTGCCATGACGAGAGAAACGCCCCGACGACCGATGTGTTATGGTACCATCACCATTGTTCGATATGGAACTCTCGTAATGTATGAGATCGGGCTGGTCGTGGCTGAGGCGTCTCTTGAAAAAAATCAACAAAAAAATGCGCTTGAATTTCTCGCCAAATATAACATAAATAAGAAAATTGCAACTGCTATTAATCGTTACTAACAGATTGGAAATTTTGGTAAGGGATGGATCAATAAAATTGTAAAATGCTTCAGATATATTTAAAACCAAGGCTAAGAAATTGAAAAGGAAAAACACGACCACAACACATAATAACATTGTTGCCAAACCGATTTCGCGCTTTTCTGAACGTGACAGACGTTGACGTTCGCGATTGGCTCTCTTCACCTGACGATAGATAAGACAATTGAGTATCGCTAAGGTCAAAAAGGGAATGATATAGTTGACAATCAAATAACACCAATGTATATAGATGTTAATGTAAGTTAAATTACGTCGAAGGGGCGAGGGACGAACGCAATGCAATACCACTGGACTGCCAGGCGGTTGATAAGTAACCGTAAGCACTTCCCAAAATCGGGGGAGATTATAGAGCAACGCAAATATTACACAAACAACAAAATAGATTTTTGCTCGACCATACGTACACAACGCTCGGGCCTTTAAAGGATGACAAACGGCCACATAGCGTTCCAATGTTACGGTAAATGTCATATAAATACTCGCCGTCTGCGCAATAACAGCTATTGGAAATACGGCAGGCGATATAAACGGATACACGTAATTATAATACAAAAAAAAGTAGCCTGAGTGCGGATATACGGACGGTATGCCAAACAATAGCATTGAGGTAACGATTAAAATGGTATCACAGCAGGCTAAGCCTATAAGCAAATAATTAATGCTAGAACGCATTTGTGGTCGTGACAATATAATCATCGATATAATATTACCAATAATACCCAAAATCCCGACAAGGTTCAGTGCTATGCCGCAGACCCAAAACTCCAAGAGATTACTACTCGATTGAGGGTCGTAAACGTTTTCGCATGTCTTTGTCCAGTTTTCAATGCCGTCATACGAATGCTGCGTGCTAGATAATGAATCATTGTCGCCATCGTAAACGGTGTAGAGAGTAAAATTGAAAAATCTTTCCGAAGTAAGTAACGCCGGATGCCTTGTCGAGTCCGTTACTGTTTGCTGAACGATATCATTGCCACGGGCACTCGCTAGAAATTCACGAACGTCGATCGGGGCTAAATCGAATTCGCCCGCATTATCAGTATCGTCGGTTGTTAACACCCGCGTTGCCGGCAACTGAGGCCCTAAAAACGAATAAACGCTATCATTACCATTTATGTCAATCATCGGTTTTTACTTATTTAATTTTTCCTTCTATAGGCCAGAAGTGCGTATATCTGTTGAGGATTTATATCGGCGTTTTCTTATAAAATGAACTTAATTTTTCAGCGGGATGTTAAGTAAATTTAATTGTGTAAACGTAATATTTTTAATATATCAGATTAATGCCTTTCCTTATTATCGCTACTTGACCTTATTGATAGAATTAATTGAATAATATAGTACTTGTTAAAACATTTAATGATTGTAGATAAATTTCTTGAGAGTTGAACTGAGTTCCTTTGAAAGATGACTTTTTGTTTTTTTTTGTATTTTGAGTTTTTTACTTTTACTAAAATGAAGTTAATATTAATAACTATATCACAATAAGATTTCGTTCTCTTATGTTCTTGCTTTGCTGCGATTTTACTTGTATCGATTATTATCTTATCTTATATTATTTAATATAAATTCTCTCTCTTTCTCTCTCTCTCTCTCTCTCTCTCTCTCTTTATTTCCTTAGCTTAATAATAATAAAAGTGATTCCTTTCGTAGTTGCTTTCGTAATTACTTCCGAATAAGAGCATTATGAAGTGTATGCCATAGTCAGAGTGATGTCATAGCGAATCGTAGATCTCGTGGATATCTCGTATCTATATATGCCTTTGCTGGGCCGTTATTGTTAATAAAAATTGTTTTGTTCACCTTCTGGACATATAAACGATGACGTCTGTGCCAGCATCGAAACGAACTTTCAAACAAAAAGCGATTTGATTGGATTGTTGTCGTTAAGTTTCAATTTGTATATATTTTATGCAGCAGATTATGTGTCAGCAATTGGGACGCCGGCTTGAATGAAAGGAGAGTAAACTTTTTCTCAATTCATGCGTAATTGCTTTGTACCGTGCTGGGAATATTTATTATTGTACTTTGTATTCTATTTTTGAATATAATTTTTTAATATTTTCTTTTCTTTTCTTGTTCTTTTTTTTTTTTTTTTTATTTTTTCCTTGTGCATAGATATTTTGCATAGCATATATATATATAGTTGTTTGCTCAACGGGACGGAAAAAAAAAATGTCTACCCAATTTGAGTTGTGAACAAACTTGACATTAACTTCTACACAAAAACACGTATAACTGCAGAAAAGTGGAACACATACAAAGCGTAGAGGAGACACAATCTAATTTCTAGGCAACATATTAAAAGAGTAACAATTAAATTTGCTTGTCTTTGGTTTCTTGCAGGGTTTTTTGAAATTGCATTTTTTAAGGCACACTGGCATTGATTCACGCAAACATTGCAAGCAGCCCTGCTGCTTATCATCAGTTCAAATCTAGCAGACAATCTACCAGTTGCTTGTAGTGAGTTGCAGATGCATTTGTGTGTCACAATTTACAAAATTTGGTTCACAACAGTCGTCGTATCGTTGCCTCAGCATTTGTCTTGCAGTTATTCTAATTCTGAACGCCCGCATTGCTTTACAATAAAAGCAATTGCGTTTTGTTGTCTGACATTTAATGCTGAATTGGAGACAATTTTGTTTCGTAATTTTTGAATTTTCTTCCTTTCCTTTTGTCCTTTATTCTTAAATTACGAGTTCTTTCCTTTCATTGTTTTTATGCGTCGCAAATATAATGATTTCATCTTCAAACATTGTCTAGGAAAATAAAAAAAAGAAAAATGAAAAAATATGCAAGAAAAACAATACAAAAAGAAAAACAATTTTAAGTTAATATATTTAAATGAAATTCGTTGATTTTACAAATATTAAGCAAGCGTAACGTAATGATATTTGAAAATTCAATAAAATAAAGATATAACAACCATTCGCGTAGTCAAGGGTAACTCAAAAGAGTTCCCCATACGCCCCCAACTGTTTTTGATGCAACATTTTAACGTATCATTTGTATTAGTCATACGCCATGATTACTCCCCCACATATATGCTTTTATATTAAGTTTTTTTTATTTTGCCTCCTGTTTAAGTTTTATCCCTTATTTCCTTATTTTCTTATATGAACAAGAGCGCAGAGTTTATTTAAAAAAATTTACGAGGAACTATTTACAGAATTAAAAGAACTTTTTGTTCGAAACACTGTAGAGAGTTCGGATTTCACAAGTTTGCACTTAAACGCCCGCGAAAGCGCACTTAACAACAAGGTTGCCCACGGTTACCTAGAAATACTGCATTTTCTTCCCAAGAGTTAGTTAATCTTCTAATCGTCTCAATTTCATAATACCTCTGGGTTCTGGAGGGGGCCAATCGATAAACCATCAATATGCTTTGCTTGATCTTGAACAATGTATACGCACAAACAATATATATATATATATATATGCGAAAATCATAAGAAATGTGCGTCCAAAACAGAGATGTGACTAGCATTTCATCAAGTAAGGCAATCTAGATCAAGCAGCAACTTCAAAAATGATAAACAGCTATGTGCAGCTTCTCTGTCAGTTAATGTTCCCTGCAACGGTCGGACAGGATGACGGGAAAGACTTAGTAATAATTATGTGCATTACATCACTCCACGACAATTGGCCGATTATAAATAATTTAACTAATGTCATGATATTCCTGCTTGTCGCTTAACGAAATAGTAAATAAGAAACCATGATCCCACCTCTTAGAGCGGCACAACATTTCCATTCGGTTAATATCCTTAAACTTTGTTTTAACTTCTTTAGCGCTTTAACTTGTGATCGTGATCATGGCAACGGTATCAACATTTGTTTCGTTACATTTATCCGTCAATTGTAATAACTGTGTTAGACGATTTACAGATTTACAGATTTGCATTCACTCTAATCACCACAATAACTATTATAAATAGTTTAAGGCATGACCGAAAAAATTCAAACTTTCTGATAACGAGATATAAAAGTGCGTAGAAAGAGACTTTCGATAAGATATCCGATCCGATATGAAAAAGAAACAACTGACTGAGCAAATTAAGCCAATAAATTAATCGGAATTTAATCAGAAAGGCGAACACAAACATTTTAAGCCCAGCAATACAAGCCAAATGATTTAATATGGAAAACCAATGAACGCGAATTATATCGCTCAGCCTTCTCTGCGATTTTGTTTTTTTTTTTTTCTTTATATATTATATTAAAGTTGGTAGTAATGTATGTAATCGTCTGTGCATACATTTAAAAAGTTTCCCACTCAAAAATAACAACGCATTTCAAATGACTTATAATAATATATTAAATGAAAAAATAAAATGCTTGACAAACATATTGCGAAGTAGAAGGTGTATCAAAATTATAGGGACGACATTAATGAAGGTTATGCGTGTCGCATGTGGGTCTATTACGATTTTGCCGTAAAATTGATGATATTTTCAGTAGCAACATTGAAAAGAGAACAGTTATAGATTGTCATAAGGATGTTGTCGCCATCTGACATATTAGCAGAGCACTCTAACGATGGTTATTATGGTCATTAGATCTCTCTTGAATACAGATGTTGGGCGTTTAGCCATCCTCTTGCTGGATTATCGCATAGTCTAGGGAGTAGGATGTCCGCATGTCAGGCGGAAGCTTTATTTCCTAGTACAGTAGACCGTAAACTTTTATTTACTTTACTACATTATGACCTTTTCAACTTCTTAAAATTTCCCAAGTCATCCTGCTATTGACAGTTCGTTAAAAAATATTTAAAAAGTGCCTAAAATAGAAAATTAAATTCAACAGTTTGCTGCTGTTTTTTTTTTTTTGAATGTATTTTAATTACACTATTCATTAACCGATAAAACGGCATTTTGTGATTCCAAGAACAAGTCTGCTTTTCCAAAAAATTTTAAAGAACAAACATAATGATAATGAAAAGACCAAACATGCCTCGATGTACAAAAGTTGAAAATTCATAGAAAAAAACTCTTCAAGTATTACCAGACAAAGGAAATAAAATTGACCGAAATTAAAATTTATTAAAATCAATACCTCAACTACAGATTCAATATATTGTTCGGATAAAACGACCTCACCGACCGTTGCATTGAAAATATGTACAAGTCGGAGCAACAAACGATAAATTTTTTTACGCGAGCATCAATCACCAAACGCAATGCGGCAAAAGCTATAGAAGAGTTCCACGAGAAAGAGGTAAAAAGAAGAAGAAGAAAAATATCGAACGATAACGAGTTTACTGCAATTTGTGTTTCGATCAGTTTAATAATATTTTGGAAGCAACTGTTTCCCCTTTTGCTTCACTCCTTACGCGGAAATCATCGTTCGAGTATTCCGCCTCAAAGCAATCTCCTTCTCTTGCTATTACAAATATTAATTGTAGGTTAGCGTGAGGCCTATGGTATGACACTTACACGTAAAACTTAACTTCAACAAATTAATCCATGTTTTTAGGCTTCAATAGACTTCAGACATGATCTTATTTCTGACATGTTTTATCATGAAATTGATTCAATTGATAACTTGATCAAATAATTAACTGCACCAATTTACCGCCATTCCAAAATCATTCCGAATCCATTTTCTTTTTCCTTTTTTGTTTTTGGACTCACTCCCACATACGAGCGCCTATGAAACGTACATCTCTACCTGGAAACGTAGCATAATTTTTGATATTTCGTTATAAAAACAAATGAAGAGTTGTTTAAAGCGAAATGGTGTAGGGTGTTTAATGGTCAGTTTTATTCGACTATAATGTCTTTGCTTATTCAAAAATGATATAAAAAAGTTGATTGTGGGATCACACCTCGTCAATATTCTGTTCTTTAGAAAGAGAGAGGAAAAGAGAGAGAGAGAGAGCGAGAGAGAAAGAGAGATGTTTTTTTTTTATAATAGGTTGGAGGGAAAGTTCTGTCGTATTTTAAATAGGCAGGTAATTTTTCTTGTAAATGAAAAAAAAATATCTGGCTAGTGAGTCATTCGGATTTGATTTTTTATTTTTTTTTTTGTTTTTTTAGCTGCCATCTAATATAAAAGGAGTCTTTTTTTTAAGGTTCATCATTTACTTGTGATATTTAAAGTGAAAAACATGTCAGTAGATGAAGTGCATTCACGACACTGCATTATGTATGCATTTCAAAAAGGAAGCAACGCATCGGTTGCATGTAAAATTGTATGTGCGGTATTGTAAGTGTTCGTACTTGTCAAAGATCGTTCCGGGGATCTGAGCGTCTAAGAAAGTGATCGATCTGGACGCCCATCCAAAATCGATAATGATATTTTGCGATCAAAGTCGAGAAATTGCAGAAGAGTTAGGCATTCATCGTACAACTGTTGAAGATCGCATTAAAACTCTTGGGCTTGTGTTAAAGCAAAGTGTTTGGATTCCACATGAAAAGGAATAGTGTTCCACCACGATAATGCTCGACCGCATATTGCAATGGTAACACAACAAAAACTGAATGCGTTTGGATGGGACGTCCTTAGTCATCCACCGTATTCACCTGACATTGCACCATCTGATTATTACACTGTTCAGATCTCTGCAAAATTATGTAATGGGAAAAAAATTCAAGTCTTTTGAAAGCGTTTCGGAGGCAGTTGCTGACAATTTTAACTCCAAGGACGAAAACTTCTAAAACACAGGAATTTACAGCTTACCTGAAAGATAGCAACGGGTTGTAACAAATAACGGAGCGCGTTGTAACAAATAATTGATTAATATTCAACACGAATTTTTATAAATGAGTTTAAATATTTTCTTTAAGATACGACCAACCCTCCCTTCAACCTGGTAATTCAATTTTCAGGCTAAGAAAATAGCTGTTGGTAAAAAGTTCGTGACGCTCGTGAACGGCACACGTTTATCGTTGGTTCCCTGTTTCTGTTTGCGTCTGTTGTGATATTTATTTATGAAAATGAATAGAAACCCATGCTGGTCACGGAAAGATGCTATTAATATACATTTAGAAACGAACAGCATTTATTCTCTCTATCTCTCTCTCTCTCTTTTATATCAGTTTTTTTTTCGTCTCATTGAAATTTGCTTTGAATATTAAAAACCAAATTTATTAAAGCGATTCAGAAGGACTCGATGCTGATCATTACTCTAAAATATTGAATAAAATCTATAAGACAAGAAGTTGAACATATTAGGATCTGCCGCATCTTATGAAATGAATGAAAAGTTTTTATGACGTTAATAAATCAGTGTATGTTTCTTTAAATGGCAAAGCCAAACAAAGAGAGGAAACATACGCGGTTTGAGACCTGCAACGTTTCTATTTCGTTTGTAAAAAGCTTGAAAAGTATATTTATTTACCGTAAGACATATATTTTCATATATATATAAAAATTCAAGCATTAATTTCATGTAACATCCAAGAGGGCTTTGAAACCATTCCCCCTTTCGTTGTATCGATCAATCTAAAATCGATTTCTGAATCGATTCAAGTTTATTTGTCCGTCTGTCCGTCTTCTATTTTTGTGTTCAGCCTACAGGTCGCAATTTTATAGATATTTTAATGAAATTTAGTACACTCTTATATTTTGGGCCAACGACGAACCCTATTAAAAATAATTCGGATTTGATCACTTTTTCGGCCACAACACCTTATTTTCAAAAATCATTACATAAATGACAGTATTAAGCGAATTGATGTATGGCAGTTAATTATGGGCATTGACCCGTTACAGTAGCTTTTAAAAATTAGAAAAATTGCTCAATTTCTACTCTTAAAAAGATTATATCGCCGCTTAATATAGGACGTGCCCCACTGTACCTGCCGAGTATAATGATGCATGAATGCATGAAAGTTAATTCCACTAGGAATTGCTCGTTTTTAATATAGTTTACGTGGTAAACTTGTCTAACTTAGTTAGTATCAGTCGTGAGCGAATATGCATCACCAAGGAACTGATTAAATTCTTCAATCGCCGCAAGCAAGGCATTCGTGTTATAGAAAACAGATTTTGTTCTATGAATCTAGCTAGAGACAGTAGCTAGAGTAGAATAATGATTACAAAAACAAAAATGAACTCAATGCAGAGCAAAGTTTTGACTGCAAAGCTTATGAAAACCAAATCCATAAATAGTTACATAGTATGTAGAAAGTATTTTTCAATGTGTGCGTACTTTTACAGTTAAATTATAATCTAGTAATTAAGCGCATAAACCTGTTAGAATGCCTCTAACAAATCTATCGCAAACAATCTCATATGTGGTTATCAAGAATTCTCGACATGTAGCAGATAATGATTACACTTTTAGTGTAGATATTTACGAGAATTACATAAGGCTTTCTCTACGATTGACCACTAACATGAATACGCGTCCGTCTGTCACGCCTTCTTATAGCGGGAAATACATTTTCAATTATTAGCAATGATTTAAGCTCCAATGAATTTTTTTTCTACGTCATGGGCTCATTTCGATTTTGTCATACAATCGTTTTCGTTCGTCTACTGGACTATGCTTCGAAATGTCCAATTTTTCAACAAATTTTTACTTACAAATTACATGTTGACATAAATAATTCGCAAATCTATGTAACAATTCTTGCTTCAATTTGGTGGATTGGCACGGAGTCACATTTTCCCCTTAAGATGAGTATAATTTCTTTACCCTTTTTTTTTTTGTAGAATAAATTCACATTACATCCGAACACTTTAGTGTGACCAGCATTAGTCAACTTATAATAGTATTCGTAAAACTACGACGTAGGTCTTTGTCTTAGTTATAAATCATTTTAATAATTGATAATTTGTTATGTCTTTTTCATTGGAAGGCCCGCAATGATTCATTTTATTTATTGATATTTATTATACCCAATGAACAATTTTTGCTCCAAAAAGATTCATTCAATTCAAGTTTTACATGCAAAAGCGGTACTAAATACTATATGCAAGATTGTATTTATAAACTTATAAAAGCAGATATTATTCATCGTCGGGAAAATAAAGTATATCACCTTTGGTTTAAGCGAATTTTTGTATCTCTTTTATATAGCCATCACTGAAAGATGAGGGGTATATTCATTTTGTCAAAACGTTTGCAACGCCCAGGAGAAGGCATCAGAGACCCCATAAAGTACATATATCAATTTGATCATCATCAAATTCTAAATCGATTTAAGCACGTCTGTCTGTCTGTCTGTCTGTCTGTCTGTCTGTCCGTATAATGTCTGTTGCAAACATTATCGTGGCCGCAAAACTGAAACTTTCAACTTCAAATTTGACAGGAGGCATTGAAAGATGTTGCCCGTAGGTTGGTATTGAAAACGGGACAAATCGCTTGAAGGATACGCCCAAAGCGTCTGTTAAACGCGGAATTCTTCTGTTTTTCAAAAGGAATGAGAAATTTCTTCTTTACTCATTGCTCATAAACAGTAGCAAAAGAATGTAGAAAAATTTGAATATTATTTGAATAATATTCTATGGGCGATGTTGTAGCGTTTGTGTACAAGATTGGAAAAAGTTGACCGCGCCTACCTAATATTATTGTGTATCAAAATTTAATTGCTTTTTCTATGCCTTTATAACGCACAGAAACAAGTTCGAAAAAACCTATAAAGCATGCAAATTCTTGGCCATCTTTCAACTGTGGAATGCACGTAGACATGCCCAGTTGTTCGTCTATCCATTTTCTCTCCTGCTCAACTGTGGTAAACCTTCTTCCGTTAGCGAAAATGAAGATATCGCTTACAAATTTCGCAATTGACCTAAACTTTTCAAAGGACACGCCTCTAACGCCCAAATACCTGTATGACAGGTGGCATTGTCGCTTCCATCCATCAAATTTAAATCGTCTTCCAGCCACAAATTTCTCTTACTATAACAATAAGTAAAAGTCAGAAAATGTTCAGACTTTTTTTGGTAGGACTGATGTTCCATTAATTCATGCTTCAAAAATTTTAATTTACTTAACATTTTAAAAATTTTCGAAATCCTAGAAAACACCCGTTATAAAATGTTTGAAAACCCCCAATCCCATAAGATTCCACTAACATTGCTTATTTTAGTTTTCGGCAAAGGACATCCTTATCATCAGTGGAAAGCACAATATGCGCTCTTTGCTATTAACCCTTTCAGGCAATTCAGATGACCGATCTTCAAAAACCGCCCCGAGCACTGCTTTCTGTCATATTTTTACGGTGTGAAAGCCCGTACAAAGTTTGATTAGGAATTTAGATACAAGTGCCTTCTCGTCCCCTTTAACTTGAATGCTATTCTCAGGTATTCGTATCTTTTACTAAACGTTCTCAAAGATTACCGCAAATTCACTCGACTCACCTTCTCAGAAAAGAGAAAGTATTATTGGGCAGACAATATTGCGCTGATTCGTTCGGGCAAAGTGAATTGATTGATTGATTGAATGACACGAAAATTTAGGAAATCGATTATAAATAATTACTTATGTGTATCGAAATAAATGTAATAAATATTTATGGCATTATGTTTTCCTAATATCCGAATGTATTTTATTAATTAATTAATTTAATTAAATTAATTAAATGAATTAATTAATTAATTTATATTACTTAGTTCTGGCCGTAAATTTGATTTTATAAAGTAATGTAATTAACTTTTTGCATCATTACTGTAAATATGTTTTTGTTTATTTGAGAAACAATTGTGCCGTCATCGCCATCGCCGCTATCATCATCAATTGTTCACAAATTGTGTTTTCTCGGTTATTCGGCCACAAAGCAAACAAATTGAGTTCACCTATATACATATATGTATATATGTTTAGATATATATGTATGTTCCTACCTACTAATATATATATATATACATATATATATATATATATATGTTGTATGTTACTTCCTTTGGCTTGCATTTTACTGTTTCTTTTTACATTTTAATTCAATTTCGATTAACAAGAACAAATGCTTGTAGACTAAATAGATGAATAAACAAATATTGTGTGTACATATCTCACCATACTTTATATATATGCATATATATATATATATATATATATAGATATACATGAAGATGCAGGGGCAAATAGATACAAACGTAAACAATATTACAGGGAATAGCTAATGCAAAACGGCTAAAACATAACGTATGCATATAAGTGGAAAGCAATTCATTTTTTTTTTTTTTTTTTTTTTCCTTTATAGCCATTCATGTTCGCATTGGCGTGCTCTTATATTATATGCACAGGAATGTGTTTAAAAATTTTGTAATTTTACCAAGTAGACGTATACATAACTAATTGTTTGTATGTTTGTCCGTGTATTCTATAGTTTATAAAATCTTCTAATATATTATTTTATTATTATTACATTTTTCTTTTTTTTTTTTATAATTAAATTTTTTCAACGCATACAAGGACCGTTAGCAATGAAACTAAATACAATGTAAATGCTTTTGTATGCTGTCGTTTAAAGTGACAAAGCAATTAGAATTTAATTTAACCAATAAATTTTTTGCGGAAATTTTCCAAGTGAATTGAACGAAGGTAAAGTGACAGGTAAGCACGGATCGACCTTAACTGAAATTGTCGATCTTTTGCTTTAATAATTTTCTTTGTCTTAACACAACAACTTTTATATAATAATAAAGCCTATAACAAAAAGAAAAAAGAGAAAACAAAAACAAAAACACGCACAAAAACTCTTTCAATATCATTCAACGAGAAAGCACTACAATACCGAATACCTCACCTCTACGTCCGATGAACTAATATATATGTCGTGCATGTATTTATGTATTTTCTTTTTTTTTTTTTATATATATATATACAACGAAGCAGATTTTTCATATATATATATATACATGTGTACATATAAATATATATATATATATATATTTAAAAATAGATTCAGTATTTTTTTTTTTTT
>NW_023998415.1:29957511-29993947 GCF_014805625.2 Glossina fuscipes
TTATATTTAATTTCAATTAATTATTTACTCATGTTCAATTTAACGATTAACAAACTTTAATTGACGGAAACGGAAATCAATCTACCAGTTGATATATATGTTATTGCATTACATTGAACCGTCGGTGCATTACATATGTATGTAAATGAAAGAAAACATTTCACTTTCTTTCTAATCGCTTATTGGTCGTTCGCTCGTTCAATGCATTGATGTTTAATGATTCAACTTATTATCCGTTTAAATGGCTGAGTTTTCCAATAAGAATTTCTTACCAAAACAAAAACACTCACGTAATCCGTTTGATTATTATGGTTATTATTATTATTATTATTATTATTATTCGCCTACACTTACCATTGGTAATAAGTAATGTGAACATACATACAATGCCCTCTCTCTCTCTCTCTCTCTGTCTCTGTCTCTGTCTCTCTCTCTCTCTCTCTCTCTCTCTCTTTCTATATACAGTAAATACAATAAATCGCAAATATTTAAATAAACTAATGTTTATAATTTAAAATATGTATGTTTGTATTTATATATTTTATATTTATTTTAGTAGTTCTCTAACATTAGACATTAAATTATACATATATATTTTTTTTTTTTTTTGTCACTGAAATATACAATATTTACACAAAGGCAGACAAACGCGCGTCACTTCATTAAAGAAAAGATTTCGCTCGCAATAGTATTTGAATGAATGCTTAGAAGGCTGATAGCACTTCATGTCAATTTGTATGCTTGTTTGCCGAAAGCTCTTATACTTTGTGCAAGAGCCAAGCACACAAGAAAAACTGACAACGATATATTGAAACTTTTTAACACATCATCCAGAGGATACGAAACATTCTTAAGCTAAAGCGACCGCACAACACACAGCATCCGAGCAAATGTCTATGCAACATTGCTTAACGAACAGTTCTCGTCTTTTTCGTTCTTACGTTTTTATTTCGTTTTTTCTTGCTTGAGTTTTCAAATTTACAAATTTCGCAGCCGTCAACATGTTTCAAAGCATGCATCCCGCGTGATGAGAACTCTGACATCCCGATAACAATGTTATTGTATTGAGAACGCGATATGTTGCTAAAAATATATATAAATATTTCTATAAACATGTGCTCAGGGGTGGACAAATCGCAGGACGTGGAAAAAATCCATCAAATCCATTCATTCAAATCTAATCAGTTTAAATAGCTCGACTCAATTGAAAAAACACAAAAAAAAAAAAAAATATTATTCTCAGAAATATTTGATGCACGAAAGATTTTTAATAAGTTTTCACAAAATATGGAATTTTTCATAAATAGTTTATTATTTCATATTTTACGCCTTCGTCCTTTCAATCTATTTCATAAGTTTTTCGTTTGTGTGCTTGCGGGCGTATAAAGAATTTTTCTATAAAATTTTTCATAAATTCTTATCAGTTTATTTTTTATAAAAATTTATAAAAATTTTCTTGACATAGATTTGATTTTTCATTGCTCTCGTTTAATTTGAAGAGATTGATAAGTAAAGATCGGGACCAACCTCCTTCTTTAATAGATGATGATAATGCAGGATACATCAAAACTAGAAAAATATTTTCATACCTACCACACAACTGGGGACACAAGTGCATATTAAGTTTTATACGGATCTATAAGCAGTGACCTTTCCTGACATAAGTAACGCCTACATTTTCAAGTTCAATGTTTACAAACACTAGTCCCTTTCTCCCACCCAGAATCCTTATTGATTATCACCTCGCCTACACGAATAGAAGACATTCCCTGAATGGTTGGTCACAGGAAAAGAAAAAGCTTGTCTGTCCGTCTGTCTGTCTTGTTTTCTTATATTCGATTTAAGGCCACAAATTCTTAGACCGTTTGGCGAAATTTTCTGCGCTGACATGTTTTAGCTTAAGGAAATTGCCTAAGGCACCTATTGAAAATGATGCGGATCGGACCACTTTTTCAATCACTTCCCATACAATGACTTATTTTGAAATTTTAATATTTAAATAACTCTAAGACGGTGTTGGGTATTTAATGAGGGGTCGTGCCGAACTATAGCGTGTTTTTACTTGTTTTATACCAATTCCGTTATTCACGTACACAAATTACTTTTGCAGGACACTGTAATGATAGGCATAAAGAAATTTATTAAGTTATAACTCACCTATAATGCCCGATATTCCAGTATGTAACTAAATAAGCAACGTATCATGCGTAATTATGAAATTAGTTTCAACTTGGATAATAGGAGCGAGATATTTCATTTATGATAAGAACCCTTCTTAATACAACTCTCTTCAATTATTCCATTAAAAATTTAGGTTTATTTAGAAATAATTATGAGTGTTGTGATAAACTGGGCGCCAAATTAAATTTAAGAAACAATAAATCATTCGAAGATTTTTTGCGCATGATCAGCAAATTGCTTTTTTATTTTACCAAAGAAAAACGATTCCTTATCATTTTCTCATGCGAAAGAAGGTTTTATTGATTTTTGGCAGCATTTCCCAATGCTCCTATGTATTTAAACGATTTTTCATCGTAAGATGAGAAATTACATATTTTGTCAATCATAGAATGCAGAGCTAGGCAGTAAAGGTCACATAAAGAACATATAAACCCACTAATATTTCAGACCGTAATCCATTTTTATGACTTGTATACATATAGTGTAAGAATGTATTAATTTCGTAAACATTATTGTTTCTTTACTCTCTTCCGTACCATGATCAGTAAGAAAATATGACTTATGCCTCACGATAAGTCCGGCATGCTGTGCGCTCTACCGATTTTACATTCTTTTCAATGATTTATTTGGGTCACTGAATAGATAGGTACGTCGTAGATAAGATAAGATTTTCACGCCGACACAACTCTTGTGCCTTACCTAGATCGATGTCGAATCAGTTGCATATTTTCAGTTGTTTGGTTATTATTAGTAATACTGAAACGATTTGCAGAGCAACAGCTTTTTGAATGTAAAAGGCACAGCAACTTTTCAACAACAGTTCACACCCCAAATATTTACCATAGATAATATTGAGTCTGCTTGCGAAACCAATTTACGTTTAACGATGCGATGTTTCTTCTGTAATTCTTCCGACATCTGTTTGTGCATCTACTTTATATATAGTAAGTTTGCGGTGCACTGCGTGATAAATAATAACAATACTTTTTTTCGTGGTAACGTATATATACTAATAGATAAGCGGGAAAGTATTGTCGAATTTTTGTGCTTCTAGGTAAAGTAATATTATCAGGTCAAAGCAGCAAACAGATAGAAAATGTTATATGGGCTCCCATTGTTTAGCGTAGTTCTCGCGAAATATACGAGGACTACTTTCAATACTCTTCGTCAGTGACATGTAGAATGCAGAGTGAAGGAAGTGCATTTAAGAGATTGTATATGGTATAAGTTCTAGAAAGTAAGTAGCATAAAAAAACTTATGCGACACGCTAGAAAACCAAGTTGTAAATATTGTTCCAAACTTGCCAAAGATAGTTTACCAAATTTCATTCGTTAAATTTCACTCTCAAGGGAGATCGTCGATCTTCGTTGCCCGTATTAAAGTGTATTGAGATATAATCGCTTTGCAATTGCTCAAGTAACTCAACATTCAACCTTCGAATGCTGCGGAACACATCCGACATCATCAAATTCAAGTGTTTTATTAAAAATGCGGCAGAACTGGCCCGCTAACAAAGCACTTGTTGTCATTAAATTCAAAATTTAATTTTAAATAAATATATAACCCACCGTCTAGTTGGAGCTTGTAGCAACAAACACTTTTTCAACCGCTTTGATTTGTCATTGGGAAAATTGCCTCAAACTGGCCTTTCCTGTTGCTGTGTATTAATTTATATAATTTATATTTAAATATAAATAACTTTATTTATATAATAACTTTATTATATACTTAAATTAGCTTTATTAATATATAATATATAAGACTATATATAAAAGGAATTGTTATTCTTTTTAATGGTTTCCTGATTGTTTACGATTCTGTTTCCTTGACTTGGCCGCTTTTGCTCTTCTATCATCTCCTCTACATTTACCATTTAATTTGTCAAGTTGAGCTTTTAACCATTTAACAGAGCTGCCATTTTTTGACTATTTTTTTACAAAAAACTCTGTACCTTGCCTTTTAACAGGGAGGGCTTTGTTTAAAAATTATGGCGGCCTAATTTTAGGCTAATTTAACAGAAAACAAACGGCCAGATATAGCAAAGCCGTCGGCAAAACAAAGGAAAGTAGTGAAAAAAGTAGTGAAAACATTACGATATTTAGTATCTAATGTTTCTTTATTTTTTTTTTGATAAATCTATGTTTTCATATAAAATTTCTTAATTTCATGTAATGGTAACGCCACTGTGTTATCTAACGGACCAAATTATCTAACGGACTGAATAAAGTGCCAGCTCTGTTAAAATGTGTTTAATTTTTTTTTTCACTCTTTGCAACATAATTTTGTTTAGCTTTCGATCTCACATTATCGTAAAATGTGTTTTAGCAAAGACAAGTACCAGCGCAAAAGTAGCCAATGATTTAGCAAACGTGTTAACCTTTTCATAGTATATATAAATGCATTACCATAATATATAGATAAAAAAATTTTTTTAGGGGAGAAATCTATAAAAAAAACTTTAGCATTAAAAGTCTTAGGAGGCGATGCTCCTTATTTTTTTCTATTTTGGTCGAAAAAAAGTGGAAAGTTACGTTATGTGTTTGACACAAATAGCTCCGACAAGCCAGTCGATGACAAACAAAATACAATGATGTTATCATAGTTTGATTCGTAATACCAGATTTTGCACGATACTTACTGATGCCAAAAATTCACATTCATTGCTCCAGCTAATCTCGTTAACATAGTTGGTATGACCTTTTAGCAAAATTCTCTGTTAAAAAGGCAAAGCAGTAGTGGAATAATCTGTTAAATAGCAAAGCCGCCGGCATTTTTGCACCACTCGTGGTGTGGTGCAGGGTATATTAAGTTAATAAGGAAGTATGTAACACGCGGAAGGGCTTAAGATAGACGCACCGATTGTTATATCGATCGATTCAGAATCTTAATCTGAATTGTCCGTCTGATAACTGTTCATGTAAATTTTTATTTATGCCCCAGGTTGCAATTCTGGAGATATTTTGATTAACTATGGAACAGTGAAGTGCTACGACTCAAGAACAAACGCTTTTGAAAGCGGTTCGAATCGGTTTCATGGCGCCACTACGTCAAATAGTGTATACGTAACTGTATTTCGGTATTCTAAATTTGGGCTGAAAACTTTGGACGAGCTGGGGCAACTTTCGAACTCCCTCTCATTTAATGAAAACTGAAGTGCATGCGACAAAAAGGTATAATTTTCAATGCTTAAGCCCTTCTACGTGTTACATATGTCCGCTTACAAGCTTTACATACCCTGTACCACAAGTGGTGTAGGATATAATGAATGAAACAACAATTTTCTAACACGATGAGAACAAATAACTCTTTTTTTTTTTTTTTGTTACTTACGAGGTTGCGTTTTCTTCGTTTTATTAGAGAAATGTACACAATGTATCTGTATGTGTGTGTGTGTGTGCAGAAGCATACGTGCATATAGTTTGTTGTCGAGCTCGACCACTGGCTTGGCTTTCGTTTTTATTAAAAAAATGTTGACGGGCGTAGAATAAATTTTACTCTCAGAAAAGTTAAAAACACGGTGAACACGTGAATATATCGTATTGAGCACACACGATTATATTATATTATATTATTATTATTCGAACTCATACTATTATATATACTCATACTACGTTTTATAATGTATTAAACACTTCTTCTTCTTTGTCCGTCCGGAAGGTAACAGCGAGCGTGTTAACAATGTAAGAAAGTCTCAATGTATTTAACTTTAACGGCTGTTCTTGCAAAAGTTGATTTGTTGTTGGAAATCTATTTCTGTAAAAGCTAATAATTTTATTGTAGAGCTTTGAATTTAGCAGAAAGAACTTGATTTCAAATATATTTTTACCGGCCTTATTATGTCTGTGGACCGATGTCTATAGTTGTCGTAAAAGTATGTCATCAACAACATTTAGTTTCAGTTCGTTGACGTCGTCTACGGATATGTTAACGAGTGAGCAGATATAATTCTTTTCATTATATATGTACATCGTTCTATATATTATAATTCTCCAAATGTAATATTTAGCTGATCTTTCAATTTGAATTTCGATATAAGATACATCAGTGTTTCTTGGGTACATGAAGTATATTATTTGTCGTGATCTTGATTCTTTTTTTCCGCCATAGAATGTATTCATTTGATGAATGTTGCTTGTGCGATAAAGGCAGGAAAGTATTTCAATCTTTTATATATTCACATATATATAATATATTTTTGTAGATACATAAAAACCGCAATTATGAATTGTAAATGCTCCTGGCTAAACAATCGGAGTAAAGTTTCGATCCGATTCGAGCGCACATTCAAATATTCCATTAGCAATACGCTAAGCGAGATCCCATCAAGTCATCTAAATCAATTTCCAATAAAGTTGAGAATGTTCTATGACCCGAACTATTCTTCGGCGTTTATTAGATGCCCCGATCTATCACGAAGACTAGCTTGGAAAGTTGCCTTGCTTAGAAAAGTTAACTTCGAAACGAGGAAAAACATTGCTTTTTAAGGACAAAGCAGAAGGTGAAGAAAAGTGCTGAAATATACCGTGGAAGGACGAAACAGAACTAAAGCTGGTCGAAAATGATACGGGAAGAAGTTGGTAAATGTATTCCCCAATACCGCGCCCATGGATATTGATCTTCTTTGTTTATAATGAAGGTTCACTAGGACAAGCATGACTTAATCTTTGCATTTCGTATATTCTGTCGCTTGCATTTTTAAAAATGGCAGTACACTTACCTGCCTTTTCAAGAAGCCGCAGTTTACTACCTTTGGTGTTTTCTTTTTGTTCACATCTCGTCCCATTCAAAGTTCCAAAGGATTGAGTTATGTATACACTCCTTCAACATACGTTAAATTATGACGCGAAAGTCACGCATAACCGTTTCACATAGACAACGTTATCCGATGCGTTACAGCACGTTTATGGGAAATGCACCTCATAAATTTTTTCGATAATTTTGTAGACTAATATTCGAACCAGTTTATTATCAGGATTAAGAAGAAAAATTTTGTATACAAAATCCCTTACAAAAACAAAAACATCAAAATTCAAGAATTTTCTCATCCCTTTAATTGTAGAGCTAAGTCTTTCGCCTTTGCCACAGCTTCCTCTATGTCGCCAACCATGTAGAAAGCGACTTCCGGCAAGTCATCCATATCTCCTTGAAGTAAGCGTTTGAATCCCTCCACCGTTTTCTTAAGTGGCACCAGTTTGCCGGGATGGCCCGTAAAAACTTCAGCCACATGAAATGGTTGAGAAAGGAAACGTTGCATTTTACGCGCCCGAGCTACGATAAGCTTATCATCCTCAGATAACTCGTCCATGCCCAAGATAGCAATTATATCCTACATTTTATATAACAAATCTGAGAAAATCGTCTTAGCATTTGATAATCAGCCGTAAGAACCTGTAAGGATTTATAATTCTGCAAGGTTTTTTGTACGTTACGTGCCACCAAATAGTGCTCCTCGCCAACTACCAACGGATCCATAATACGGGAAGTTGAATCCAAAGGGTCGACCGCTGGATAAATGCCCAATTCAGCAATAGGTCTCGACAGTACGGTTGTTGCATCAAGATGAGAAAAAGTAGCAGCAGGTGCTGGATCAGTTAAATCATCCGCTGGTACATAGATGGCTTGAACTGAGGTTATAGACCCATTTCTAGTAGTAGTAATTCGTTCTTGCATTGAACCTTTCAAATGTGAAGAAAGCATAGATTTATTATTGTCATCCAATATAATTGTCAGGGACTGAATTAACTTCAGCATCAAGTATTCATTAGTAAATTTTAACTGACAGATCTTACATTTTGCCAAAAGTGAAAAACAAAATACAGTCGCTAAGCGAATTCAAAAAAAACTCATATTATCCTAACCACAAGTTATTTATTAAGATTGCAGGCGAATGGTGCGCACAATTAAGCATGTCTTACCCATATCGGTTCCGAGCGTTGGTTGATATCCAACAGCTGATGGTATACGACCAAGTAATGCAGATACTTCAGAGACAGCTTGCGTGAAACGGAAAATATTGTCAATGAATAATAAAACGTCCTGTCCCTCCATATCTCTAAAATACTCTGCTATAGATAGACCAGTTAAGACCACGCGAGATCTGGCCCCCGGCGGCTCATTCATTTGCCCATAGACTAAAGCTACTTTGGATGTGTCATCTTCTAGCGAAATGACTTTTGACTCAATCATTTCCATATACAAATCATTGCCTTCGCGAGTACGTTCGCCAGCTCCGACAAATACAGAATAACCACCATGAGATCTGGCAATATTGTTGATAAGCTCCATGATAAGTATAGTCTTACCAACTCCAGCACCACCAAACAAGCCTATCTTTCCGCCTTTTACATACGGACCCAATAAATCAATAACCTTTATTCCGGTCACCAATAACTCTGGATTGACATTCATATCAGTTAGAATCGGTGGATCAGCGTGAATAAAAGAATAATAGTCTGTCACCACGGGTCCACGTTCATCAATAGGGTCCCCAATAACATTCAAAATACGACCAAGTGTAGCTTTACCTACTGGTACTCTTATTGGATATCCAGTGTCAATGACTTTTTGCCCGCGGCGCAGGCCCCCTGTGCAATCCATTGCTACAGAACGTACAACTTTTTCTCCCAAATGATGAAATACCTTATTAAATATGAAAAAAAAAAAAAAAAAAAAAAAATATGAAGGATGAAAAAAAATAAAAACTTGACCAAGCCGATAATTAGGAAAACAAATTTGCCTTTCCTGCCTTCAAGCGGATAAACAAAATTGACATAATCTGCGTTTAACCAACATACGCATACGAACCTCCAATACTAGCCGTCCGCCCGGATAATCTTGCACCTCTAATGCGTTCATAATTTGTGGCACATCATGCTCAAATACCACGTCGACCACTGGTCCTATAATAGAACATATTTTTCCAATTTTTGTAGGTGCGTCACCTTTTTTACACGGATCTTTAGCAGACGGAACTTTCATTTTCTTGGCAATATCCTTTTTCTTATCATCGCATACGGGGGCAATTTCCACTTTTTCGTCACATCGATAAGGAGCTTCCAGCCTATCATCATCTTTTGCACAAAGTGATTATCCATTAACCATTATATATATATATCATAAATGATTTGACATTTCACCTTTCTTTTTTTTCTTGCAAAGAACGCTACAAGTTTGATAGTGCCGGCCATAGGTCAGACCATTTTCAATTCCTCGCAGGGAATTGAACGCTGTACCAACGTGACGTGCTTTAGCTGAAGGGAACAAGACATCATGCGACAAGGACATGTGCATGCAATTTCAACTTAAAAACTTACCAATTCCAAAATTTGCAGTTCTAAAAGCTATTTTTGAACACCACATTGTCCTATCTCTTAACCGCTACTAAAATGAAATTTTCAAAATTTTTCAGAGAATTCAAAATTCAAAAGCTACTAAGAGACGTGCATAATAAACGACAAGTAGACAAGTAGACTCTTCAGAGGGATTACAAATAAAAATGGATATTCATGAATATCTAGAGAATTTTTGAAAAATTTTTTATAGAAAGGTAATGAGATTGAAAACAACAATTGTTGGCCTCTTATAATGCAGAAATCATATTGAGATTTCATTCAGGAAGTACTGGTCCGGACGTGTGAGGGAGTATAGCGAGGCATAGCGCAGTCTCCTTATTTAAGATACGCAAGCAAATCTTAATTGCCTTTCTATCCGTCTATCCATCTCCGTCATTCTCAGACGAATTACTATAATATCTTGAGAAATTTAATGCAATTACTTTTACTTACTATGCCCATCGAAGGGCTTATATTGAATTAATAAAGCGCCTCTTACTAACTTCAATGAATAATAATCCCCTCGCACGTGACGACATTCATTAATACTACACATACACGATTCAGATACAGTTTAAATTCAACTTAACTTAGACTGCACATGTAAAAAAAAAAAATCTTAAAATGATGCAACGATTAACAAGCAAGTATAGGAAGTATTAGATTTATTAAGGCAAGTCAGCGCACCGCCAGCTAAGATTATGCCAATGTGGAAAGTTATTTCAGTCCAAACGTGCCGCCGCAAGGCAAAAATAATCGAAAGTTAATCGATTTAGTGGAAGTACGACATGGATAATACGCAGACGTTAAGAAGAATAGGTTTGCTGAAGCAAACAGAATCCGCTAAAGAGATTACGTCAGAAAGATCATTTAAACTTTTTAAAAGGATCCTAAGTGGGGTAAAAAATTCATAGTTGAGTTTACAAAAAGGTAGTAGGTTTACGAACAAAGTTGAATTCATTTAGTGAAACCGGTCAGTCGATGGCATCATTTAACAACTTAACCAGTAAGGCCAAAGACAAATCGACATTACTCAACTGAAGGCAAGGATATACGTAGTAACCTATTTTTGTACGATGGAAGATGGACATGTAGGTCCCAACTTAAATTTGGTAGTGCAAAGAGCAGGAATGGTTTTTGTACATGACAGCGATAAGAAGAAGGTGATCATACGATCGAAACACGAAACTGGTGTATAGTCGCTGCGCAACATAAAAATTATCGAATTGCCACGCCCAACGTCTAACAAAGCGTAGTATCGACTTGACATTATTCGCATTTTATTCAGGTAAATAATTTTAGGTAAATAAAAACGAAGCTTACGCTCGAACACAACATCAAGTTCTAGGAAGGCATCTACACTTTCCAACTTGTGAGAGTTAAAAAAGCATTTCGTAGTGACTAAATTGTGCCTTGAAAATGGCATCCTATCCTATTGGTTCGATAATTAGCTAAATCGAGTCAAATAATCAAGAGTTCGAAGGGAATTATTAAAATACTAAATATAACCAAACTTTTTACCCAGTATAAATATATACAAAGTGCTGCCAAATCGCAGCAATAAAAAATATTATATGAAATATCTGCGATACACTCTATGTACGATACAATATACAACCTATAGGCGAAATGAATGAATCGTCAATTGATCTTGCAGGCTTTTTCAAAAACCTATTGACGGAAAAAGTTAAAACACCCTACACTGATAAATAGTAATATAAAGTAAAATATGCAAAAAAAAAATTTACGAAAAAGACTTTCTCTCTAACGCATTACCGTTCAGAGTGTGATGCACATATATTATATTATAATAATGTAAGAAATAAAGTTTCCATGGTTACAACCGTAACTGCATAACTAAAGTTATGCGTCAATTAAAAACTTTTATGAGAAGCGTGCGGATAAAGTAGATTATGATAGAGCTGTCGGACTACACATCGCCCACTATTGAATTCAAATCGAGATATTCCTCTGAAAAACAATGCAAACTTGTTGACAACACCACGGAAACCAATGCATTACCTCGAACTGCTGATGCTCATTCCAACCCGATTCGGAAATGCCATCAAGCAACACAAACGGAATTCATAGAAATGTTTGTAAAAGTTGTCGATGAACAAAAACTGGCAAAATGGTTAAAGAAAATATACCCTCTGGTAGAGAGAGAATTACTGGACGGTTGCACTCCACAACTAAATCGTTTTGCAATTAGTACAGATTTAGGGAAAGCCTATGATATTGAGCCGTATCAGAAGATATCTGTACAGTCTAATGTAAATTCATTGGGCGTAGCCACGTGGCTAGCTGTACATATTGATAACGTGCCAGTTTTGGTGCTGGGCACACAGGCAACGCATAACGGTTGGTGTCAACATATCGATCAGTGTCTTAAAATATATGCGCCGCAACGAGTCCCTGACGGCAATTTTATAACATTCAATGAAGTTAAAAGTGTGCCGGTGAAGGCGTGTGTGTATACCCTATGCACTAATTCTTTTAACAAAACCGTCTTTGCCGGTTCTACTTTTGGTGGCGATATTTATATTTGGCAATTTGAGCAAGAATACCGAGGACGTCGAGCAGAAGCAAACGTGAAAGAGTTATTCAAGACAACAACCTCTTCAGGTTACATTGTTGCGATTGATTGGTCAGGAGAATCCACTCTATTAACTGCTCAAACTAACGGCAGCGTGATTATATGGCAAATATCGGATGAATTAATAAAGATAGCAGAGTAAGTGAGATGCAAATATATTGACAATCTTTCTATATTGTCTTCAAACCCATAAAAAAAACAAAAAAAAAAAAACAGGAAATTTGATCGAATAAGATTTCACTTACTTTTTGAGTTCTTTTTAAACTCAATTTTTTTTTTTTTTTTTTTTTTTTTTTATGACCAGCCACTCAAAGAAATCCACTATACGTACGGGTACAGTGTTAACCAGGAAAGACTTATAGCAAGAGAGAGATGGAGAGAGGGAGTAGTATTTATGAACGTTCGACTTGAAAATGAAGAAACCAGGTACCGTGGGGTAGACTACCGCTTCTAAAGGCGGGTAGTACAGTTAAAAAACGACGAGTTGCGGTAATGCGTTGTGCAGTACGCAGTTCGAGTGAATGTGCTGTACATAAGCATAACGCAGCCCACATTACACGGTTGCTCAAGGTTGTCGAGAGTTTTGGACACACTTTCGTCACCTATAAGCTTCTAAGTGTTTCGCTGCATGCAGTTGAGGGCCTCCAAGCAAAGTCGGAATGCTTCCGATCGTACACGTACGAGTTGTGCTCGAAATTAAATTTTAAATTCTTGCTTTTCTCAAGTATTTTTTATTGACAATCGTTTTCAATTAAATATATTCAGTTGAATACAGACAGAGTCGGGCTCAGATATGAGAAAAAGGAACGAATAAGCAAGTGATAGATACCAAAAGAAATGATTGAAAATTAAAAAAGTTTCCTGTTTTTTTTTTTTTTTTTTTTTTTTAACTAATATTTTCAATACTTGAGAAATAGATAAAATTAAATTTATATACGTTTCAGGTATATTGTGAAAGATACAGCAAACAACTTTAATGAAATCACTAGCTTGCTAGCTTTAAATTCTAATAGCTTCATATCCGGCAACAGCGAAGGAATTATTTATCATTGTATAAGTTCTGGATTAAGTTCAACAAAACGTTCAATGGAAATTTTGCCTTTAAAAAGACACAAATTTGCTATCACAACGCTTTTAAAAGCACATAGCAGCGACCACAACTATATCATAAGTTGTGACTTGAGCGGTCAGATATGTTTTCACAATTTAAACTGCTTAGATGATGTAAGACTATCTTCGAATTGTTTTAATCATTGGTATCGTTTCCAATCAAAAAGCAATATTTCTAATAGGAGGCGCATACCACAACTCTTCAGTTACCGTTACCTTTCAAAAATACAGTGGCTTGCTTTGACGGCGGTAAAAAATTATTTTGTCCAGGAGATAATGGATCATTGGAGTGCTATTGGTAAGCGTATTGATTGCGATATGATAAGACGACGATATGATATGCGTGATGATTTTTTTTTTTTTTTTTTTTTTAAACCTGACTACACTCTCAGAAACTAATTTATTGACCATCATAATGTGATGAATGCAATAGGGTACATAAGGCGGCACGACCTGCTTTCTCATTGCAGTAACGAATCGATGATCCGTTGTAACGCTGTAGAGAAAGGAATTTTGATTCTTCAGTTATGACCATTTTACAATGAATTGATAATCAAAATGGCCTAATCAGTTGCAAAAGCTCGATCTCATCTACACACATCCATTGGATGTAACACACTATTTGAATCTTTGATAATTGAATCAGGATTATAATAAAACCATGTTTCATCAATTTACGCAAAATAGCTCAAAAAGGCTTACGTACAGCTACATTAACCCACAGCTCATAATTGTAACGCAATAGATTCCCATTTTATTGTTGCACTCGTTAATCGTGTGAGTTTATAAGCGCCGGTTCACTTAACTTTGGTTTTTCCTTAACGATCTGCTAGTTTTCTTGTTATCGAAATTGCAATAAAAATGTTCCTTACGCTTACATAGCCTGAATTGCTCCATTATGGGAAGTTGGTCTGTCCCATTTGGACATCACTACGTAAATGTATAATGTAATCAATACATATGCAATTATAATTACAATTACATATAATGAGAAGAAAGTTATACTCGGCGGAGGCCGAATCTCGCATACGCACCATTATGTTTTTCGCATTCCACTCTCTTTAATCACTTATAAGTTTGTGTGGGCATGGCGGATGTTTTTCATTTTTACCCATAAGGAGTAGAATGCTTCAAAAAGTAATTGTGAAAAATTTAAACCTTCTAGCTTTTATAATATCTGAGAAAGGAGCAAAAATCTAAAAAAAAATTTTTCTTTGGAAAAACGAAATTGCATTCAGTTTTTGCTCCACTTCGCTCTTCTGCTCCGATCGATTCGGCCCATTTCCAATACCAACCTGCGTGCAGAAACTTCCAGTGTTTCTACGCACTTTGACGTCGACAGCTTCGTTTTTGCAACCAAAAGAGTTCCACAAAACACACACCACGTACAGATATTTAGACGGACGGACATGGCTAAATCAACTCAGAACTTCACGCTGATCAAGAGTATATGTACTCTGAAACTTCCTTTTGGGAGAAAACAAAATGAATATACCGCCATCTTACAGTGATAGGTATAAAAAGAATGTACGTAAACACACACAATTACAATTGTGTATATGTAGATATAAACATAACTCTAAATATAAATACTTCAATTGAAGACTCGAACGAATTCTAGAAAATGATGGACTAGATGATTAGTATAGACTTTGATATTTTTAAATACAAAAAGTCATTCATCCACAATTGACAAGAGCTGCTTAAACGGCGACCCTAAACATATCGTTGTCGCGAGAATTAATTTTGACATATTTTCTTGATTTTAGTGTTGAAACTGGTTTGCAATACACTGTGAAGGGTGCATTGAAAGGTAAAGGAACTTTGATCAAAAGCAATGACAATGGGTAAGCGTTTTAAGTAAGTATAAATTTCAAAAAATAAAATCTTACGATTTATTCGATAGATGGATTGTGACCGGTTTATATGAAAATGATTTTCAAATATTTTTTGTGGCGCCTTAAAAAAATGTACACATGGCATATAATTGTAATGGTTTTCTCATTTATTCATAATTGATTGAAATGCAATTTATCTGTGTATGTAAATTCTTATTTTATTTATATGTACATTTTAAAATTGAAATAAAAATTGTGAAATCAAACCATTTTTCTAGTTGTTGGTATATTTTTTTTTTTTTTTTTGATAATTGAATGGGAATCAACTCGCGGATGTTTTTCTATAATGTGGTTTTAACATTTTACTACTTAACATTTCGGATGAGCGGTAAAAGGCTTTTACGAATATATCGAATATATGCATGTGCTTTGTTTGGCTACGAACATTGTCATCGGGAGAATTATAATATCGAATTTTTAAAGGATTATCTAATTTTAATAAATAATGAGACGCGTAACAATTTAAAGTTGATTTCGACGGATTTATAATTAATAACTTTTCCAAATAATTACCAGACAAGATTAATACACATTTACAATATACAATATAGCATATGGAGCGCAATTACATACACAGCTAAAATATTTATATATATGTATGAATTAGAAACGTAAATACAATATAAATATGTATCATACATACATGTAAATGGTAATAAAATATATATATATATATATATATAAAGAATTGTTATGGATAATATCAATTAGCATATAATACATCATACAACACACATTCACTAATTGTACAATAATAAGTTATTTATGTAAGTATTCAACTATATAGGTTTCTTGCGAAAATCAAATAAATCGTAAGCGTCAAGCTTAGTTCAATGCGGATCACCACGAAATTGTGATCGATCGTTAACGGATTATCAACTTCGTTTACAGTTTATGGACAGGATAGCTTCACTTAACTAAGGCAAAATTATAATTTATAAAAATAATAATTATAAATAAAATAAACCAAATAAAATCAATCAGTTTTGCTGTTTTATCCGAATCATCGTAACCTAGCACACGTAACGTTTAATTGAATAAAACTGTATTGGGATCCTCATTATCCATTTGCTTAACATGCCGTAAGACATCCTTTTTGGTAATTACACCAAGCAAACGACTAAAAATTTATTTAATTAGATAAATGAAAAACATAGCACGCATAATACTCATATATACCCGTTGTGTGTAACGAGAGTTTGCCTTAAGCCCAATTTGCGAAACATATCCACCACAGTTTCCATAGGTGTTTGATCCGTCACTGTAATTGGCGCCATATCAAGTATCTTCTTTAATTTCAGAGGTGGTGGACCCAAATTTTGAGTTGGAGTCACCGATGTAAACAACACCACCGATTGGCCATTAATGCCGTCAATAAACCTTTTCGCATTACCTAGATCGCAATTGAAAAAACTGTTAAACAGCATTTGCCTTACATAACAGAAATCGTGTAACTTACCAATGGCCAGATTTAAATCTCTGCGCAACACGAAACCCACAAGGTATTGATTTTCTCTAGAAACAACCACGGGATAGCCATTATGCTCCGTTTCTTTTAGTAACATTTCAATGTCGTCAACAGTCATTGAATCTTGTGTGATAACATTCAAAGTTTCATTACGCCTACGTTGAAATAAAAAAATTCATTATTAATATGAAAACTGAAAAGTTCAAATATTCACTTCGGTTGCATAACATCGGCAGCTAGCGTAGTATGAGCGAATTCCTCTTTGCTGTCAAGGAATGGGTAGCCATTCAGAGTAATATGTGCATCATAGATACCCTAAATACGAAGAAAATATTATTGACTCTAGCAAAAATTGAAATAACTCACCTGACGACCAAGAGCATCTCCCACCCATTTGGAAGCCATCGCTGCAGCCATTAATGGTACAATATATCCTACGCCACCGGTTAGTTCAAACATAATGACTACAAGAGATACAGTCATACGCGTAACGCCACCCAAGACGGCGGCAGCACCCACCATAGCATAAAGGCCAGGCGTAATTAGATTATTGCCAGTTACACATTCACCCGTAAAGATCCAAACATTAGGATAACTATATGTGAACTGCTCAACCGCTGTTTAAAATCAATCATTTACACAGAACTTATCTACAATCAATAGCAAAGGGGAGAAAAGATAATGCTATCTACCTATGCCAACAATACGACCCATAATGGCACCCAGCAACAAAGAGGGAATAAATAAACCAGCTGGTACTTTCATGCCAAAAGTGAAAACAGTTAAAGCCAGTTTCAAGAAAAACGCAAGCAATAAAAGTCCTATAGAACGGTATACTCCTGGACCGGGCTGTGTAACTTCAGTGAATGTCGCTCCGTATGTTATATTAATTCGAGTGTAATCGCTATAATGGAGAATATATATTAATAACAAGCGATAAAGAGCCACAATATGCTATTTACAAACGTACCAGAGGGGATTAGAAACATCGGCAGGTGAACAACGGCTAAAAAGCAAATAAATTAATTCATTCATATTCATGCGTGTAAAGGGATTCGGATAGCATATAACACCAGTGACTAGGGTGACAACTAAAACCTCCATTACTGGGTATTGACCTAATTTACTAAATTTCCTAAAACGGCACCACCATAGATTCGCCTTAATGAACAATGTTCCAATTACGCCCTGTAAATGAAATATATATGACATGCATATCACAACAATTAATTATTTCTATAAAAAGGACCGCCTTACCCCCATAATACCCAGAAAGACAAACGGTATCAGTTCGAAGAATATCCACGGTTGATTGTATTCAACAAAGAATAATACAGAATGTTCATTTCCAAAGGGCGTTAGAGACCGCAATACAAAAGCAGCTATTAGAGCGCAAAAAAACGAACGCCATAAAGTTTTCAATGGAAAATAATAGGAAACTTCCTCTAAGGAAAATAATACTCCTCCAATTGGAGCTCCGAATGCGACTGAGACACCTGCAGCCGCCGCTGCCGATAGAATTTCACGTTTCTTAGCCTCATTACGCCCATATTTAGGAAATAAGTGTGAAAATATATTGCCTATGCAGCTAGCTATGTGAACCATAGGGCCTTCCTTGCCTAAAGTCAAGCCGGCCGATACTGATAGCATTAGACCGACAGACTTAATTAGTAAAGTCCATTTACCCAAATAGCCTCGTATAATAAAACCAGAGAGAATAGTTTTTATTTCTGGTATACCTGAGCCGCATGCATACGGTGCAAACATACGCACTAGCGACGCGCTTAGGGCAGCGAACAACAAAGCCCACAAGATAAACCAAATGTAAGATATAATGTAGGCGCCCGTACCTTCACGATTCAAACCAAATATTTGCGGCCAAGTTTTCCACTAAAATTATTTTTTAAAAATAATAAAAGTTAATCACTTGGATATTGTTGATATTATTTGATGGAAAAAGGAGAATCATTTGGTAGCAAAATATGCAGCAGCAGAGTAGTAGTAGTAACTACTCAAAATGCAAAATAATGAAAATTACCGTTGAACAGTTTCCTTCATCGAAGACAGATTGTTTTGTAGGCCAACAGCATTGCTCGCGATTAAACCAAAATGCCAGCGGACAAATGCCATGCTTCAAGTCAGACATCCAACTAGCCCCTATATCTACCATGCCGGCGACGCAACCGGCTGCTATACCAACTAATAGTACACATAGCCAACCAGACCAAGCATCGTGCGCCCCTTTGACTAAATCCCATAACGAATCCTGACGCTTTTTGACTATGTACCGATGTCGCATACGATCACGAGCTATATCACGTTGCCAGTCTATTGTATGAAAATCGTCATATTGTCCAATACCTGGTATATCATCATGGGGTTCTGCAACGACATCATGAGCATCCGCATAAAAACGGATAAAATGAGTTACTTTTTTAAACATATGTTTAATACATACCCGATGATCCATAGAATGATAAACCTCCTAAAAACATAAATACATTTAAAAACAATTGTGTGTACTCGTATTAGACAAATTTATGAATCAGTTTTATGGCTTTAAAATGCGTTCATTTTTTTTTTTTTTTTTTTGTTATATTCATCATGAGAACATTTTTAATAATATCTGTCTTTTAATGATAAGTTTATGTATATGATATGATTAGAGCAGATTTTAACTGTTCTGACATTTATATATCCGCAAATTGAAGACGAGCTGAAAAAATGTGATAGTATTTTCAATTCTATTCTTACCATCTAAAATATCTCCAAAAGCACTATGGGTTGGCACATGCGGATGTGTACGTTGTGGGGCCTGCTGGGTTTGTGGCGGTTGATGATGGCCGTGGAAATCTCGTCCTCTTTCCATATCTGAATTGTCTGCAGTACTCCCACGGCTATAGGAGCTAAAATGTGTTGAATGTTGATGAATTTCGCTGGGACTTGAACGAGGTGTAATATCAATCATTTCATCATCATCTGGTGTGGTTAAAGATGTTGTAACTGCTGTGCTACCAGATGATGTTGCAAGTGGATGTTCCTGATACTGTGAGTCACTGTTGTTTACTGTATGACCGTTAGACTGTAAAGCAGAAAATTATCAACAGGTTTGCAAAAAATTTTCATTAATATCTCTTTAAAATGTAGCTTTAACACTTCACCGATCAGTCCTCCTTTCATAAAAATATAAAGCCTATATCGTCGAATACAGATACCCGTCATTAGATATGTAATATCGAGGAGTCCAGATGGAAGATCAAGATATGTACTTTGGATCAATACCATAAAAAATTAATTTATACCAAATAATTCAGCTTCAGCATTCCCCGATGTAAAGAAAAAGAGATAAAAATCAAATTTCATTGATATATCGTTTTAAAAACTAGAGAGAGAGATTTGCCCACCGCAGACCCGATATTTTATGCAATGTAAATTGAAAAATTTATTTTTTTAATTTGAAGAAAACAAAGCAGTTTTCTACATCCTATTTTCTCAACATTCAGAGCCATGCAAGGGCCCACATGCCCATCGCAAAGCGAACAAACATGGATAAAAAGAAATCCCTAAATAGATTAGAATAGATGCACTAATCAAATTGGTGTATATCCCTTAATGATCCTCGAACAGTATGAGTTGAATGATGAAATTGATATACCCTCCATTGCTACGAACGAAATAACTTAAATAAATAAATTAAAGCAAACACAATCCGATAAAGTAAAGAACATAATAACGCAAAATGTGTGATAAAAAGCGATTTATATATATATATATATATATATATATATTCACAGCAATTTGTACAAAATGATAAACAAAGAGACAACAAATGTAGTAGCTGTATTTTTCACACCCTTGCCCTCCCGTCCATTTTAAAATTTTCAGATTTTCGAATTGTTAACAGTCCCAGATTACAGCCCGTCTTTTTACATACCTTCTTCAATACTGACTGGTAAGCAGTTATGTAGCTGTTTCCTTCGGCCACAATTTCTCGATTACCCTTTAATGGAAATTTTTCCATAACGATTTTGCTCAACAACAAGTAAGCGGCCTATGAATAACGCGATTCATCTAAAACACAAACAGATGGTGCAAACACAATATATAAATAGGTAAATATATTATCAATAAATATGTACAAAATGTAAGATATTTCAAATACATATCCATTGAGACTATTTGAATCAATATCATTAAAATCGGACATTGATTTACAATATATAATTAACGTTGCATATAACATAATATAGGCAAACTATAGATTCATACAAATGCACAATAAATGAAAGGAAAAATTTTACCCACACTAATGCACAAACAAAATAGTTGCTTCATTAATTGGTCATGAAAGAAAGTATGACTGATGCGGAACTTCTTTATGAATCCTATATAATTTTTCGCACGATATCAAGCACTTTACTTTTTTTACTCCATTACAAAATTTAGATGTAAAAACTATTTAACTTTTACGTACTCATATTAATCCTATCGATAATATTATTAAACAATTAATTCTTGAAGATTTCGCATAAAAAATAAACCAACTAATGACGTGCTAAAAAAGATATTCTTAGCTCAGCTGATATAGTACCAAATTTTGTGACGATTGAGGAAAAATACATCGCTGCATACGTGAATGCGTACAAAACTTTTTTCAATGTGAAAATAACAATCAAAATTGATTGGAATGAGAAGGTAAACCGATTAAAAAATCTCTAGGGCTTATTTTCATTTTTATTAACGGCACATTAAGCTTCATACCCGTCTAAAAGCCAAAGGCAAATATTGAATATTTTTTTTTATCTTATTCATCACAAATAGGTCCCAATCATTACATTGCTATAAACGTGAAATTTCGTTCTATCTAGGTTTGTTGTTGCGTAATAAAGATTATCTAAATTTATTGCTATATAAATTGTTTACCTTTGAAAGGGCCTAGATACAATTTGCTACGAAAATCTACTTGTTATACTTTCCATGTCTTTTGCACGCAAAAGCGTTTGGCCATTTCGACTTTATTCAGTTTTTTCGATGAATAGTTGTTTCTCATCAACGTGAAAATAACAGATTGAAACGAAGCCTTTGGAATGCAAATAATCATTGCCCGTAAATTAAGATTATATTGTAAATAAAGCAATCTAGATTATAAAATTTAAAAAAAACCAAACTTATTTTGTAAACATTTTTGGCAACGTCTTGCAATTAATACATCCCTTTTGTATAGATGCTCTCATACAACAATATACCAAACGTAGATACTAATAATTTTAAAGCAAAAAATTTATTCAACTTTTATGGAAAACAAGTTCACAATTATTTTTTTGCCTAACACATATTATAACTAACTATTGCTTCTACTTTTGAAGTCTATACTAGACAAGGGACTTATTTATTGATTGAAATGAAAATTTTATGGAAAACTAAAGCAACTTTAAAAATAACAGTAAAACAACGGCAACTAATGAAAAAGAGTGAAAAAGAAAGTGGTTTAAAAGCGTTTTCGGTTAAAGGACGTTGTGGTGACAAGTTTGCATTAATTCTTATATAATAAGATGTATATAAGGACTTAATGCAATGATGCGTTATTGCGCTTTTTGGCAGAAAACTTCAAATTTTTGCAAGACTGCGGGATTCAGCAAATCGTATGGTTTTGTATGTTTAAAAATTAATAAAACAAAAAAGAAAACATGTCGAAGTAAAAATAAAGATAATTTGATATCTTGAATTTAAAAGTCATGGATATAAGCTATGCTTATTTTGTAAAGGTTCCATTCTTTCTTACGTTATATGATTTGTCAAATCAAAATATATGAGATATTCTTCATCTTTGTGTAACTGAGTCAATGAGTCTACTTCCATGTGCGCGTGCACCTTCTCTTAAACTCATTTTTATTCACCCCTTATTTCATAAATCAATCAAAAATTTTAAATTGCTTTTACATTATTTTGCCATCCTTGTTTTTCAAACTTTAGTTATTTACAGTTTGTTCTATTGCTTTATTTTAACTTCCATGTGTTTACATTTACATTATTTTTTTTCATCAAATAATATGATGACGCCAGCGAACGCGGCTTCTAATATGCATTTATTATTTGAAGGTTATTTGCGCGGTTGACGCAATAACCTATCATTTGGTTCAAAATGTTTGACAAAATGAAGCTTTGTTTATATTCCAGACCTAGGAGAGACATTCAACATGAAAACTTTTTGTATATATCTGGATATACATATATTTCTACACATACATATATAGATATCTTATAAATTTATAAAATTTATGAAGACCTAAGAAGGCCTACAAAGCAATTTATTATATTTTCTACTTCTCTTAATCTTTTCGGTTTGTTAATATGAAAAATGCAAAATTTCGCAATAAAATACCAAAACTTACCCATAGAATTTTATAATAACTTCGTATGGGGAAAAATAAAATGCAATTGACGGGATATGAAAACTCTGCATAGGAAAAATGAACAAAAAATGTTCAAATTTCATAACATCGGGCGACAGCTGACTTTTGTGCATTTTCATTTTTTCTTTTGATTATTTCAGTTCTATATTTTCGTAGGCTTTGTAAAACGCGAGAAAATAAAAAATAATGTTCAATAATGCACTAAAACATATGAAAAATGAATGCATATTGGTGCGCGGGTACAGAAACGGTAATTGTTACAGAAAATTGCACAAATTGCTAATTGCGCTACACAGCATATATTTTAATACTGAATTTCCGTATATTTTACGCTTGAGTTTTTTCCTCATTTTTTAATTTAAATATATACAATTGGTGTGATAGAATGTAAATGCTAGAAAAATGGTCGTTATTTTCTATAAAAAAAAAGTGGTTTTTAGGTAAAAAAATGCTTTTTAGAAAATAAATGTATTTTTTTTTTTTTGAGGGCAACTCTTGACAACATGTAATACATGTTGGCGACAAAAAATTATATAGCTTAGCGTAGAAAAAACAAGTACAGTGATTTGGACAAAAATATTTGGTTTGAATTATATAAATATTCCCTTTATAAGATAAAATTAGTAAAAGGTAACTAAAATTTATGATCAAAATAAATAACAATTTCAATTAACGCGCGTCAAATTCATTGTTTATATTTTCTCTCACATGTTTATTTTCAGCTGTCAGTTCGGCGCTAACTATACAAAAGTCTCCATTACCGCTATCAACATCTGCACACGCACAGGTGCTGTTGAATCAGCAGCTGTTAACAAAACTTATTCACGTTCGGCATTTTTTACGCAACCAACGGAACGCTGTTGTCGTTGATGTTCTTAAAAAAGCGACAGTGAATCGAACGTTTGGCTTCTCGGCTTCTGTGTCTCGCCTTTTTATCTCATCGCAGTTGTTTCGTTATAATAATATAACATACTTAAGCTGTTCAACGTTGCTGAATAACTGGCCGTTATCGAACAAGCAGTTTAATCGCAATCACTCTTGCGCTATCTTAAAGTTACCAGATAAGTGGGGAAAAGTTATTTTAAACAATAGTTATTACAAGAATTCTTGTGCCATTATCACGCGTACCTTACTTGACGGAATCTCTGCCGATTCTGTTACTCAATTAAAAGAAAAACCAAAAGAAGCTATTAAAAAAGAAACCATGGCACCTGGACCACAAAGAGTGTTTCAGCGTTTGCCCTCCGACGTATTGCCAACGCATTACCAACTCGAATTAAAGCCCAATTTGGATTCGTTCACTTTCGAAGGCAACACAACTATCGATTTGAGAGTAAGTAAAATATACCATATCCTGACGCGATCCAAACAAAAAATATCTAGCTACGTATACATTTTTCTAAACAATTTCATTCACTTTCACTTTTGCCACACACACTGTTAAATTCAAAGTATGTAGTGGTTTATTTATTCATATCGGTATATTTGTGTGCCTGCAATGAATACATACACAAACACATAATACACATATCTGTCACAATTTTTAATAAACTCGATGGCCTGACCTAAATGTAAAGTTTGCTTTTATATTTTTAAATCCAGTTTGATTTTGGCTACATATAGTGGACTCTTTTTCTTTTCTGTCTTGTTCGATTTTTTGTTTGCATCATTGCATGCGTACTATAATTTTGTTTTGATGTAAGCAATTAGTTAACAAAATACTAAAATAATGATAAGATGCGACCTCTCTACCCATTTTTTTTTTTTTTTTTGATAATCAATTTAAAAGTTTCAACCTCTTCATCAAAGAATGGTCCCATATTCAAATCTGATTTTCTGATCGATTGTGACATCCAAATATATGCATCCGACAATAATGACGATTTACATGAAATTTTCAATCAATTCAACCACCTGTCCGGTTGTGATCATACGAAATAAAATAGAAAGTTAAAATTATTCATTTCGCGACAACAAACTAAATTTCAAAATAGATAAAAGTGTTGAAAATGCTGAAATAGACTAGACAAGACCAATGTTAAAGGGAGAAATGGATTCATGAATATTCTAAAAATATTAACGATTCCGTTCGGCTCACGTTGATCAGTAAAAATTTTAAGAAAAGCTTAAGGTAGTAAAGTGATGGGTACTCGTGATTCGCTCTACGGCAAATTTATGTCTCTTACCTATTTTATTGCAGTTGTTAGATAATAACATAACGTCGTAATTTAACTTGAATAGTATATAATTTCATTCTCAGTTTTTATTTCGTATAATTAT
The DNA here is from genome assembly GCF_014805625.2 of Glossina fuscipes. NCBI lineage: Eukaryota > Metazoa > Arthropoda > Insecta > Diptera > Glossinidae > Glossina > Glossina fuscipes. The sequence continues at coordinate 29,982,790 of NW_023998415.1, forward strand.
CTCACTCAGATACAAATGCGTATAGGCTTCTTTAATGCTATCTATCTGTCTGGATTCGTTTCGTACAACAACAATGTGTATTCCATGAAATTAACGTCCTATAGATATAATTTACCCATAATAAATTATGTGAACACATATGTGAACATGTATTCATTATAACTAAGCTAACTGTTAATGAAACACACATATATACAATGTTATGTACTCTTACGCAAAGGTCTATTTTATAAAGCCTAATTTAACCGATACGTAAAAAAAAAAAAAAAAACATATGTTTCTGTATGTATTGTGCCTTTACCTAGGTAGCAAATAAAAAAACCAAGTTCAAATTTTATGCGCTTAAAACACACACATACTTAAGTTTCATTTATTTAAAACGATAAATTTTTCGGGGAAAACGTAATCTGCTCCACATAAGAAATTGAATCGTACTGCAAATCATATCGACCGTGTGCTAATCTTTAATTTTCTTCTTCAGCGTTTTTAAATGTTACTTAACACCAAAAGTGACATACATGACTTTCAGATTTTTATTTGCATAAACAAATCGACGTTTTATCAAATTGACAATTGATCCTATTCAAGCCATTAAATAAAACTGTCGATTTTCTTCCTTTTTTTTTTTTTTTTTTTTTTTCTTTTTTTAGATAATTAAGCCAACAAGTGCCATCACTTTAAATGCTACAGATGTTACGATAAAAAATGCCGAACTGGTATTGGAAGGAAAAATACTAAAACCTAATAAAATAAAATACTCTGCAGAGAATGAAAGAGCGTCGTTGCTGTTCGATTGCGACTTGAAAGCTGATGCTGTTGGGAAGTTAACTATGAGCTTTGAGGGAGAATTAAATGATAAAATGAAGGGTTTCTATCGTAGCAAGTATTTTACACAAAATGGTGAGGAACGTTACGCGGGCGTAACGCAATTTGAAGCTACAGACGCTCGTCGTTGTTTTCCTTGTTGGGACGAACCGGCAATAAAAGCCACGTTTGATGTTAAATTGATCGTACCAGAGGACCGAGTTGCTCTATCAAATATGCCAATCGTGAAAGAAGAGAAATTAGGTTCAGGTCTGCGAAGGGTATCTTTTGATCGCACCCCAATTATGTCAACATATTTGGTGGCAGTTGTGGTAGGCGAATACGATTACGTGGAAGGTAAATCCGAAGATGGAGTTATTGTACGTGTATTCACTCCAATTGGCAAAAAAGAGCAGGGCTTGTTTGCTTTGGAAGTAGCTACGAAAGTTTTGCCATATTACAAAAGTTATTTTAATATTGCTTACCCACTGCCAAAAATGGACCTGATAGCAATCTCGGATTTTTCGGCTGGAGCCATGGAGAATTGGGGCTTGGTAACTTATCGGGAAACTTTTGTGCTCGTTGATCCCAAACACACATCTTTGATGCGTAAACAGTCTATTGCGTTGACAGTGGGTCATGAAATTGCTCATCAATGGTTTGGTATGTGAAACTGGGAAAAAATAATGCAATTATAATACAAAAATATACTTCTTCTTCAGGCAATTTGGTAACCATGGAATGGTGGACTCATCTGTGGCTCAATGAAGGCTATGCATCGTTTGTGGAATTTTTATGCGTTAATCATCTATTTCCTGAATACGATATTTGGACTCAATTTGTTACTGATATGTACACTCGTGCCCTTGAATTAGATTCACTGAAGAATTCTCACCCTATCGAGGTGCCCGTCGGTCATCCCTGTGAAATAGATGAAATTTTTGATGAGATTAGCTATAATAAAGGAGCATCAGTTATACGTATGTTGCACGATTACATAGGCGAAGCAGATTTTCGGAAAGGCATGAACGTCTATTTGACACGCCATCAATATAAAAATACCTGTACTGAGGACTTGTGGGCAGCATTACAGGAAGCCAGTTCCAAACCTGTAGCAGAAGTCATGTCCACGTGGATAAAATTAAAGGGATTTCCTGTTGTAAGTGTAGAAAGAGAGCAATTGGAGGGCAATAGCTGTTTGCTGCGTTTACAACAAACGAAATTTACAGCCGATGGTTCTAAACCAGAGGAAGACTATACGTGGGTTATACCCATCACCATATCCACCTCTAACAATCCGAAATTTATTGCTTCAACCTTTCTAATGAAAGAAAAGTGCATGGAAGTGGTAGTGAACGATGTAAGACCTGATGACTGGATTAAAATTAATCCAGGCACGGTTGGTTACTATAGAACACGTTACTCGAACGGAATGCTTGAAAAGCTCACGCCAGCTGTGAAAAATATGGAATTACCGCCCTTAGATCGTTTGGGTCTCATTAACGATATGTTTGCAATGGTGCAAGCAGGGCAAGCAAGTACAGCTGAAGCTCTACAATTAATCGATTCGTACAGAAATGAGACAAATTACACTGTTTGGACGGCAATAACTAACTCTTTATCAAATTTATACATTCTCATATCGCATACGGATTTAATGGATTACTTTAATAAATATGGTGAGAAACTTTATTGCCCAGTGGCTGAGCGTCTCGGTTGGGAGACACGTGAAAATGAAAACCATTTAGACACATTATTACGAAGTTTGGTACTCTCGCGATTAGTCAGTTACCGCTGTAAAGATGTCGTCACTGAAGCCCAACAAAGGTACATTCTTTTGCTAAAGCTGCAAATTGCTTTCTTTATTGATGATTTTTTAATAAAAATATTTCTCCAGATTTGAAGATCATGCTAACGGCGTTCGATCTATACCTGCAGACTTGCGATCCACTTGTTATAAGGCCGTTTTGCAAGACGGTGATGAAGCAATTTTTGAAAAAATGCTGTCACTATATCGTGCCACTGATTTACATGAGGAACAAGATCGGATTTCTCGTGCTTTGGGTTGTATTAGCAACGTAGATTTGTTAAGAAAAGTGATCGATTTTGCTATGTCGGTAATTTTAAAATTTTTTTATTCTTTTTATATCTGTCGAGTGAGTTCTAATTTATTTCTCTCCTTATTTTTTATTCACACACACACACACAATCAAGGGTGAAGTTCGTGCTCAAGATTCCGTTTTCATTATTGTAGCGGTTGCCGTAAATCCCAAAGGCAGAGATATGGCTTGGCAATTCTTTAAGGATAATCATCAAAAATTATTAGAACAGTATCAGGTAATAGACAATAGCAAAAATTGACGCATTGACGCAATATTTATCTGAGCTGATTTCTAGGGGGGCTTTCTGTTAGCTCGTTTGATCAAATACATCACAGAGAACTTCGCATCCGAAGAACGGGCCGTAGAAGTTGAGGAATATTTTAAGAATAAACAATTTCCCGGAACTGAGCGAACTGTTTCGCAATCCGTTGAAACAATACGCTTAAGCGCAGCCTGGTTAAAGCGGGATCTTGACTCATTAACCGAATATTTGAAAAAGCAACAGTAAAGAGCGAAATACATTTATTTTCTTTAAGTGAAAAAGAATCTTTTTATATTAAACCATAATAGACCAAAGCCATTTATTCATAAATATTATACTCGAACCGCAGAAATTAAAAACATTTTTATAATACGGATTACGTTTCATTAAAAATTAATTTTATGTTAATGTGTGCATTTGGCTATCTTATTATATTAAAACGTTTTTGTTGTAAATTATTGTATCAAAAAAATAAATCAATCAAATCCAATCATATAAAGTTTCTTACAATGTTAGAAAGGAAAGGGAAGTGAGAAGCGCATTCGCCTTAGCACGTTGCTTTCTTCGTGGGTAGCCCTAATTGCTTTGAGAAGATTGCATTGAAAAGGCTAAAATGCTTGAAATGCACGTCAAAGCGATCAGCGATCATAAAAATAATGTAATTGTTTAAAACTTGTCAAATGTTTGCATTGAATTCGCGATTAATTTTGCAAAGCTTTGCCTTTTTTTGTTTTTTTTGTTTATCTCGAATTATAAATACGTCTAAACAACATACATGTATATATATATATATATATATATATATACAAGCGTTGTATACATGATTATGCAAAAAGTTTAAATTTTGAATGCTCCAAAAATTCGAATACATACAAATATGCCAGCACATGCATGGCGCTTTGTCGAATCATTTACGCATATGAACTCGTTTTTATTAACTCTTCATTACTTCCGCATACTTTCTATTATTAGCGTTTGCGAAAATATTGATTAATAAATCAATTCGTGTAATAACACGAATAACGAATAATAAATTCTCTTTCTTTTAAGATATAAATAATTTAAGAATGTTACAATTTTAAAAATTAAATAAAAGCTAATATAAAAAAGAAAGTTTTTTAAATTCTCACCCCCGACTAATTTGAATTTGATCTTGAGAGTGAAAATTGAATCGTCTTTATACTAGAGAAATGGAATTTTACTATATAACTGAGCATATTGTTGCTGTGACTAAGGAAAAAGTATTGAAAGATATTCGTACTATTTGTTTTTTTTTTTATTAAAATTTCAGTTTTTAAAATGTAGTTAGCAGCGCTGCACTTAGCTGAATACATCGTTTTTAGCTGAATGCAGCGTTACACTTAGCAAACGTTCAGCATCTTGCTGAATGCACCTAGCGCTGTACAGCGCTTTTGAATATAGGGTTTCTAGCTAAATGCAGCGCTGCACTTGGCTGAATTCAGCGCTCTTAGCTGAATGCACTTAGCGACTGCACCGAACCCAATAAACTCTTATACCCCATGTATTGCAAGGAATAAGGAAGCGATATTAAACAATCAATAGCGAAATTTACTATGAGAAGGAGCACTTATTTCTAACTTCCAATTTAAAAAATTGTATTACTTACACTACTTAACCGTGAATTAATTAGTTATTTTGACATTTTTATTGATCAGTTGTCGTAAAATTAGACCTTGTGTTTTGCTTATCCAGGTTTCTCGTTAGATGACGTTGCAGCTGTGTTCTGCAATCAACAGGTGCAACGTTGCACTTGTTTCTCTCTCTGTCTCTCTTTCTCTCTCTCGAATTCTGTTTCGGAACAGAAGTGGCAATAATAAAATTCTTCAATATCAATTTGCCTTAACACAAGCTTCTTATGAAAGTCATAAATGGAGTTGTAAAGAAAGGAGCAATTAGAAGGCCGTTTAGAATAAGGTGTGTAGTCATAACTCATCCACAATAAATAATAACAATACGTCGGGGGGTGAAAGATCTGGAGGTCTGCGATGCAAAGCTGAGCTCTCTCAACTTTTCCTGCCGTTGTCTTAATGGAAGATAATACACTTTCTGTTCATTGATTTCGTCCTTTTTCTTAAAGCCGTGTGCGTTGGTTCACCTTTAGTTAATACTAATCAATCCCTAATCTACTCTTAAAGTAAGCTATCTTTTACAATTTTAAGTTGCTGACTTTCGTTACATCATATATATACATACATATATATTTTTTAAAATCAACTGATATTTTGAATTTAATTTTTTCGACGTTACAATAACTACATTTTCGGTTAAGAAACCGATTAAGTAGAAGATTAAAAATATTGTTTTTCTCTCTTTTATATGTTTATGTAATACTGATGGAAGCATATTAATCCTTCCATTTAAGATGTAAATCCTTCGACGGAAAAAATGTAGAATCTTGTATAATGTTGCATCTATATAAGCTATTGAAAAATATCTACAATAGCGCTATTACTATCGTGAGGTTCCATAACATGGCAAGCCTAGTAAGCTAAAATAATACAAAAATGGAGAAAAGTTTGTGGTATTTTTATTATTTTAAATAATAGACCAACCAACATTGTCAGTCTTAATATAGAATATTCTAAAGTTTCTCTTTTGAAGTCTGACAAATATTTTTCATATGCAATTACAAAAACCGCATGCACGACAATATGAAAGGCGGGTTCTCTCTATTCGTATAACAAGATTGCCAACTTTCGCGATTGAGTAAAAATTAGTGGAAATGCTCATGCAGACTTGCAATAAAAGTAAACAAGTGTACATTACCAAGTAATATTTTCTAGCGCACAGTAATAAGTTGATAGTTTGTGCATGCAAATGGGTGCGAAGGTAAAATTTTTAATTATTATCATTTTTATAATTATTATATAATCAACTCGTTTAAATTACAAAAGAAAAAAAAAGGAAATAAATCAAAGCATTTACAATTTGTGTATGTTGTAATCATATACATTCTTATTAAAAAAAGTTTCTGTCAATGTTTTTTCTGCGGTCAGCGAGATTTGGTATGTCTGAATGATTTTTCTTGTAATCGTTTTTCCAATCCTATGTAAATAATACGTAAGATATGCAAAAATTACTTTTATTGAATACATTATTGAATTATATTTTTGATAATTAGCTATATAGATACAAAATCATTTTAGAAAAAAAAGACGAACTCTGTGTCTGTTTGAGATAATTTGAGGATAGATTGTGTTAAAATAGATAGCATATAAGGTATGGTCTGCCGATACCTAATAGCTCATCGCGTCAAGTCATATATACTGTATTTCAGTATTTAGATGTAATTTGTTCGGCTTACATATAGTTTCAATTTTCCTGATCTCAGGAAACTGTCGATAGGCCTTAACCACGTTATCCTGAAATACACTACATTCAGTTAGTTTGCTTTATTGGAAAGAACCATTTGAGCGAATTCACTAATCAACGAACTTGTGCAAAATGAGCAATCCCTGTAATTGATAGGCAATTCATTTTTATATTAATACGAAGTGTGAGATAACATGCAAAATGTTTTGTATTTTCCATTTAATACTTTGAAAAGTGCTGTTTTCAAAATTGCAAAATGTTTACTCATTTTTTATTCTGTTGTTATTTTGCAATATTAGATAAATTTTTAAATAATTCTTATGAATTAAAAAGTTTCTTTTGTTATCTTTCCTATCCTGCTTAGATTATACCAAAAACGAATCAAAACAAAAGTTATCGTTTCCTTTCTTTTTTTTGGCGATTTTTTCACAAAATACGAAACAGCTGGGTTTCACGCGTACTAAAATTGTCAGCTTTATTGATATTTCAAGATACTTTATAAGCGCAATTTTAATAATAGAAAATTACTCGTTTTATGCACGTTCAATGTTAAATTTAACATGAAACCATGAAAGAGTGAGTATATTCACTCTCATTTGACTAAATTGTTTGAAATATCGGAGAGGAGATTTCTCTTTATTTTCTCTTTATATTTCAAAAATAAGATCCAACTGATGTTGTTGTTGCCTAAAAGTAGGGTTTGCGCTGGTATTGTTATTGTAAAGTTTGTTTGGTCTCAGAGAAATTTTTGATTCTTCTTGTCTGAAGAAAGGAAGGAGAGAGAGAGAGAGAATTCAGTGATTTAGCGATTGCTTACATGAATATAAGTCTAAACATTTTTTGGATTTCTTTCTGTCAAATTTGTTTTTTCTGTTAAATGGGAAGGATGTAGAAAGTCTGTGCGTTGTGTGTAAATAATATACGTAATATTAATGTAGCAAGAAACTTAGAAAACTTAAATACGTTTAAAACTGTTCTTTGAAAAGAAAATTCATTGAAAGGGGCAAAAATTTATAGTAAGAATGAGAATAATTGTACAATAATTTGTTTTCATTGATTGATATTAGAAAAAAACAAATTTGTAAAATGTGTAACTATAAAAATGATGACTAATAAGATATTTTACGGGAAATGCTGAAAAATACGATGTCTGTATGCATAATATAAGTGCGGGTTAAGATGTTAAACAACCCTCAATCGTGTTTTCAATAACAAAATTGTACGAAATTTTTGAATATATAAAATGAAGAAAAAAGAATTGAAATATTCAATCAGCAACCTCACCTCGCGAATGTTGAAACATATGCTTCCATACGTACGTATATGAGTATACATTTATATATATATATATGTATATATATATATTCTACTATACAGAGAAAATCATTGACTGTATAACTAAATACGCAAATACTCACTTATACATTTTATCTGCATATAAATGAAAAAAGAAAAAAAATTTAAAATAGAAAAAAACAAAATATAAAATACATGGCGCTAACCGTTAATAGTGTCTGATTTGTGCAAGACCTCAGGATTATTGCTCTCTAGCCATCTTCGCCATAATCGTTATGGAAAAAAAGCTGGTTTAAGGAAATTTGCGTACATTTGGACATATTTTTCAGAACGATTAAAGAACTATGGCGGGCAGTATTGTTAAATGGTGGAAACATAAAATCCTTGGGGGTTACAAGCAAATTTCAGGTAAGCCTCATAAATGACATTTTTAGAAAATTTTCTTACATTTTGAAAACTATAGACCAAAAATGGTATACGCTGAGCATGCATAGCATCAGATAATTTTGGCTGCCGTAATACCTAGAGATATACGTTAGAGACCACACACGATGGTCAATACTTATCCGCATCAGTTTCTCTAACGCTTTCATATTATCTTTCGGCACTTGTTTTTTTTTTTTCCTTTTATGATATCATCATGTGTTACGATGGATACTCATCACTTTAGTTATGATCATTCCATGCACGCATACGAACAACGCCTCCGTTTCTGTTCTTGAAGAATATTCAAGTCGTCATAAACGATTTTAGTTCAAAATTTTGAAAGTTATTTCATTCGAAAGATTTGATAGCGTATACAGACATACAGCCATATATTGCACAGGTCTTTTAACAAAATGTGAATCATTACGTTTCTTTCAACTGCATAACAAATTAATCTGATAATAATAAACAAAGTCAAAACATAATCATTTTGAAAGTATTTCCTTCCTTTTCAGTGCTAAGCACTGTTTCTAGTATTTTCAACGATCTTCGGTCACTGTTTCAACTTTCCAAAAAGAAAACCCAACATATGATAGCTCTAATGTTATAAGTAAAGTATACTTCTAGTTTTGTCAAGACATACTTGAAATTGATTTGTTGTAAAAAATTTTTTGATAAAAATTATTTCATCAAGCTTAATTGTTGATTTTCCAATGACGGGTGTTTTACACTCATTAGAACTTGAAATTTTTATCACTTTCATGTTGTTTGTTGAAGAATATATGTCGTAGGCTTTCGGAACAATTTAATAAGTTCATTAGTTTCTTCTTTTTGTTTTTCTTTAATATGACCAATCACTCGCATTCTATTCCTGTTACGCCGGGACTCTTGCAAAGAAGCGAGAAAAGGGGAAAAAATAGGATAACGTGGTGGCCCAGTTGTAGCGGTTGTATGCGCCCGATCGATAAGTGTTATGCCTTCAGCATTTGAGGACTCACTACTGCTACGAGCAAAGAGAACTCTGCCGAGCGTGAGATTTGAACCCGTGAACACATTTGCTTATTAACCAATAAGTGTTGTAAAGTGAATCAGATGACAGTTTATAGATTTCGAAAGTAAGAGTTGTAGATTCCTTTATAGCTCAGCTCACAAAGTTGCATATTGACTTATGAATCTGTAAAATCGAGTAATAAGTTAAAATTGATGCCTAAGCACTTATGTGAACGTATGCGAAGAACGCATGTCAAAAATTGTCCACTTAACTTTGCTTCTTCACTTAACAATGAGATGGGAGTAAATCGACAAATTCTGAATTTTTCGTATAGATTAAAAACTAATTTTTTTTTTTTTTTTTTTAAATTTTAAGTCGATTGGACGCATTTTTCAGTTATTTCCTGCAATCAGTGATCGAATTTTAGACTGGATTCTAAATATTAATCGATCCGAATATGAATTGAATGAATTTACATGTAAACGCCCTGTTACGTGCAACATTTGCCATATTACAAGTGAAGCGTAAATTGAAATCGCTTGGAAAAGCAACTGATTCGAAAGAATTCATGTAATGCATTCAAAAACCTCGGAACTCTTTTCGGAATTACACTTACAACACGTGAACTACATTTGCAGAACGGGTGTGTTGTGTCAATTTCGAAATCAATTTTAATGGATTTTCATCGACTTGCGAGAGATTAAATGAGCTATGGCCTAAATGTAAAAGCCTAGATTTTAAAAGGGTATTGGCTTGTTAATATGTCGGCAGACCTAAGACACAAGCCAAGTCGTTAAAGTTGGCCCCGGCTTGTTTCAATTAATTTATTGCTCACATAATTTTCTCACGCGGTTCTAATTGAACGAATCAGAGAAATTTTCTGTGAAAATGCAAAAATTGTAAATATATTGTGACTTCTGCTTCCTTTATCTTGTAATGCATCCCACCTGTGTACATGAGCATGTATGTAAAAATATTCCTTTATGGTGATTTCTTTGCCTCATTGTGACTATGATAATTGTAATAATATGAGTTACTGTAATAAACATATCAAAGACCAAAAAAGGACGCTTAAGCAAATATATATATATATATATGAGTAGTATACGTGCATATGTGCTTAAAATATGTATATATATATATGTATATTTTTATAGTTTCTTAGCGCGGAATTTCTTAAAGAAGAAAATAGCGCATAAAGTGTCAAAATGCGAAATGAACATCAAAGCAACATTACATGCAACGTTAAGTTCTAAAAAAGTGAAATGAATGAAAAAATCTTTCGCTATATATAAGCCGATTAAATCATTAATTTTTAAGCATTCCATTAAGCAGAATGATTGCTGCTTGTTATTGCTAACACCATGTCTGTAGCGCCTGATGTAAAATTTTCAGGTTATGGTTACAATCCAGTGCTCGCTTTACGCCGAAGTATTGTGACGCAAAGCAAAATGTTTTTAATAATGGAATTTTGTTTTGTTAGTGAACAAATCTTTTTTTATGACAATTATCCAGGGAGTATTTGTCTTCCCTATTCCTGTAACACGATCACAGTCAGAAGTAAGTGAAGAAAAGAGAAGAAAAGAAAAGACATACTCTCTACCGCATTGGCTTCGGCAGAAGAAGTTTTTTAGTGCAAAATGAGCATAAATCTGAAATTGTTTGATCGATACTTTACGAGAGGTCGATCACGACAGCCATCTATCGAAAAAATAATGGGTTTCCCTCCCATATATATGCATTTTCATCATAACCTAGTAAGTTCGCCAATTCACTTGTTTTGTTTATGTTTATTATTTATTAAGGAATAGAAAAAGACTGCGCACCGATATAAAGTAAATGTATGAAAATTCCGGTAGCAAAGTTATCTCCATCAAGATGACCGTAACTTAATCTCATCTGCGTATGTGTATGCTTTAATCATTCATTCGGTCCAGACAGACA
>NW_023998415.1:29996947-30006429 GCF_014805625.2 Glossina fuscipes
GACCATCATTGATGATTATTTGTGACATAAATGTGTTTTCACATTAACTATGCAATAGCGATTACACTTGGCTCGGTAATGAAAGCGTTTTGCGATATCATTACCGATGAAAACAAGTAAAGAAAAAAAAAAAAAAAAAAAAAAAACATTCGCCTTGAGAAGATTCTCCTCCTCTCAATTACCCATCATTTTTACTTCAATTTTTTTGTATATTTGTGTGTGCAGTTTTCAGCTTACTACCTGCTAAAGGCGACCCTGTACATTTTTAATAAAAATATTCTTTACAACAAGCCCAACCAATATTTATATATATATATTTCAATTCCATATACAATATGGAATGAGTTTTCAAATTACATCAATTGACGAAGTGACACATAGCCAGCTAATCTTACTCTCGGTGTTTTCGCATATTATTGGTTAAGATAGATAAAATTAGTATAACCCGATCTCTGAGTCGCAGATATTTGTAAAAATCTCTACTTTAAGCATTCAATATAAATCCGTAGTGTGTACATGTATATGTGCGTAAATAATCATTAGTTGAATACGTGTACAGTGAACATATTGCATATATATGTATATATATATATATATATATATATATATATATATGTGCATATGGAAGACTATATTTATGCATGTATGCATGTATAGTGCTTTCGGTTCATCTGTTGCGTTGAATTTCCTCTTACTCTTCTTTTAATATTTTAATAGAGTCTAAATAAAAGCGGCCTGTTTGAAAAAGGAACATGAACGATGGGGAGAGTGAAAGAGATAGAAAATGAAAAATAAAATATATACTTTGCAATGAGTTTGAGTTGAATCGTTAGTACCCAACAATAGCTTAAGAATGAATTGAAATAAAAAGTTCATCGCTTCAATTGGAAATCGAGAGGTTATATGTTACGTAGACGATACGATCACTAAGAATATCTTAATTGAAATATATAATCTCTCTCTTTCTCTCTCTCTCTTAATTTTTTTTCAAACAAAGCCACCCTTAGCCTTAGGTGTTGGCTAACATTTTTTGTATCAATGTATTTCTTACATTGTCAGCCGTTCGTAGATAATGTACATATGTATGTTTCCTAAGGGTTTTTCCTCCACTAATGTATGCGCCTATACTGGAGGTGTACATGCCAGGCTTAAAATTGTGATGTCAATATTTAGAATATGGATATTTTCTAACAGGTGGTTACAATTTTGATGTGATCAAAAGTATATATGACGGTAGTATATGCTTTATGATGAGCGTTTTCATCTGTTTCAAATCGTATCACTAAACAAGTATGCTTTCATTGTTTCGGCGGCGAACACAAAAAAATGCTAACAGCAGCAAAATCAGTCGGCCGCCAACACTGATGATGCTTTAAACTTGGAACCATCTATTTGCCTCTTTGTGTGCTTGTCCGTTGTTTATGCCGCCAGTAAGTCATTCAGTACTTGGACTGGTTTATAATCGTGCCGCTGTTTTATGTTTACACAAAGGTCTGTAAAAACGTGGTTTTTGTATATAGCCGCGCTTGTGATTTTATTGTGTATTATTCCTTTTTCAGTTTGATTGTAAATTGTTGTTTGTGTGCATAGATATGCATGTATGTGTACACAGTGTAGGGCAAAACTGCAGCACTGGTTATGGTTATCATTGCTACACCCTCAGAAATGAAACACAACTAAAATATATATATATATATATATATATATATAGGAATAATTAACTTGTCTCAAGGCAAATACTAAATACTAAATAGTCGTCACTTCAGACACAAAGATTTATCAATTACAAGCATATAGGCTCGCATTGAAACCCGATTTATTGCGAAATAATTGCGCCACGTCTCATTATTTAAAGGTAAAACTTTGTTTGTTATTGCTGTTGTTATTGTTGTTGTTGTTGTTGTTGTTGTTGTTGTTGTTGTATTATGATTTTAAATTCTCAACGTAAGATGAAAGTGATTAAAAACATTATTAAATTAATTGCTACGAGTCTCCGACTGACCAAAAATATTTTACATTGCCTGAAAGGTTTAGCAGACGTTTCAATTCATCTTCTTACGCCTTTTTAAAGCGCAATGTAAGACGAGCACGATCAAGACGAGTATTTAAAATTCGGTCTCAATGTAATTTTCTGCTTTGTTTTCATTATCTCTTTGAGGGTTGCTTTGACTGCTTCTAACGAAGACTTCAATAGAAAAACATCCGAAAAAAAGACTACATACATTTCAATACGAATTTTGAACACCTACCAATACAGATTTGTTTTTTTTTTTTTTTTTTTTTTTTTTTATTTTTTTAACTGCAGATGTGCGCTTGAACGAAAGCGATCATTTTCACATCAACTCGTTTAATGTTCCATATGAATGTGTGTGTGTGCGTAACAATTCAAAGCGTAATTCATTTTATTTGTTAAAACGTAGTCGTCGCCGCAAGGGAGGTAGGGGCCGCGGACGGCCGGGCGCCCGCAATGACCTGACTTGTGAGCTAATAACCCCTATTTTTAAACTGAATAGAACTTTATTGCCGATTATATTCATATATATATATATATATATATATGCATTTATGCATGCATATATTTATGTATCACGTTTGTGAAGACAGTTGCGTTACGGGTCGCACTCTACTTGCATTTAATAATAATGGAATTGAAAATTGTACTTTAAAACTGGTTTTTCTGTTCAAAGCAAAGCGAAACAAATCTATGTAATTGTGTGCGCATGTATTAATGTGTATGGGTGTAATTCGTTCCTACCTTGCTGTTGCTCGTCTTTGCTTTTACCGCGCAAACGGAAATTATTTACAAACAACTTGAATACTGTTGCCACATCGAATAGTCTGTTTTGCTGACTGACTGGCTGGTCGATTGCTTGTTTAGTTGGTTGGCCAAACTATTGTTTTTTTTTTTACCTCAGCTGCCATATGCCATTAAAACCAACCATACAAATCTTGCAACCAGTTTATCAGGTCGCGCTCATTCGTTCTTAACTTTGTTCAATCATTCGGTATGCCTTTACTGTTTTTTTTTTTTTTTTTTTTTTTTTTCTTTTTGCTATTGTTGTATTTTTCTTTTATTTTTTTGAAATCTTTTTTTTGTGCATTGGCGGTGTTTTTTGGTTTGCATGATTACAGTCATACCGACACTTGGTTACTCCCCGCATTCTCATTCCCATAGTCGTCGTACGTAGTCATTTGATGTTGCTTTATTAGCAAAAACACATTTGATATACGACTAACACTATTTTAGATTTTTATATATTTATTATTTATGTATTCTTATACTTACCACTAGAGGATTTATCCCTTCCGTTCGGAAAATCGAAAAGTATAAATTAAATGTCACAAAATAAACATACATCTACATATATACATTCAATTAATTTATGATTCTGATTTGACTTTGCGTCATTTATCTATTATCTGTTGCCGTAATTTTTGATAATTGAACGAAAGTAAAAAAACCAAGAAAACAAAAAAAAATGGTCACAGATCATACTTTTATCTAAATTCTATTATAATTATTATTATCATTAATTTAGCCAGAAAAAGATATTCAAAGACTAAAGTCTTAAAGTCTTAAAGCATCTAAGTTTATCGGCTTTCTTGAAAACTCAACCGCACTTGATATTTGAACCCATGACCATTGATTGATTAGTCAAGACACTTTGCCTGCTCAGCCACTCAGGCGTGTAACTTAAATTTTAATTTAGTTAATATTTAAAAAAAAAAAAAAACAAAGATAAAAAGATCAAATCTGCATTAGAAAAACCATTGGTATGAAATACGATTTAAACATTTATTCACGCTATATAAAAATTCAAGTGTGGAAGCAATTCATTCGACCGCGATCGCGTCGCTATAATGAACAAGAATCCGGATTTCATTTAGTTTCGCTTCACGTATTAATGTTTTAAAAGCCTTAACTAAATGCGGTCCGTGTTACTCTGCTTATCGCTACACTCGTGAAATAGTTTGTTTCGATTCCCCTAACAAGGCTGATGTTGATTGTTGCATACCATGGTTGCAAAACATGTATCAGACCAAAAAAATGAAAATTAATCAAGAGAATGTGAATTTGGAAGACGAAGAAGTTTGAGTGTTACATGATTAGCGTCGGCGTATGCTGAATAAGTCAATCATTTTAAATGGAAAACTGATATTTTATCTACTGGAAGGTCAAAATCATCGAAATCAACCGTTATATATACTGGTATTACGCACTTCTTTGCCATTTTTACCCACGCCGATCAAAAGTTTTTGCAAACACCTAACAATATATCGTATATCGATTTTTTTTTTATTATTGCTTTAACAGATCCTGTGAATGTATCCTTTAGAATGTGCGGAAAGAAAGTTGACTTCTGACTGAAGATAAATTTTTTCTTTGAAATTTCAAACTCTTTCTCAACTCCCTACCTATAGGGGGGAATCGCAATTATTACCAAATCGCAGATTGAAATCGTAAGTGCGATAGTTTCTACGCTAGTCGCGCACTTATTGTGAGTGCTCAGTTGGCAACGCTGTAACACTTAATAAGTGTTTGCATACCCACCCACTAGAGTACATCTACTAATCTCACTCTTTTTCATTACTCCTTTGTGACATCTATTATGTTACGTGAATAGGTGAGACATACCCTAAATGATTGATCATATTAAGAAAAAAAAAAAACTGGTAAGAGTCAAATCACTCCTTACTCGCAAGTTACATGCTAATGACATATCTCTTGATTTCTAGCATCTCTTATACACTGACACATTTTGAAAACGTGTTAACATTCATTTAACACATCGCCTATTACGTGTACCGTTCTCAGTGCATGCACAAATGTATTTGAACGCCAAGTTTAATATTTGATCATTACATATTTGTTATAATTTATAAATTACTTAAATTAATTAAATTCTGCTCTTGTAAAACAGCATACCAACGAGAAATGCGTAGGCGATGTTCAATATGTGTTCACTTAAACTACAATTAATTCATTAACAAAAGATTGTCTCTTTTGGCCAAATAGTGGACGTCTTCACGTCGAACGCTCGCCAATCGTATTAAAATCAATATATTTATTTTAAAATCTCCTATCGTGTGAAGACACATTTGGACCAGGCCTTTGGTTTTTCACACCATTTTTCAAAATATTTAATCTGCAAGATGCCCCTCTAGAGAATGTGTGCGGTATTGGCATGTTTTAAAACTTTTCAAAAATATAAATAAATGCTTGAGATAACCTCTTCGAATATTACTGTTACTGCACTAACAATTCTTCCAAATTAATCTAAAGCAAAAATTGCAAACATTATGATAGCCTGGCCAGGCCGACGTTTAAATATCTTTGACTGTTTCCCCTAATAATTCTTTAGGTATTTTCGTTTTATAAAAGACACATAAAGGTTTACTTTTCTTTCGAGTCCGAACAGGTGTTAAAAGTAAGCACAGTTTACTTTTATGCCGGATCGATGAACGATTTCTCCTCGAATTAACGTTTCATATGAGGAATGATGACAGACACAGTCCGATTCAATCCATTTTTTATTAATTTTCGTACTTGGACCAAATTATACTAGTGTATCCGGTTTCATTAAAATGTCTGCTGAATTGAGGACCCGACAGTTGTTTAATTGATCTAATAATCATAAACAGCGTCCATAGAGAATATGGTATAAATCACATTACGTGAGAGATAGCATGAGCTTACGTTTATCAAAATATTTCATCGCAGGCAAAAAGATTGATTAGGACTGATCTATCCATATTGTACGCAATCAATATTCATTCATTCTATTTTTGTCTTTGTAGTTCAGGAATGTACGACAGATTCCGAAGATCTAATGTTTCATCATGTACGAGCTTCGTCTTCTTGCAGTGCCCCGCCCGATTTACTTCTTGTTGGCGAACGAGAGAATAATTTGTCGCTTCTTTCGCCCGCGGTGAATATAATCGGCAACACGTCTACGATAGTATCTCCGTCAACGGTACCAACTGCTGATGCTCAGAATTATTTGAAGCAGCATCAACAGTACACGCAGTACACGCTTGATGGGGAAAGAGACATAACCGCGAAATGTTTAAAAAGCGGTAACAACAGTTGCGTTGATAAACACAATATTGCTAAGCAAAGTGTACAGCATCGACAACAAGCTATTGAGGCTGACGGACTGAACGAGCAAACCCAACAAGTTTATTCGCTGAACACATCCCACATGCGTCACGCATATAATCATCAGAACTCAGATGAGCGTATACGGTTAGAGGTAAGCATCACTGAATTCTTCTTACGCAGACGATAAATTTTCATATCAATACAAGGATATGCAGTAAATTAACACACTCCTCGGGTCTGTGATTGGTAATAATTTTCTTCAAGCATTTTCATCCGGATCATAAAGTATAAATTAAATAATAAAATCCGTTTTCGATTATAAGAGTTCTTGCTTCCCCAAATGCGACTGAGGTGATTCAGTTCAAGTGAAATTTAACATTTATTCGCATCATCTTTAAAACTTGAAGGATTTGCTATCCTTGGCTGATGAATATTAGCCGCACTGTGTCACCCACATCATATTCCGTATAAATTTCTATTTTGTATGGGAGCATTTAGTTTATATAAAATACAATATATTATTTCATTTCATTTATAAATATATTCGTCATTTAATTTTTTATTTATTTTTTTGTGTTGCTCAGGAATTTACTTGCGATGTGTCTGTCGAGGGTGACAAATCGTCGCAGCCGTTACAGTTTTCGTTTACCTTTTACGATTTAGACGGACATCATGGCAAAATTACCAAAGACGATATTGTGGGCATAGTCTATACAATTTATGAATCAATTGGAAAGTCGGTGGTTGTACCTCATTGTGGAAGCAAAACGTTCAATGTACGCTTGACCGTTAGCCCCGAAGGTAAACCGAAATCATCCAAAGCGAAGAAAATTCCATCTACAGTACCGAAATTAGAGCATAACAGTATGTCGGCGATTCGTCGACATCACCGCTATCGGCCCCGGAAACTTATTCGATCAGATGACGAGGACGATGATAGTAACAGCGATAAAGAGTGCGAAACAAGTCACGTTAAAAATCACACAATTGTTAAGCCGACCTCTAGACATGTCAAAAATGGTAAAGTAACGCTGAACATCAATAACAAGAACGCTCTCTGTAGCCTTTTCATTGTAATAATTTTTACTCAGATCCGCTGCCCGTTTCACATGACAATTCGTGCAGCAGCTCCAAAAATATACAATCTTGTCGAGATTGTTTGACAGCTGGCGACGTTGTTGCGAATGAGATAAATTGTTCAGTAACCCAAGGAGATCAGAAGTCGCAAACGACAGAGGCTTTTCTAAAACATGTCGAATCGTCACGTACCAAGCTATTGCGAAAATCACGTAAGCAAAAGGTAATCGTACGAAACAACTTGACGTTGTTGAGAAATATTGCATCGTTTATTACTATTATCGATGAATAATGTATTTCTTCTTGATGTTGATTTTCGGTTTTTTTTTTTTTTTTTTTTTTCCTTAATGGTTGGTGTACACTTATACATGATGCATTGACGCGCTTTGTATCCATAATAGGAGGAATGCACTGGAATGAGGCCGAGAAGCCTATCTGTTGGTAACGAGACATTAGTGAAAGATCAACATTTACAAAAAAAATCACACCAACGTATGGAGTTGTGTCCAGAGCGATCATTAAATGGTGCAGACGCCGTCGAAAGTGTCCAAAGGCGTAATCCACAAAAATCTCCCATTGAAGCATTGAATGCATCTCCGAAACGCAATTCTGCTGAATGTTGGAAAACTACTTTCAATCGAAACGATTTAATAAGCATTATACGTGAAAGCATGGAAAAGAATCGTCTGTGTTTTCAGTTGAACGGGTATGCATAACGATTACTACTATTTAATGCATATTTGTCCTAGTGGGAGTAGTACGAGAGGAACTTTTGTCCTTCGATATAGTGTTTTGTAAAAGCTTACTTAGTTCTTGATCTTCATTTCAGAAAACCGCAAGCGAATGTGGATCCTATCACGCAACCTCGAATGTTACAGCATATGACCCAGAGCAAACAGAAAGAGCAGGCACAACTGAAATCACGTTTGCGTTCAAATACAATGTCTAAAATACCGACATTAATTGCTAATCATAATAATTCGCATTCAGCTCATACCCAGTCATCGCATCATATTCGTTCTAGATATGCAATCCATAATACAAGCATTCAGGAACGTCTCCAAAGTAGTAATATTTATCAGCCGCATCCACACGTTCCCATTTATCAACAACATATGATTGTTAATCATCCGGCCATTTTATCATCGCAATCATCTGTTAATCCCCTTATTGCGGGACGTCATAGTAAGGTAAATTTATGTGGTTACGATTCGTTCTTACACGCTACTATATGCGGGGGCAATGTAAGTCATTCACCACAGACCTCATCTTGCATTAAATCAACGTCTCCTAATAATCATCACCAACAACCGATTGCTACCGTGCAACCAATAATATCAACAGTTCCTAACCGTCAAAGTACACCAAAGCATTTTTCAGCCATACCACCGAACAGTTCAAATAGAGATAAATCCGGCAAAATATTGCGCACTGGATTACATAATAAAATCCATCAGACCGCAATTGTGACAGCGAAGAATTCACCTCAATATCATGGCTATCAGCGTTTATCTTCTACAACGAAACATAATTTGGCAGCGTTAAATTTGCTTAGTCCAACTATGGAGAAACCTCCTCCTGAAAATCTTGAAAAATGGAGGAAGGAACAAATGAAAAATTATGACCAAATGTTGTACGATAAACTTCGAGAAAAGCTTCGGCAAACTAATTTAACCGAAGGCCAAAGGCGAACATTAAAGCAAAAACGTACGAATAATGTGTTGCATCAAGCTGATCATGCAGTTTGCGACAGTAAGACTATTAACGACTATTCGACCATGGTACCTATTATGGATCCGTTGGAATGCGAAAATCTCATTAGTCAAACAAGTGACGAAGAAGGCCAGTCACAGAACGAGCTTACAATAACGAAAGAAAAGGCAAACAATATTAAAGATTCCGCAATCAATCGGAACGTAGTTGAGGGCACCCTAGTGGATTTAGATGATGACGATGATATTACAAATTTTCCAAAGTATCAAGTCGGTTCGACAACCTTAAATGAGGAAAGTGGGAGGAGAACAAATGAACTAGAGGACGAAGAGGAAATGGATGAAGAAGAGGAGGAAGAAGAGGACGATGAAGAAGAGATTAATGATTTAGAAAATGATAACAACAGTGGTAATAAGCCCGGCGCAGCAACTATTGTAACTTCAAATGATCCCAGCCTCAATAATAATACATCTTCGCTCGTACACCGCTACGTCCACGAGCATATTCATCATCATTATCATCATTTCGAAGAAAAAGAATAATAATCAAAGTTCCCTGGTAATAGAATATGAGAGAGAGAGAGAGAGAG
>NW_023998415.1:30009429-30069822 GCF_014805625.2 Glossina fuscipes
CTACAATACTGCCTTTCGCAAATATTCTATTTACATACATTTTTACCATCATATTATTAGTATCTAATTTTATGACTTGATTTCTAATTCGTTAACCTGCTTTTCCGCTAATCGTTTTCATCGGCTCATGCAGCTGCATGACGCCTCGCGAATGTGAATTTGGTTGCTTTTCTCTTTA
The DNA here is from genome assembly GCF_014805625.2 of Glossina fuscipes. Lineage (NCBI taxonomy): Eukaryota > Metazoa > Arthropoda > Insecta > Diptera > Glossinidae > Glossina > Glossina fuscipes. Next base: position 30,009,608 of record NW_023998415.1, read on the forward strand.
AGGAATTTATTATTATTTTTTGGGAAAATGACTTAGCTGGAATGAACTAGATTTGGGATTTCTGTAACAGTATTTTGCTTGCTATGGCTCGAGCATGCATGCGTGTTTGTGTTGCGTGCGTCATTATTTGCATCATAATTTTTTTACTTCATTTTACACTTAAGAAAAAAAGTTGTATGTTAAATTAACTTTTCGCTTTACTTGGGGAAGAGCTCGAGATTTATAATGTTAGAAAAACATATCTCAGAAGCGATAACGTGAAAAAGTTTTCAAATCATGCATTAAAAAACAGACGCGTAAAAATAAAATAAATATGTAATAATGAAAGTTTCCTGATAATTGAACCTGCGCGCGCACAAAATGCGTTTTTTAAAATAGGAGTTTTTTTTCTTTCTTTCTTTTCTTAATTTCTAAGTAGCCTGTTTAAACATGAAAACTTTTATAGAAATTACGATCGATCTGTTGTTGTTGATATTGTAGGTAATATGTGAATTCTGGTCTCCTTAGAAATAATTGGATACATTCGATGAGACTTACATATTAAAAGTTTGTCATTTTCAGTTTAGTTTTATTACAAAATTTTTTAAAAAATTACTATGAAATGTTTGATAAATTAATCATTTTTACGAAACTTGAAATGTTAGGGATTTTATAAAACTTGAAAGATTTGAGAGAATCTCAGAAGAACAGGCTGCAATATATAAATCCGGTCAGACTTTAATTAAGTGTATTTTTTTACCAACCGCACCACTATTTAATTGGCCAGTTTTTCTTTCCAAAATATTCGATTCTGTCATGATATACAGAGAGTAGACCGACCGACCGCTGTGGGCGATTAAGACATTCAAAATGCCCTAGATATGGATTAACTTGATGATTCCAATTTCCACTAATTAACTACTAACTACTAATTTCTTCTGCTTTTACAGTTTAAAGACCTGGTCGAACCAGTAAATCTGCTAGGAATTGTACAAATGAAACGAATTGAATTTACAAAAACCTATTCGTTATTATAAACAAAAGATCAGAAAAACCACATTGAAATAACTAATAAACTTTTTACAAAGCAAAACAAAAAGTAAATCATAAATGAAAAGTGAAACGCAGAGTACATTACTAAAGTGAAATAAAATTTTAATATGTAAGTGACATCATATATGTGTGTATGTGTATAGAATTGTATGCCCTAAAGGAGATTCGCTTATATTAACATATTTATTTTATAATTTTAAAGTTGACATTGAGGCATTTTCTTTTGGATTATTTATTCATACACAAATGCTTAAAGATATTATTGAATTTGTTACTATGTATGCCTAAATACAATACAATATATATATATATATATATATATATTAATATATATATAGATATCTATATATATATATTACATATTATTCTCTATATATATATATTACACTATTTATTAATTTAATAATTTTAGACTAGAATATGAAAAATACGTTCAAGGTAATGACAACCTATTCACAATTTTTGGAGAATTTCTATTAATTTAATTGTTAACTATAAGATATTTTATTAAATGTTTTTAACACAAGATTTACTCTAACTACGATAACATTTACTTCATTAAGTATTTTTTATTTCATTCGCATTCACCTTTTTCGCATGAATACATATATACATGCACTCAGAATGTGAATTGCGTTCATATATATAGGTTATGTTCTTCAAATAAGACGTTTATTTTGAAAATCAGGCAATTGATAATGAATTTTTAAAAAGCATGGGATCAAGACAGTCGTTTCCGTTTATAAATAAAATTGTTATCTATTTAAACTATAGATGAAATGTTTTTAGAGTTTTTTATTTTTTTATTTATTTATTTTTATTTTTTTTTTTTTTTGGAAGTATGTCAAACATCTCGATAAGAAAATACAACTTGCCTCCTTTTCAAAATAAAAATAAAAACAAGATAAGACTGATTTCTTTAAATTTTTTAAATGTTTACAAATAAATTATAATTTTTTATATTATCTCGAATCTTGTGCTTTTTCAATCAAGCAAAGGCTGACTTTTTTCACGAGTTATGGGAAGGCTAAGTAAAACCATAGATAGCAAACTTTGTTCAGATTTCAAATTTTGTTTTTAAGCAATCGTTAAAACATCATTTCAAATGTTCGGTTACTACTTTTATATATTATTAGTTATATCTAATAAAATGTAGTTAATCTAAAAACAAAAATTAATGATTGCTCCTCAAAAACAACCAATTGTTAAATTGGTTAAAGAAGTGCTAAGCATTGTAGAATTGATAAAAACAAAGTGTAATAACTCTTAGCTGCAATCTTTTTTCTTTCTTTTGTTCAGGTCAGGGGATGTGATTTATTTTGTAGCGTGCACTCAGCTATAACTACCGATCAAAATAAACTCTACCCCATCAAGATCTGAAGCCATACACGCCGGCTCTGTAGTCACTAGTCTTTAACCTACTCAGCGCAACGCACTGTCCGACTTTCGACTCCACTTTATCATAAATAATCCTTTACCCGACTTTATGCGCATTACGTACATAATAGCCTGAAATTCCAACTTCTTCTGCCCATTCGAATTTATTAAACAACCGGAACACTCAATGTCCGCCCGCAAGAGCAAGACAAAGGGTCCCATCAAGAGAAACTAAAAAGAGATATAAGTTTTTGCTTATGCTATAGATTACCGACCAACTGCAAGTACATATACCAAGAGAAACATAAACTCAATGAGAATTTTTTGCATTTTTTTATGATAACAATAACGCACTGCTAAATTATGAATACAGAAATTGCTAACAGAACAATGATAGGCTGTTATTAAGTTCATTAACATGTGATTCCGATTCGTTTTTACGCGCTTCTATATGAGGGGGCAATGTAAGTCATTCACCACAGACCTCATCGTGAATTATATCAACGTCTCCTAATAATCACCACCAACAACAAATTGCTATAGTGCAACCAATAATATCAACCGAATCCTAACCGTCAAAGTACACCAAAGAATTTTTCAGCCATACCACGAAACAGTTCAAATAAATATAAATTCGGTATAATATTGCGCACCGGATTACATAATAAAATCCACCACACCGCAATTGTGACAGCGAAGAATTCACCTCAGCGTTTATCTTCTATAACGAAACATAATTTGACAGTCTTAAATTTGCTTAGTCCCAACTATGAAGAAACCACCTCGTGAAAGTCTTAAAAAATGGAGGAAGGAACAAATGAAAAATTATGACCAAAATTTTCTTTTTTTTGTTCAGGGGATGTGATTTATTTTGTATAATACGGTGGCAATCAGAAAGAAATAACGAAGAGAAAGGAGGGATAGGGAAGCTGCGGCCGCTGTCTAGTGGGCGTATTACGTACAATCGTCACTGACTAAGCGTGGACTCAACTATAACTACCGATCAAAATAAACTCTACCGCATCAAGATCTGAAGCCATACACGCCGGCTCTGTGGTCACTGGTCTTAACCTACTCAGCGCAACGCACTGTCCGACTTTCGACTCCACTTTATCATAAATAATCCTTTACCCGACTTTATGCGCATTACGTACATAATAGCCTGAAATTCCAACTTCTTCTGTCCATTCAAATTTATTAAACAACCGGAACACTCAATGCCCGCCCGTAAGAGCAATACAAAGGGTCCCATCAAGAAAAACTAAAAAGAGATATAAATTTATGCTTATGCTGTAGGTTATAGCCCAACTGCAAGTACATGTACCAAGAGAAACATAAACTCAATGAGAATTTTTTGCATTTATTTGTGATAACAATAACACACTGCTAAATTATGAATACAGAAATTGCGAACAGAACAATGATAGGTTGTTGTTCACAACACATACATATATAAGATTCGGAGACAATTGAATTCATTCTGTTTGTTTGTCATTTGTTCTTCCAATGCAATAGGCAAACAATTGTGATTTTAAATTTGTAGTCGATATTAATCGGACCAGCAAGTCGAATATGTCAAGTATTGAGAAGTGTAAACAACATATACGCTTATTCTCACATGTTTGGAATTTTTATACAATTTATTGAGAACATATACGCTTATTCTCTAAAGCGCGTATACATTATACAAATACATGTCCAAGTATTGAGAACTGTAAACAACATATACGCTTATTCTCACATGTTTGGAATTTTTATACAAATTTTCTGCGAACAGCTACTATGTATATATAAATCGCTGCATAGTCCTTAGAGAAGTAACAACTCTTCTCATTTAGATACGATAAATACATTAAAAATGTAGATAGGTATAAGCAGAAAATTTGACCGACTTGTGAGAGTCGCAGCTCTTACCTGCTCGGCTACTCTTGCCGATCTGTTGATTCGAATACGATTCTTCTAATAAAGCAAAAGTTTAAACAGTAACGAAGAAGATGCTTTACTGTAAGAACTTGTCCACAATTACAGGTTGACAAGGAAGATTTCTGAAGTAGGTTGTATGGCCAAAGTGAATTCTCGCAAATGTTTCGATCTGCCTCAGTCCCGTTGGGAGCGCAAATGGCAGAAATTTGATTGTGATTTTGTTTCACGCAACTTTCACTGACGTACTGCTGGGAATTGTTTCGGAAAATAAATTTCAAAACTGAGTGCCTTTAGTTTTTCTCATTTCTTCCTGAATTGAGCTTTGGCTTTTGCATATATAAGAATAACATATGAGTATGTGTGGTCAAGACATCTTTTAAAGCGATATTGTTTAAATAGCTCTTGAACGGGTGTATGCATGCAAGGATGAGCAACCGTGTGTATTGATATAGACATCATGTTTTTCAATTCAGAAATAACTCATTTTGTCTAAGAAAAATGAATTTTTTTTTTGCCGGACTAACAGAGGAATTGTTGGAGCTGTTATGATTGAGAAATAGTCACTGTCGTGCAGAACAACAGAAATAGACCACGAAACGCAGAAAAAAGGGGCGACGGACAAGAACAAAAATGCGATGAGTTGAAAACCGTGCTCATCGCCTTCATTTGAAATGCAGAGACCATTTTGGATGAAGGCAACAATTGTTTCTTGTCGAGGCCCATACGACGTTCCGACTGTTCAATCGTCATATATAATGCAATGTGAAACGAATTATAAAGTTGTCGCTAGGGAAGCAATTGCGACGGTGGGATATGAATTGAAAGCGCATTTATTTATATCGCTACGACCTGTACGTTTAAATTTAAGTTTATTCCGTTGCGAGGGATTTTGGATTTTATAAAAACGCCCACTCGTTATTTTCAATATGAATATTTGCTGGGGCTACTTCATGAACTTGTACAAGTATGAAAATAATATTAATAGTTTCCTGCTTTTTTCCTCCATACGATATCGAATCGACATATGGCTGTATCTTGCTATCAAATTTCGTGCATAAGGTGCTAATTGCTCCGGTCCTTATTTCTCTTATTATTATTATTATTATTATTATTGTATACTCAAGCTTCACATTGAATGAAAGAAGACTAATAATAACTGTCAAGTTTCTGACGAAAAGCAACAAACAATCGATTCCTGTCTGTGAGTGTATATACTTTGTGCAGTTTTTTAATTTTAAGCATTTTGTTTTTTTTTCTTAAAGGCCTACGTAAATTTTATACATAATGTTTTGTTTTTTTAACTGTTAACGATAGGCAGTATTGCTTGTTTGCTTTATGCAGTCAAAAGAAGAAAAGCGCCATCTAGAAATGAAAATAAGATATTTTTTTTTTATCATTTACCCTGCACTGCTAAATTTGGCTCATCTTCAGTCATCACCATGAAATGCGAGCATACTAAGTTTTTTAGATGACTTGTGATTTCTTAAAAGAAGTAAAAAGACAGCGAATCAGATAAATTAAACCAAGATGATTGTTAGCAGTTATGTTTGAAATAATTGAAAATCGAATCGAATTAGGAAAATAGATTAAACTTCGATAAACAATCATTTCTATGCTCTTCTGTGTACCTTGTCATCACAAAATGAATTATTTATATAAAACGGTAAAGGGAAAATAAGCAACTCATACAGCGGTAAACATTTGCCTAAAGAGACCGGAATGATCCCCATTTTAAGTAAAGGTGTCAGTGAACGTTAGGTATCTAAAATGCGACCCGACTTCATATTATAATTGCTTTCGATATCATTTTTGTTTGGATGCATGAAATGGACGATCGCTTGTTGGTCATTGATTACGCAAACGTTTAAGTTTAAGTCTTTCCCAGTGCGCTTCTTTTCACGAACTTGGCAAAGAATCATGACAAATGTAGGGAAATGCGCCGTTTGCGGTACGTACGCCTCACTGAAATGTATAGCTTGCAAAAAGGTATACTACTGCGGTAAGGAGCATCAAAAAATTCATTGGAAGAAGGGTCACAAATCCGACTGTAAATGCTATGAGGTAATTGTTCATACATTTATGTTCATTCTCGTTATCTTTATTAAATGGAAATTTTTGAATAAAATTGAAAATTCGTTAGATCGCGTCAAACGAACTGTTGGGGCGTCATTTGCGCGCTACGAGAGATATTAAATGCGGCGAAATTATTATGCAAGAATTGCCATTGATTTATGGACCCAAAGTAGCAAGCGCACCATTGTGCCTGGGCTGTCATAGTAAATTACCGATCCCTGATAATAATTATTATAAATGCCGTAAATGCGCGTGGCCTTTATGTGGTCCGGATTGTGAAAGTCGTGAAGATCATATTGATGAGTGCGAATTAATGTCCTCACGTAATTTCACTGCCAAAATTGATTATATCCCAAGCAAACAAGAAATGGGCAAAAAAGAATCTGCTTACTGTGTGATCCTACCCTTACGGTGTCTTCTTCTTAAACATAAAAGTCCAGAGGCATTTAAGAAATTGCTAAACCTTGAAGATCATTTGCAGGAGCGTATTGATACACCTTTATATAAAGTTCTGAAAGCCAACCTTGTAACATTTATCAAGATTATATTGGGTATGAATGAATGGAGCGAAGAGGATATTTTACGTGTGGCTGCCATATTGGATACAAACGCATTCGAAGTTCGACAACCTGCCAAAGAAAGAAAAGTGCGGGCTGTGTATCCCATGGCTGCTATGTTTTCGCATAACTGCATTTCAAATGCACGCCCTGCCTTTAACGAATTAATGCAAATAGTATGCATAGCCAAAACTGAAATTGCTAAAGGGGATGTAATATCTATTTCATACACCCAGCCGCTAAAGAGCACTTTAATGCGTCGTCTACATCTCGCTCAGGCTAAATGCTTTGACTGCGTCTGCAATAGATGTAAAGATCCTACGGAACTTGGCATTTTCGCGGGTGCAATACTATGCAGCAGATGTAAAGTTGGAAAGGTTTGCATACCCGGAGGCACTTCATATTATCAAGCTTTCAAAGAATAGTTTTTTCTCCCGGAAATTTCAGATTATCTCTACGAATCCTTTGGACAATTCAGCCGTTTGGCAATGCCAGTTGTGTCCACACAAGTTATCTGCAAAGCAAATTAATTTGGGTAATGCTGCTTTGCAGGAGGAACTTAATTCATTAAATAAAAGTTCACCTCGATTTTTAGAAGAGTTCCTGCTAAGATATCGCGATACTTTACATGAAAAGAATACACATGTTTTACAAGTAAAATATGCGCTTATTCAACTCTACGGTAATATCTCCGGTTTTTATTTGCATGGTAAGCATAATTTTACTTATTCAGCTAATATATATATAGTGGATTTTGTTCAATAAGAAATGAATGATGCTGCAATTAAACGAAAAATCGAATTGTGCCTAGAATTACTAGAGGTCGCCGATGTAATTGACGCTGGCTGGAGTATTTTCAGAGGTAATATACTAATGGATCTGCAGGAAGCTTCAGTAATGCAAGCGAAGAACGAATATCTAAATGGGCTTCTAACTCGTGAAGCTGTCCAAGTACAGTCAATTTTTCGATTAACTGTATTTATTTTTGAAAAAAATATATTTTTTAGGAAAAACTTGCAGAAGCTATGCAATTATTAAATGAGGCCATGAATATTATGAAAGTAAATTCGGACGTAGAGTCGCTCTCCTTCGAACGTATACAGCGCTTAGCCAAAGAATTGGACGTGGATATTTGAAGACAGCTATAATTCATTTTCGATCGTCTAAAAGTGTTTTAATAAGTACTTAAAACAACTCTACACGTAAAATTATCCGCACTATTTTGCGCTCTGTTGTTCGCAAATGCTAATGAACAGAACTGTGGAATGACTGAAATGGCTACAAATTTTTCGAATTGTTTTAATTCCATTATGTTCTTTCATTGGTTTTGTTTGCTTGCTAAATATTTTAAACAAAATTTTTCCGCAAGTAAATTATTTATTATTTATTTGTAAACCGTAATTAAAGTACAATTCTTTTCAAATTTTTGCCTTTAAATATAAATCAAATATGTTTTCCTCCGATAAATAAAATAATCGTTGCATAGAGTTGTAATTTTCGAATCTATTCTTTTAGTTTTATATTAGCTTAAATCTTAAATTCTGCAACTTGTATATAATGCGTCCTTCAACTTATTCAGTTTATATGTAATGTGCACTTCAACTTGTTTCGCAATATTTTTTAAGCATTCCTACACGACACCAAAAACAGGATATATCTATTTCGTCATAATCACTCTATATAGAAGAAAAAAAATCTAATATTAGAGAGCCTATTACTTGAATAATAAATTTATGTATACGGAGGCAGCAGTAGTTATAATCTTGAAACTTACAAAATTTTTTCGTATTTCAAAATTTAATTTCTTTGTTTGTAGACTTTCATTTCCTACGTACATCATATATGTTTAATGAATGCTAATACTTGTTATACTTGAATTTATAATGGTATAGAATTAAGCAAATGTCTAGTATTCTTAAATCTGTATGCAAACATTTCATGAGAACTTAGTTTCCGTACAATAAAACCGACTTAGAACTTCGAAATTAACGCAATCTCTACACGAAACAGTAAATGATAAAAGTGAAATTTTTGCTGGCAAGCATTGTTACTTGGCATCACTCACACAGCTGGTAGTTTTGACTTTGAGAGATAATACTCGTATGTGTAGAAAAATATATATTAAGCTGAAGCAATTATAGAAAACAGTAACTGAAACACAACAATTATTACTTTTGCTCTCATCTGAAAATAAAACAAATAAATTGTGAATTTGTTAAATTATGGCGAATATAACAGCAGCGGTTATAGCGAACCGCAATAAAAAGCATTTTCTTGGCGTGCCAGCTCCCTTAGGTTATGTTGCCGGCGTAGGTCGTGGGTAGGTATAGATCAGTCATGTGCGATGTATGAATAATCGACGTACCCCTTTTAGAGCCACTGGATTTACTACTCGATCTGATATTGGTCCAGCACGAGATGCGAATGACGTATCTGATGATCGCCACGCACCACCTGCCTCAAAACGTAAGAAAAAGGATGAAGAAGAAGAGGAGGATGAAGATTTGAATGATTCGAATTATGACGAGTTCTCTGGCTACAGTGGGTCATTATTTTCAAAAGATCCTTACGATAAAGACGACGAAGAAGCGGATGCCATTTACGATTCTATTGACAAGCGTATGGATGAAAAGCGTAAAGAGTATAGAGATCGTAGGCTAAGAGAAGATTTGGAACGATATCGCCAAGAGAGGTAATCCAATCCGTATATATTGTATAAATGGGAGCTTATAAGATTTTAATAAGAAAAAGTTCTATGATTTCTTCTGAATCATGTAAATACTTCGGTTTTCATTCTATTTAGACCAAAAATTCAGCAACAATTCTCGGATTTGAAAAGATCGTTAGCCACGGTAACTGCGGAAGAATGGTCTAATATCCCCGAAGTGGGCGACAGTCGTAATCGTAAACAGCGTAATCCCCGAGCAGAAAAATTTACACCTCTACCAGATAGTGTATTGGTTCATAATTTGGGCGGAGAAACAACTTCAGCCATAAACCCCTCGTCAGGATTAGCATCAATGGTTCCTGGAGTAGCTACGCCTGGTATGTTAACGCCTACTGGAGACTTAGATCTGCGTAAAATTGGCCAAGCCCGGAACACGTTAATGAATGTGAAGTTATCTCAAGTATCTGATTCAGTCACTGGTCAGACAGTGGTTGATCCTAAAGGATATCTTACTGACTTGCAAAGCATGATTCCTACGTATGGAGGAGATATTAACGATATAAAGAAAGCTCGTTTGCTCTTAAAGAGTGTTAGAGAAACTAACCCTAATCATCCACCTGCGTGGATTGCCTCCGCCCGTTTGGAAGAAGTCACAGGAAAAGTGCAAATAGCTCGTAATTTGATAATGCGGGGTTGTGAGATGAATCCCCAGTCTGAGGACCTTTGGTTAGAAGCAGCACGTCTGCAGCCAATCGAAACTGCTAAAGCGGTGATTGCTCAAGCTGCACGACATATTCCCACTTCTGTGCGCATTTGGATCAAGGCTGCAGATTTGGAAATGGAAGTTAAAGCAAAGCGGAGAGTTTATCGAAAAGCTTTGGAACACATACCCAATTCAGTTCGTTTATGGAAAGCAGCCGTAGAACTAGAAAATCCAGACGATGCTCGAATTTTATTGTCTCGAGCCGTCGAGTGCTGCAACACTAGCGTAGAATTATGGCTAGCTTTAGCAAGACTTGAAACATATGATAACGCTAGAAAAGTTTTGAACAAAGCTCGAGAAAATATTCCGACTGATCGCCAAATATGGACTACTGCTGCGAAATTAGAAGAAGCTAACAACAATATTCACATGGTTGAGAAAATTATTGATCGCTCGCTTACTTCTCTGGCAGCCAACGGTGTTGAAATCAACAGGGAGCATTGGTTCCAGGAGGCAATAGAAGCAGAAAAATCTGGAGCAGTACGTTGTTGTCAGGCCATTATTAAGGCAGTCATAGGGATAGGTGTAGAAGAGGAAGATCGTAAACAAACGTGGATGGACGATGCGGAATATGTAAGTAAAGAGTTCTATAACAGTTGCAGATTTAAATTGATTCGAAAATTAATAACAATATTGCTTGTTGGTTTCATTCGGTCGTAGTTTTATCATCTCGCTAGAGTTCATTAATTCTTTAGAACAAAATTTTCTCCAAGAGTTTTTTTTTTTTGTTACAAGAATTTTAGCGAGTCTTTAATCATAAGTCTAACGTTGGAAGCGAATACAATTCTCTTTGTTTCCTTATTTCTTCCAGTGTGCGAAAGAAAATGCCTTTGAATGTGCGCGTGCTGTTTACGCTCACGCTTTACAAATTTTTCCATCCAAGAAAAGCATTTGGTTGAGAGCCGCCTATTTTGAAAAAAATCATGGTGCACGCGAATCTCTAGAAGCGTTACTGCAAAAAGCTGTAGCACATTGCCCGAAATCGGAAGTATTATGGCTGATGGGAGCCAAGTCGAAATGGTTAGCTGGGGATGTACCTGCTGCTCGAGGAATACTTTCGTTAGCCTTCAAAGCCAATCCCAATTCGGAAGATATTTGGCTAGCAGCTGTCAAATTAGAATCAGAAAATTCTGAGTATGAGAGGGCTCGCCGCTTGCTAGCTAAAGCGCGTGGATCGGCTCCAACTCCTCGTGTTATGATGAAATCCGCACGCTTAGAGTGGGCTCTTGATCGATTAAGTGACGCCTTGCGATTATTAGACGAAGCTGTTGAAGTTTTTCCTGAGTTTTCTAAACTATGGATGATGAAAGGACAAATTGAATATCAGCAGAAGCGCATCGAAGAAGCCAGTCAAACTTACAATCAAGGCATAAAAAAGTGTCCGTCTTCAGTTCCGTTATGGTTACTTTCAGCTAACTTGGAAGAAAATCGGGGTGCTCTAACTAAGTCACGGTCTATTTTAGAAAGGGGTCGCTTGCGCAATCCAAAAACACCTAAGCTATGGTTAGAGGCTATCCGTGTAGAACTGCGTGCAGGCCTTAAGGAGATTGCGGGCACTATGATGGCGCGAGCGCTTCAAGAGTGTCCTAACTCTGGCGAGTTGTGGGCTGAAGCAATTTTCATGGAATCTAAACCATCAAGAAAAACAAAATCTGTAGATGCTCTCAAACGATGTGAACATGACCCGCACGTGCTTTTGGCCGTATCAAAATTATTTTGGTCTGAACATAAATTTTCAAAATGTCGGGATTGGTTTAATCGAACGGTAAGTATACGTTCATAATTATGCATACCCATTAGATAACAGTTTTATAACTTACTGTAGGTGAAAATTGATCCTGATTTGGGAGACGCTTGGACTTATTTCTATAAATTCGAACTGCTCCATGGTAGTGAAACTCAACAAAAAGAGGTATTGGAGCGTTGTATTGCAGCCGAACCGAAGCACGGTGAAGTTTGGTGTACGGTCAGCAAAAATATTAAGAATTGGTGCTTTAAAACTCCTGACGTTTTAAAAGCTGCGATCAAGGAGCTTGCTATACCCATATAAGATTTCTTTCAAGTTACTTAAAAAAAAAAGAAGAAAACTCATTCTTGGCATTACCAATTGTAATTAAGAAATAATTTTTAAAACAATTTCGATGGGTTGTTAAAGAAGTGCATGTTTCTTAAGTTTTTTAAGCAAATTTGCCAAAAGTTACTTTCCGTGATGTAAAAAACCCCAATATCAAATATGAATTTAATATTACAAAAAAGCGTCAAATTAACGATTTTTTTTTAAAGATAAGTATTCGTTTTTCGAGAATTCATCTTCAGAATACATTTTCAAAGATAGAAGGTGAACTAAATGTTGACCTTAAAAGATCTGCTGAAGACCATGTCAAGATTAAAAATGAAGAGCGACATTGGAAGTGACCGCATCCATGCTATACAATTATAGTAAAGTATTCGTTAATTTTATGTGCATGTATTAGTAAATTATTACTTCTGCGTACGTATTTATATATTAACTATTTGTAAATATCTTCAAATACATCATAAATAAATTCACAGCGTCATCTCTTACAAGCTACTAGCTATTAAACCATTAAAAATTGTCGAACATTTTCAATTTACTTGATGTTGCAAGCAAATTGCAGAAATTGCACGAAATTTTAATATTTAATAATTTCTATATATTATATCATTAGCTTTTGACAGGTTAGTTATATGTTCTTGACCAGCCTGACGCCCTTTTTTTTTCCTAAATTTAAAAACGCTCAGGTCATGAAAATGAAGCGAAACTTGAAACTTAAAATTCAATTGTGAATTGAATGTAATCGGGCCATGTAAGTGCCTACAAAACAAAACAAAACTAATAAACTAATTAACGAAATTATATTGACTTGTGGTGTGTATGGTGGAGCGTGTAGAGTGATGAGCAAAAAACCCCCACTCTTGCTTTTATAAACGGAGGTGTTCTTAGCTTGTGTTGTGTTGTGGGCGGGTCCGTTGACTGGTTTCGTCGACTCTCGCCTGTTGACTATTGCGAACAGAAGAATATTTGTGACATAAATCAACAGAAAATGACAGTTCACGGAAGGACACGGAAATATAGCTACATGGACTCAGTATTTAATACTGATGGCGAATATATATATATATACTTAAGAGGGTCCGTGAAGCCTGCATGTTGCAGACAGCAGTCGATTGTTTTTGTCTTCGTACAAGTACTGTAGGATCGCCTATAGAATGTACGTGCAAATTTTTATAGGTTAAGAGTAATGAGTAAAAAAAAAAAAATTTTTTTTTTTTTTTACTTTCAATTCATGACATAGTAGGCGTGTCCTCCGATACATTTGGCCCGGCCCAACTTCAATGTCGACCTGCGTGTAACAACTTTCAATATTCTTGCCAAAAAGGAAGCCAATAGTTTGAGCCAATGGCTGAGCTTTTTGCGGTCAAATGGTCACCTTAACCACCGACAGCACACTTATAACGCGATTCAGGATTTGATGATGATCAAGAACATATATATAGTTTACGGGGTCTCCGAAACTTGCATCTGAGTATTGCAATCGCTTTCTATATGTGAAGTAAGGAGTGCTTGATAATTAGCTCAGCACAAAGTATGAGAACGCTGAGTAACATGCCGAACGTGAACATGACCAGAGCATATCGGCATTCTGTTATTCCCACAGAAATGAAACCGCCTACACCACCTTCACATTTAGGTTTTTGAGGAAACCATTTCCGTTCTTCGCGATTCATGAGACCTATTTCACGTTGCCAGCGTAACCTGCAAAAGAAAGGGGTTCAATTTGAAAGCTACTATTGAAAAAAAAAAAAAAAATTAAATGAAATGAGTACTGACTGGCGACGAAAGAGTTCTTTATATGGGAAATTTTTCCGTGTAGGAATGGCGATAATTGGTAATTGAAAAGCTTCCAATTCTTTGAGTCCACATTTTTCCGGCTCATTGAATGTGTCACTAATTATTTGATATCCGGCCTGTAATTCGACTTGATAAGCAAAAAGACCCGTTCGCACTTTTTCCATTCCCACCATAGGGCGTATATATATATTTTCTCCTTTGGAAGCGATTTTTTTATGGTACAAAAGGTTGGTAACAGGATCAGTCGACTCCTGATTATGTAAACATTAATTACTTAATTAACGTTTTCGTTAGAGCGGTTGGAATGGGAAGTTTCTACTCACATTGAAATATATTTTGTTATATACGGTGTCCTGCACGCCAATTTCCAAAGGAGATTGGGTTAAATCGTGGAGCGATTTTATGGCCTCGGAGGGGCTTTGTAAGAGGGCCACAATATTCGCTGAAAATGAGGTAAACAAAAACAAATTGGCGACAAATGTTGTAAAGATGACAATACGGCAAGATCGATTCGTCACGTTTAAATAGAACCCCTGTTGGCACATCGCGCCCCATACAAAAACCGCACAGTCCCAATAATCCATATTATGTTTGTAGGGGGAAAACATTAGTTCAAGGATAAAAACTAAAATTGTGAAAACTATCAGAATGACCAACGCAATCCAAACATCATTTTCGAATGGCATGGCAAATATATTGGCGACTGCGGACAGAGAAGGCTGGCGAAACATGATGCCTGCTCGAATACGATATGTTTCGGCTATAAAGTCGCAAAGTGCAATACGATCAAGACGCATGAAAATGGCCAATTGACCAAAGTCTAGCTCGTAACGCTGAAAGCGTCCCATTAGACCATCAAAAGAACCGTTCGGCTGATGCCAGCCATAATTATCCATTTGATGGGTATTGAAGCTGTAAGTGATTTCAAAAATGGCGTCTTGTATAAGATAATGCATACACGTTGTTGTGTAGTAGCGAGCTTACTGCATATTTAATTTGTTGGCCAATTCTAATGTTAAGCGATTGTTAACTTTAGATATTGTATCGATGTGGCGCAGAGATAGGTCTTCTATATTTGTAAACATGTCGGGAAATGCTATCACCAAGCCGGTATTAAAAGTAATATTCTCTAAATTTTCACGATATGAAATGGCTGATCCGAACTTCTGAAGATCGCCAATCATTTGCCGCGAGTGAGAAAAATTCCTGCTGATTGGTAATTGCTTTGCGGCCTTAAAACTCGCCACTTTAAATATATCCGTGAGTATAAATGATTTGAAAGGCAATACGGCAAGGATTCGAACTTCGCTGTCGGGTGGTATAAATATGTCTGCGTCTTCCAAGGCCGCCACATCGCCACTGTCTTGCGTTACTAACAACCAAAAACGATTAGTTGTAAAATAATTATGCTCAGAGGCAGCTGACCAACGTAGTACGTTGAGACCGCATTCGCTATTAAAGTTTGCCAAAAGAATACCAACTTTAAAGGATAATGCTTTCATTTGAAATTTCAAAGGACGTCTGGTAGCGTTATCGGTGCGAAATGAATTACTTGGGCCATAAATAGGTGCGGCGGGTGCGTCTTTCAGGTAATCCCGGCCGAACCAAACATGTACAGAGAAATCTTGTGCCATCAGGTAAGTCGTCAGAGCATCGGTTGATAAATTTAAAGAATCTAGAAAAAGGAATGCTTAGGTTACGATAAAATTTATATAAAATTCTTTTCAAAAACACAATAATTGCATGGGCAGATAATCAGATCAATGCTTCGCACATTCTGATATCGATAGAAAGCAGTCAATATCTCGTACAATAACGCTGGGTCTTTAGCTTGCGGTAGTGCGTTTACGGAGTTCGATGGACTGCAAATAACGGCAGAATTGAAAGTCAACCATATTATCATTGTTACCGTTAATAGTTTCATTATGAAATTGTTTTTTTATTTTTTTTTTTGTATTATTGGTTGTTCTTTCCGTTATTCTAATGCAGTCCCTATCCGTATCCCAGTCAAAGTTATTTGAAATAAGCTTTTATTTGGATTGTTTTACTGTCTAACGAGGATAGGAAAATCCATGCATACAAAGATGTGTGCGTGCATTTCTGATGCTTTATTAGGAAAAATTGTTCAAATTAATTCATTTTGATTTCTAATTGAATTCAGATAATTGCTCTTTGCATGCAACTTGCAATCGAGGCAAAATCAAATTCACTTAATATGTGCTTAGATAAGTGTAGGCGACAGGTGTTTGTAACGATTTCTAATAGAATTTTACAAAATAATTCATTGGCATTGTAAAGCATTAAGTAGAAATGGATCTCTGATCTATGTTTAAAGGACACCTGCACTCTTATTATACCCATCACGGAAGGATGAGAAGTATATTCATTTTGTCAAAACGTTTGCAACGCCCAGAAGGACGCATCAGAGACCCCACAAAGTATATACATATACATATATATATATATATATCTGCATCAAATTCTTAATCGATTTAAGCATGTCCCTCTGTCCGTTTATGTAATGTCTGTTGTAAATATTCCTCTGGCCGTAAAAATAAAGCTATCGATTTCAAATTTGGTAGAAACCTAGTAAGCGTTTCCACGCAGGTTGTATTGAAGATGGGCCAAAGCGATCGGAAGACGCAGGCCCACAGCACCATGTAAAGGTATTGAAGAAGTAAAGTATATAACTTCTTGGCCAGTTTCAAGCGTAAACTTTTCGAAGGGCACGCCTACAACACTCACATCCCACTACGACAAAAACGTTTATTTTGAAAATAGAAGGAATCAACTGCGTCCACTCAATTGTAGAGCGCGCAAGAATTTTGTTCTTTTATTTCTTTTGTATTTATTTAGGATAAACGGTGATGGGTACAAAAGATACGGTCCCGATCGAATTTAATTTTCTTACTCGTTTTCATTTATTTTATATAAATTAAAAATTCTTACGTAAAAATTTAATTTTTTTTATTTGCTTTAATTTTTTTTTTTTTTTTTTTTCAATTATCGGGAGGTTCACGAGTTGAAATTTCAACAATAGTAGAGTGTACTTCGGTTGTAGCTATGGCGAGTGCTGACTGAGCAAACAGCCTCAAGCTGAGGCCGCTCTCTCTCTTTTTTTCCTTCACTTATTTTTAATCCCTGAGTGTTTGGACGTATTGAAGAAAAACAAGTAAGAAAATTATATCGGGTTGCGACCGAGTCTATTATACCCATCATCGTTATCGCACAAAAGATTGAAAGGGAAAATATAAATTTGGATACACCGTAATATTCAGTGGTCGTGCCTGATTTTTTCTGTTTTTGTATAATAAATTTGTGGAAAATTGTAACGTGCGTCTATTATAGTTCATGAGCAATGAGTAAAAGACACGGAAAGCAGAGATATTTTCAGGTTTGGTTGTATAGACGTGTGGGCGTTGCAGTGTAGTGCAGTGTGTTTTATGGCCAGCTTGATATCTACTTCTTTGCGAACCGGTACACATTGTACCACAGATACGACAAAGTTAGTGATACGAAGGCATGGCCGAATGGATAGACGAACGGACGGACATGGTTAGGTATATACCGAAATACACTATATAATATTAAATTTTGACATATTATAATATTGGGTAGGTGTGGCAAATGTTTTCTATTTTTGTACAGGTACTACAGCATCGCCCATAAAGTATATCTACAAATTTTTGAAGATTATGAGATTTGTGTGCTGTAGTTTACGAGTAATGAGCAAAAGAATTATATGTCGTTTCCTTTGGAAAACAGAGGTGTTTTCAGTTTGCGTGCTGCTGTCCGCGGATCTTTTCACCGATTTTGCCCATTTTCGCATGCAAGAACTTCCAATATATTTTCCAAATTTCAAGTCGGTAGCTTCATTTCTGCGTCCAGGAGAATGTTTGAAACAGACATTACACAGACCGACGAACAGATGGCAATGGTTAAATCGATTCAGAATTTAATGCTGATCAAGATACTCTTTGTGGGGTTTCTACAGATTTCTTCTGGGCGATGCAAACGTTTTGATGTTATAAATAGACCGCTCATCTTTCGATGATGCGTATAAAGAAACAAAGAAAAGTAATCATAAATATTAAAATTTTAAATACTAGAAAGGTTTGAAGGTCTGTTCTTATGTTAGTTGATGCCAACAAATTTAAAATTAACAAACTCAAAATTACCTAAAAGAATGAAGCGTAACGTTGTTATGATTACCTGCGAAAATAAAATGAGAAGAAAGACGACACAAAAAATATATATTTGTCTAATATATATGGCATAATATGAGAGACTATATTAACAGTATGTATGACATGTATGGGAGGGAATGGACGACTCTCGAACATATGGAGCAAAGTAAACCAAAGAGTATACTAACATTAAAGCGTTCAAGGCGTCTAGACATCTATTGTCAACCTGGTCGTTAACAATACTGCCGAGCTAATTAATATGCGTTTACCCGGTCGTGAGTTCTGTTGATCATTTCGTTTGTAAGTGTGTCGAGTTCATCGTACTTTATATGGGCACGTTACAGCTTTCTGGTCGCATAAGCACACAACATATTTTAGGAACGAAATAATAAGACTTTCCAACATTTTCTTCAAAATTATAGCGACGAAACTCTTGGGGACCTTTACATTTAATTTCATGCTCTTTCATTCTTATTATTCGTGTGGGGAAGAATCCCATTAAAGGAGCGTGTGCTTACATGCATAGTGTATACGTACAACAGAAAACAACGTTTTTGATCTTGGAACTTTACGTGGGTCGGCGAAAATCTACAATCAATTTACTCGAGGAGAGGGTAAAATAAATTGTACATTGTATTAGATGTGTGTCGTCGTATTGAAAGGTCCCAATATATGAAAAAAAAAGTTTTAGAGTGACTTGCGGACTTCTAGAGGCGGCACGCCCCTGGCAAGAATAGGCACTATATTCGACTTTCGTTAACCTTATCGATCCTCGTCGAGTGTTGATGTGGTTGTTGTCAGTTGTCAGCCTGGCATGTCTAGGAAAGCACCAAATAGTCTGCTTCGAATCCTTTTATATCTTAACTGATGAAATACGTAGCCTAGTTGGTGTTGCTTCGGCTTTTCTTATATAAATTTGCAGGCTTAACTAGTGATCAATGCTTCGAAACGGACGACGTACTCGCACCTAGTTAATCGAGAGCGAATGGGGTTACAGTAGGCTATTTAATTTTACAATATCCACTATGATCGTGATCCTTTAGAAAGTTTGGGAAGCCAATCATATCTCCCACACAAAATGTAGGCGATCATTTTATCCATTATACCAAGTTATTAAAGATCTGCATTCAGGCCAAGCAAAGGTTCAACATTAATTGCAGTAAATCGGATATGTTTCTAACATTCTACAATAGTGTTACGAAAATCTCACCCCCTTTTACAGCTGGGGACTGATGAAGAGATTAACAATAATTGGTAGAAAATTTAGGTAAAAAAGGTATTAACACAAAAATTTTGCGAGGGTCTTAGGCACTGATAACTTGCTTGTAAAAGTGTATATAAGCAGAACATATGCGAAAGGCAAAATCAGTTGAGTTAAGGAAGTTGAATCGTAATTTCCAAACGGACAGAAGAAGCATTGTTCCTGTCAAATAATTACTAAATAGATCTTCTAAGAACTTAAAATAAAACCTATACTATAACCTAAAAATCGCAACGGTACAAGTTTAATCTCAAGGGGAGTGGAGTAAAATTCGTGAAAATCACAAGAGATAGTCTCTCGCTGCAATGCAATGATATCTTGCACGAGCGAACAATAAGATAGTGAGAGAAAAAGCAAGCAATCAAACGGCTGTTAATTAACGGCACTACTACCATTATGAATAAGAGAAGCTTATCAGTAATTCGTTCTGTTAAAGTGATCGCTCCTCTTGCTTTTAGATTGATCTGTTAAAGCAATAAGACAAGAAGAGAGAGATTGTGTGAGCGCTGATGTCGTATAACCTCGATTTTCCTTGCATTGTATAATCGTATTAGAAAAAAATTTGTAATTTTAATATCTGATCACTATTTAGTCAGCCCTGTATATGTATGTAAGTCGTTTGTGAAGGTAAGTCACCGATATTGTCGCTATTGGCATTTGTGATCGGTCAATTTTTAAAGGCGAGTTTACTCGTGCTCGGATTTCATATTGACTCAGGTTGATTCGCAGATGAATTGGTAGGCGTAGAGTTTGTCGCGGAGAGGATATTGTCGTTCAAAAATATTAACAAGTAAGGTCTTGGTTAACATTTCGTAAGAAATTGCGAAGATAGAGAAGGGAAGAAAGAAAGAAAGAAAGAAAGAGAGAGAGAGAGAGAGAGAGAGAGAGAGAGAGAGAGAGAGACAGAGAGAGAGAGAGAGGGAGAGAGAGAGAGAGAAAGAGAGAATTGAAGTTCATTCGACAAAAAGGTACAACAATTATCACGAAAATTGATCCTTTGTAGAGCAGAAAAGTCTAAGTTGTGGTGATAACTGAATGAATTGACCCATAAAATTGTAGTAATTCCATACAAAAAGGAACTCCATCATCTATGTCTATATTTGGATCCTGCGCTAAGTACAGATTACACTTGCACTTACATTAGGTTGCGTTTTGGGTCAATGAGTAAAAGACACGGAAAGCAGAGATATTTTCAGGTTTGGTTGTATAGACGTGTGGGCGTTGCAGTGTAGTGCAGTGTGTTTTATGGCCTGCTTGATATCTACTTCTTTGCGAACCGGTACACATTGTACCACAGATATCCACTTCCCCATAAATACGCACATGAAAGATATGCCTTTATATAGAAACAAGATGTAATTTTTGTGTTCTTTAATAAAAATAAGAACTATGTTAGACAATTTGGTGTAGGGCAGTGAAAGGTCGGACTTGCCGGACTACAATATTCTTACTTGTTTTTATTGATTGAAATGTCTTAAAGGTGAGAAAAAAATAGAACACGATTTAATTTGCAGAAAGTTTAATTGATTGCATGGTTAATTTAAATATTTAACATTAAACCTATCTGCGTAAATATATCAATGTCTTTACCTAGCCAACCGTTACAATTAATTCACAAATAATGGCCTTGGTCTTAATAGATTGAGCAGTGGTGTGAGTTTGGTTTTTTTTTTTTTTCAAATTAAATGATGCTAAATGCGCGCATATAATGCGGTTTACAGTTGTGCACATTAGAGTTGATCCAGCGTTGCTATTCAGCGTTGAAATCTTATTTTCCTGCATCTGTAGAAGATAAATAATTCTCCCTTGTTAGGAGGTGTACAACACCTTCGTATTTGGTATCGGCAACAAATGAGAAGAATATATGTGCTTGTGAAGTTCTTGAGAAGCGTTAACAATTTAAAAAACATGGAGAAAAAAAGGAGAAATTATTGTCCATTTTTTCGCATATTTATCCCGCTATTGCTAAAGTAGATGGATCACAACTGTTCTCGTTCATTGTATTTCTCGCTAGAGAGTATAACCTTCGCTAAGAAAAGGGCAAAGAAAACACAAATTAACTTAACACTTAACACCTGAGTAAACTGTAGCAATTGCAGGGGGGTGGTATTCAGAAGCACATGCCATTGTTGTGCTAACCAGTTCAAAGTGAAATTACTAAAGCCCCGGAATTTGTAGGAGAACGCGGCGTTGCGAGCATCTCTCTGGCACAGACAATTATCTTATATTATGACAACAAACAGATGGCCAGGGTGTGATGTTGATTTAAATCCCGTGCATGGACTACCTGTTAAGCTGAACGATGACTGTTTATGAATTATATGCGTATATAGTTGTGTACGTGCGTGTGTATGTACGTTGGATTTGATTATGCACTCATTACGTACATGCATTGTGCATGAACATAATATAGTAGAATGAGAGGTGTTGGCGCTAAAGTGAATTACTCGAACAGTCGCTAGTTGCTGCGATACAGAGAAAATTAAATTTTAACCAGCATTCGAGCGATGCGCATCGGTGTACTGGGAAACTTATAAGAGGCTTATAGTCGCGTATTTCAAGCTCGTTTTTAATCAGGATCCAATGCTTACGCCTTAACCGTTGGATTCAATTTTCTTGTTTTGCCCTCTTCTTTATTCCATCTAGTTTTAATATTTACATGTTGACCATTTGCCGTAAGGATATATGCGAACATGAAGGCAATACATATAGAGTCTTTCAGGGAAAATAAGCCTTTATATGGTAATAACACACTTCACCTACATTACTAAGTAAGCAATCATTTTGGCCCAAGTGTGTGGAATATTTAAGCATAGGCCTAACTTGCGTATTGCGTTTTCACTTATTCGTACTTAAATTTAATGACAATATGTCAATTTATTTAGAGACCATGTAATGGACGCTTCTTTTTAGTGTTAATTATTGCAACCATGTAATGGACGCTTCTTTTTAGTGTTAATTATTGCAATCACACACAGCTAACGGAGAATTTAAATCAAACCATAGGCCGCAAAGTCAATGATACTATGCATACTGAATATATCAACGATGTTATGTGTCTTTCTAAGAGTTTTCGGATATTTATCCGAGTTTTGCACTTTTCGTGTGGAACCGAAATACTCTCTGTACTCTATGTTCCCGAAAGGGTGGACCGAACGTCAAATTGTGTTCTAATATATCTTTGAACTTATTCAACCGATCAATTTCAAGATGTTCACAGATGCCTAAAAAAATCACGAATGATTGTAAACTTAAAACAAAAAAAAAAAAAAAAATCGAAAATTTCAGTCTGTTTTCATCAGTAAATTATGACCTGCAGTAGACATCAATTTGAAATTTAAGTTGATAGTGATTATTATTCCAAGACTAAGAGTTTAAAACCACTAGTATCTAAGGCTAACGGCTTTATTGAAAGGTCTTTTAAATTGAATTTTTAATTGGAAAGTTCAGGATGATATGTTCGCAATCACAACAAAGAAATAAAGTTGTAATCGTCTTAAGACGGATCGAACTGGATGTTCTCGTTCGCCGATCTCGACTGAAGAGAAAAGAAGCTGCTTAAGATAATATGTACGCAAGAAGAACACGCAGAGCGTAATTAACTTTCAAACTTCTTTGCTGTCAGTTGGCAGCTCAGTTATATATTTTCAATATATTTTCAATACATAGTAAAACTTATGAGTATTTATACTCTACACCATTAGTTGTGCAGGTTATATTAAATTACTGGGGATATATAATATATAATATATCAGGCCCAGAAGAGTTTGATATAGATGCACTATTTATTATATCGATCGATTCAGAATCGCTTACTTGCTAAGCTTCTCTGTCTGTCTGATGTCCATCCACATAATTTTCTATTTAAACTACAGATCGCAATTTTTCAAATATTTTTAATGAAGTTCAGCACATTCAGACATGTTTTGGAGTAAGAATGAACGCTGAACGCTGAACGCTGAAAGAGATTCAAACCGGAACCCGTTTTCGATTACTTACCATATAAAGACTACTCACCGTATAAAGTCGTTAAATGAAACAAAATAAAAACAACATGACATTGGTAGTGGATCTGATGATCGATCTTAGTCGGCTATAACGTTTTTACTTTCGTTGATTTTATCTTTAGTTTTTATTTCATTTCAATTTTTGTTTATTGCGCATGCATTTTAAAATTAAACCATATATATATTTATGTAAATTTTCATGTATATCACAATATTATTTATTTTCAATAAGGACACAGTTATCGTATGTGGATGCTGTATGTTGTACTAGTTACTATTTAATACTTTATTTGCCGTTTTCCTGTGGCGATGTTTTATAGGCATTTTGCGCCAAAATCGAAACTAATACCATTTCAATTAGTATTAGAAGATTGATGATTGCTGCACGAGAAGTTAAAATAATGGATTTCAAATACACAGAGGATAAATAAAGAGAGGGAACTTACTTTGCTTATAAACCGTATGATTCATGGGATACGAGTTACCCAAAGTGACGCTATTTAACTGACTATCTAATAGCATGTATTGTAATTTACATAGCAATAAAATTAATTGCAAACAAAACATTTTTTTCTATATGAACGTTAAAAGACAAAAGAAATTTATCATCAATAAAAGTAATAAAATAAAATAAAATAAAAGAAGAAAAAAAAAATAATAATAATAATAATAATAATAATAAAAATCACTAACTTACCATTAAACCGCACCCTGAGCGCATTGTGGTAACTACTCGTACTATGATATTTAAAGCCCAAATTCCCAGTAGAATAGAGCAAACAATGAAAGGCATAAAATATATCATAACATTTTTATACAGATCCTGAAATGCTTATAAAATGTTAATTACAGATAGTAAAAGGCAACGGAACAATTAATTATTGATAAACAATAGCTTACCTGTTCGCCGTAGTAAATGAGATTTAGAACGAGCATAATCGATCCTTGAATAAACGGCATTTGCCATATCATGTAGCGGAGTATGCATAATTTAGGTTTCGATGGCATTGCGTTCGGAAAGCATCGACAGCAACAGCAACAGGGTGGCGTATTAAATACGAGGGCAGCAGCATCAGTTGATTTAATATAATTGGCTTCAGATTCTATATAGCGAAAGCACAATTCCCTAAGTGCCACAGCCCCGACTGTGAAACACAAATGCATAACTGTATGGCATATTAACCAGGCCTTTGGCACAAGTATGGTAGCTAAGGCAGCACAACCAATACATGGATACAATGAACATAAAAATATCGAAGGTCCCCATTGCGTAGCATCAACTTGCTTAAGTACTTTTGCGACGGTAGTGCAGAAAATGGAAATGTTTAGAATCACTAAAAGAGCAGCGACAAATATGGACAGCGTGATAAATGGCGTTAGATCTGATCAATTGTAAGAAGAGGAAAATCATTAAAAAACACATCAAAATTTTATTAAATTTCGGGCAAAAGAATTTATTTATTTAATTATTACTTACTAATATAATAGTCCGTTAAGGTGGGATGGTCATAAGTGCTCTCGATAATTAAATTAAAATCATTTGTGGAATTTTCCGGAATTTTTGAATCCCTTTGTGAATCAAGCATCATATATGTATATAATCATGCATACAATTGGCATAAGTTGGCTTAGATATTAAATATTATTATATTAATTCACTACATGGATATATGTGGGAATAATTAACTTATTTCATACTTTCCGATGTTCCGATATCTATAAAAAATAATTAATACTTTATTTGTTTGTTTTTTGAATGGTGAACCGGATTAGATATCTATACCTAAATGTGTTGTTTCTTTTGAAAGCAAGCTAACAGTGTAATCGTTTTCAGAGTAAATAAAGAAAACGAAGAAATATAGAAAAAACTTACGATCATCTTGATAGAGACAATGTTCACTATATTTTGGAGCACAGTCTATCTATCCCCTAATAATTAATAAACATAAACAAAAGAAATGGACCGACGGACTTATGAGATGATGATCAAGAAAAAAAAAAAAAAATATATATATATATATATATATATTCCTTGTGTTCAGATGACTTTTCATCTTACTCGAAAAATATTTATTTATTCATCGATATCTATTTCGTTGAATATCATTATCAGCATCTTCTCGGCCTATTCTGAAGAGCTTGAATCACTCATAAATATTTTTCTTTTTGCCACAAAGTAGACTCGCCAAACGTCATAGTGAACATTTTAAGTGAGTTAGAGCATTTAATTTTATTATTCAGATCCTTTGATTCAAATCGCCAAGCCCGCCAAGATACATCTGTACTCTACATCTGCCAAAAACAAACTCTAAATGCAAAATGGCTGATAATATCAACACGTGGTGGGGCCGTGTGCATTAACATAACAAAAAAAAAAACCAAAAAAAAAAAATTCGGAAATCTAATATACATAGGCTAAGAAATATGAAAAAGTCAGCTTTATTTTTGAATATATTTCGTACACGAAATCGTAATGTAACGATGTTGCGGCAAGAGCCAGTCTGCGCGACTTTAAATCTCAATGTGACAGCGTTTACTTTCGTCTTAGTTATAGTGAGCACTTAGTTGGTAAACGCTGCCCACATCACCATCTCTCCATATCTTTTTTGCTTTCCTCGCTTATTTCTAATCCTCATCGTGTTATACCTTAACGCGCCTAACTCCTGACTGAGACTGAGACTTGCAAAATTAGTAAATAAAATATGTTGTAATAGAGATTTGCGACAAACGTCTAGCAAAATATGTATGTGATCATCAGTTAAGACATTGCGTGTAGGTATATGCCAAGTTTCAACTTTCTAACTGATTCGCTCTTGAGTGTCACGAAAGACAGTGGGAGAGTATAGGCTCAAGTAAATAAATCGCATCTGAATATTACGTTGATCTAGAGGTCTGCGATGTGTGCGCACTGAAATTTGCAAGCTATAACTAGACTAGATTTAAATCAAGCAAATTTTTGTGCCGTTCGTTTCCTTAATCAGTGGCTTTAGAATCGTGTAACTTTGATAACACTAACGCCCTATATCAAGCTAACGTCTAACGCATGTGAGAGGTCACAGTTCGTAGATAAGTGAAATCGAGATATGTTTTAATTCAGTCGAAAGTAATTACGTTTTGCAATTGTGTTAAAATTCTGAAAAACGTTGATATATAATATATTCCAAAATGACTTTAGTCAAAACGATTACACTTGGCACGCACGTTACATGGGGTAAAGATGATGGAGATGAAAATTGTTTGTTTCTCTTCATTCGCGGCATTTCAATGTTACAAACATGCTGAGCTTTCACCAATTGATTTCGTAAAGTCGACGCAAATCTTTAGAGACCAGCGCGTTTCATTTTATGACATCATTGCGGAAGTAAGAAGAAGAAGAAGAAGTAAGTACTGATTGTGAAACAGTTTCAAGCTCTTGTTTGACTATAGGAGAAAAATGATATTGGCGTAGGGTACGAGTCATGTGAATGTAATGGAACGGAATCTTTGATGAAACAAAACGAAATCTGGCCATTTTTGAAAATACTGTTAACGCACGATGCAAAGTATATCATATACGGCAATAAGTTGCGAAGAATACCGTGATCCAGAGTAAATAAAGCTGAAGAAAAAGTTCGGGATTGATTCCTTCTGTTCGATGAGTTGCTCCAACTTGGTCAGACGGTTTGTTCCTCTTCCTAGTGACGAGAAAAAAACAAAAGTATCATCATTCATCGCGACAGTGCCAGGTCATTCGCATCGTTAATCGTCCTCCGAGAATTAAAAGAACTTGAGAGCAAAAATTTCGATTCGTTCACTATATAGCCTGCACCTTGTCACATCCGACTATCATTTGTTTCATTTTTTTGCGAAACTCAATTACTGGTATAAAACGATAGCTTAAAAAGAAGTCGGTGAAAACGATTCGATTCAATTTTTTACCCACAAATCCCTGAACTTCCGTAATGATGGCATAATGCTTTCGCCAGAAAAATGGCAAAAGGTTATCGATCAAAATAGTTGGGCTTATAAAGTTCGTTTATAAAATGTAAACAAAAAAAAAAATAAATGGCTTTGCATTCTGGTGATAAAACGTAACGAGGCTAATTTTTGTAGCTTTGTACAATCGAACAATGAAAGTACATTCCATTTGCCATTCCGTTTGTCATAATCAGGAGCACATATCTAGCTAACTTTCTTGTTTGGTGGGTGTTCATGATAAAAGCCAAAAACCAAAACCAAAGGATTGACGATCGAAAACTAAGGTTTCGCAGATGCATTTTTAGTTGTGCAGCAGTGATGATGGCCTCACCGATGGCCGATCCTAACTGTTTATTTGATGTATTCAAGTTTTTTAGACTCTCGTCTCCTTAAAAATCTGAAATTTACAAAATTCGAAATAATAGCACAGTCAGCTCGACTATCAATCAAGATAGCGAAGATGCGAAACTTTCATCGATAGAATTACTAAGTCATCATTTCTATTGGGTGAGCACATTTATATGTATAGAAAGATTGATTGGAGTTATTTTTTTTTTTTATAAACTCGCTTATGTAAGCAAATAAAATGTAAACGGATTTCGATTTGGTTGTGTTTATGGTGTTTGTAGTAAAGGTGCGCTTATGCTACACACATGAATTATCCCCAATCCCGTCGCTCCCCTTGCCAAATAACAAAAAAAAAAAAAGAAAAAAAAAAAAAAAAGAAGTAAATAAATAAAAAGAAAAGTAAACGTGCTGGTGCTTCATTTCCATTCATTCAATCTATGTATGTATGTATGTATGTATGTAACCTTGGAAAGACGGTTTTGACGCAACTTGATAGGTCAAAGAAAAATTGCAACGAATATAAAAAAGTAAGTTTTAAAGTAACCAGAGAAACGCAACGAAACGGTAATCTTTAAAGATCTGTGATCGAGTAAGAGACCATTGCTCGCAAATTTTTTATTATTATTACTATTATCAATTTATGGTCTTATAAAGAACTACGATTAATATTATAACAGAATTAATTTTGTTTTTGTTTTTGTTTTTTTAATTTTCAATAATCTATAATTTTTATAAATGTTGACTTAGCCGAGATTTTGTAGAAAAATTACAAATTATGAGAAGACGTTGAACAGAAAATCTACATATATATGATAACAATTGACACTAATAGATGACAATCTGAACTTAGACTTATCTAACATTGCCATAGGGATTGTAGGGGCAGGGCAAGTGTACATACTAATGCATAACATAATAAATGTATAAACGTTTATACATTTATGTTAACATATATATATACGCCACCAAGAGATAATACATTTTTATACGATTTTATCATCTCTATCATCTGTACGCGTAAACTTTTATGGTAAGAGCAGAATAACATTGACAAACAGAGAGACAGACAGACAGACAAAGACATCTAATAAAAAAAGATTAAGAAAAATACGAGAGAAATTGTTTACATTATTTACATTATATTACATATGTTGAGTCGAATATTCTTGCACCTTGCACAGCTTTCGCAATTTCAATCATTTTAGGATCCAACCAAATTAAATAATCTATTCCTTCCTATTCCCACTTTGAAAGATATCTTCTTTCATTTCAAATCAAAATTGGATTTTCTGCTCCCCTAGGATAGGATTCGATAGCAAACGTAATGATTAAAAAGATTATATTATGGGACATGATGGCTATCGGTCGTAACATACTTACAAATATAAAAATTCTGCGCGTTTATAATCATGAAAAATTTAAATTAGATGATAAAACAATACTTTTGTCGTCGTCATCGTGACCATAAGAAAATTTTTTTATATGTGCATAACAGTTCAATGTAACTACACGACGACGACGACAATCATCATATGAAAGAGCAGCGTTTCTTGTTGTTTAACACTTCAATATGAAATATTCAAGTTTTTCAATCATTTTTATAGGATACATGACAAGAAGACAAATATCATATATGTGTTACACACGCGGTGCGAATATATGTGTGCATTAATGAAAGAATATTTCGACAAATTTCGCCGAGAGACCTAGATCTAGGCGAGAATTCGTGTCTTTCGAATTATGTTCGAGATATAAGTAAATTCATTTTCTTTTTTTATCATCTGGACTATAATGTGGTCTCGCGACACTAATTTTCTTTTGTTTCTTGCCAATGTTCATTTAACATGGCAACTGTCAGGGAGAAGATAAAGAAATAGGGAGGTTCTGGCCTTTGGCTGATTGGTGTGTGTCCAATCGGTAAGTATTACTACGCTTTTACCGACTAAGCACTCACTGTAGCTACGAGCAAAGGTACCTTTATCGCACTCTAGATTTGTATCCGCGAACACTGATTGGGTAGCCGCGATTCCTACCTGCTCGTCTACTCAGGCGGAATGAACAATTTGCTTACATATTACTTCGAATCTATTTCATCACCTATGGGAATATTGCCGCGATGCAGGCTATTGCTTTTGTTAGTCTAGTCTAATGGGAAAAATAAAAACCCTTTTAATCATTAAATGCCTTCATGTTAGATCGGTTCATAAGTAACTTTCGTTTCTTTGTCAGACAGTCTTTTTATTAGCCATTTTGTTATACCTCCCGTTGACTGGCGTCGATTTTTCTCCGCCTTTAAAAGTTTCTCGCCAAAGTCGGAAGGATATCTCCGCTGCGTAAGTCGTATCTCCAGAACGGAATTTTACAAACCAATTTCTAACTACCCGATCAGTTATCACTCCTTCACCGTATACGCTGCATATTTTTTCGGCTGTCTCTTAAGCGCTCTTGCTTTATTTAAATGCCCAGAGCATTGCATGTCGAATATGCTTTTTTCTGACTCTCCATTTCAGTGATTAAGAAAAACCGTTGAATGTAACATGCACCACATGGAAAAAAAAAAAAAAAGAACAAGACAAACTGAATCCTCATCTATATGGTGAAACCGAAAACTCGTTTATTTCGATGACTTATAGGGGGCACATGCGAACAATAGATTGTAACCAACTGCATCGGAACTTACTTATAACTCGACCTAATATTTATTTTATTGATTAAGATTTGATGGCAATATCCTCGGCTGTTGCTGAGAACGTAATGCAATCTACCTTAAAAAGAACAAAAAAAAAAAAGAGTAAAATAACAAGTTATTTTACTTAGGTTCGCACGCATTACAGCAGGAGAGATAATACGAACAATTTCACTTACTTCTTATTTATGTTAAAAGGGGAGGAAAGCGAACGAAACTGCTTAGGCGTTAGTTGATGTTTGAAGCGAGCGATGTCTTTTTCAATTTGCTGCTTTTTCTCTTTCTTTTTTTTAATACACACTCGGGAAATCCGCAAAGCAAGCTGGCATGAATAGCAAGCTGTAAGACACAATTTAAATCTATATAATGCGGCATAAAGTTGATCTACCGCTCAAATGTTGACACCACGTAAGCACATGTTTTTTTAATTAGCTATCAACCAATATTTACTCGCCCAGAAGAAAAACTCTTTACACAATGGCATTATCTCGCGAGAATACATACATATATATGTACATTTTATTTGCAAAACATGCGAATAATTCTCTTAAGATATGAAATTAGAAATCGTAATGTGGCAATCTTGATCGATACTATATATTTCCCCTTTTTTATACAAAAAGCAAATTGATCTAAAATTTCTTTCTATTCTTAGCATTAATTAAGAAATGCAGGTTAAGGATACATTAAGATCCCTTCACTGAATTTTAAATTTTTTTTAAAAACTAAAGCAATACGAATTTGTTAACATATCCTATGAATGAACTTTAAATTTAGCATTGCATGTATTCTTATGCTCATCAGCGACGAATGATGGGTATATTCATTTCGTCAAAACGTTTGCAATGCCCGGAAGCAGGCATCACAAACCCCCCCCCCCCCCCACAAAGTATATAATATATTTCTTGATTAGCATCAAAATCTAAATTGTTGTAGGTGTGCACACGTCTGTCCGTTTGCCCATCTGTCTGTTTGCGTGACTTTGTAGTATTTGTGGTAAACAGTCTCCCATTACGAGAAATGAAGATATTGCCAGCAATTTTGCAAAAGAATTTGGAATTGATCTAAACTTTTCGAAGGACACGCCTACAACACACGCACATGCCTATACGATAAAAACTTATTTATTTATTTTTGTTTTTTTTTGTTTAGAGAAAAATCAGCTGCATCCACCTCATATTATAGATTTATACATAACATTTTTTTTCTTTTCCTTCTTTTGTCCTTGTTAGGATAGCGATGATGGGTATAAAAGATTTGATCCCAACCGAATTTTACTTGTTATATACAATACAGCTGCGTACACCACAATCAAGTGGCTTTATTTATTCAAAAATTGTTTCATTGATCAAGTGTATCATCGATTTAAGTGACGTGAGGTTTTTAAGAACACGATTGAATTCTTATGAGGTGAAATAGTTATTGACTTGTGTTTCTACATCGCTTTTACATCCGATTCGTTATTGCGGTTCTTAATAGCCCAAGTCAGCAACAAATCTGGGCATTCTTAGTGCCTCTATAGGCTATTACTCACTTCAAGGTTGGACTGTATACTAATACGAATTTTTTCGTAAATGTCCATTTTTAAATCAATATTTCAGTTGGATGCGCAAGCGTTTTTTGTATGCATTGCATCATTTGTGTTACAAGGGAATACCAAATTTGTGCGTATATGTACAGTGTAAATAAATTGTTTTCATTATATAGACAATATACTGTTTAAGCTGACTTGGACTTATTTATCGGTTAGTGATTAGAAACTGCTTCAAACACTATCGGTTATCTTAGGGGTTGACTTTAGTTTATTTCCGGACGGCTTATGTGAATGGTGTTTTTTGGGCCTATGCTTCGATTCATTATTTTATTTATAAGAGAGCAAGAAAGGGAGAGAAAGAGAGAGAAAGAGAGAGAGAAAGAAAGAGAAAGAGAAAGAGAGAGAGAGAGAGAGAGAGAAAGAAAGAGATAGAGATAATTATGAAGTAATACATGTTTTAAACTTGATATAGATTATTGGATTGGAAGTCAACGGATAGGTTAATTTTTTTTCTTTGTTCTTCCTCTTTCCCGGTAAATGTTATTACATACATAGTGAATATTTAAGATTTAGTCGCCGTGCAAGCTTAATATGGATTATTGGATTGGAAGTCAACGGATAGGTTAATTTTTTTTTTTTGTTCTTCTTCTTTCCCGGTAAATGTTATTACATACATAGTGAATATTTAAGATTTAGTTGCCGTGCAAGTTACGCTTTGCTTATCCCTGAGATCGTTTCGAATTTGTGTCTGTCCCAATATACATAAATGTTTCCATAGTTCAATTACTGAAATCTTTTTTTAATTTGTCGAGAAAACCGAAAAGTCATTTAAAACTAATTAATTCACTTGATTCGTCTATGAAAATTGAATTTGCTAAAATTGTTCATCTATGTGAACACTACCTATATATATATATATATATATGTATGTTACATTACATGATTATTAGTATTATTATTATTATTATTATAATTTTTGTTTCTTGTATTTTTTTTTTTTTTTTTTTTTTGTTTTGCTGTCTACACGCTATTTACTTGCTGTTGCACAATGAAATTTCTGTAACCACTTCTTTTGCCATTAAATACAAATAAAAAAACTGGTTTCAATTTTCTTTTTTTTTTGTTATCTTTCAATAGATAATTCCAAGCGTGTTCGCCTGTTTGCGGCTTCTATACATTTTATTCGGTTTTATATAATTTTCAAACATATAATTATTTCCTTGAAATTATCGATTTGTTTGTTTTATTCAATTTCGTGGATTTATTCGGTTTTCAAAAAGTTTCATATGCAAAATTTTACAACAGCGAACACACGTAAACACTTTCGTCTTCATTAAATATTCAAATGCTACTGATCGTACTGATCGTTGTTATGGTTAACCCAGCATTTCTGTTTTCTTAGGGCTGTTACAATAGGTTCGTCGCTCTCATGCAGAGCTCTTTAACACACACAAAACCGGTGCATACGATTGTTAGCAGACCGATCGATACACACTACTCTTACATATATATATATAAATTAAAAAAAAAAAAATAAAATAAATAAATAAATAAAGAAACTTTTCAGTGTTGAGTATTTATTACGCTAACTTGCCATATGTTGTAATAATCAATGAAAAGAAGAGTCTCCTCGTCATTCAAAATACACAAAATGGCTAAAATAAATAGTGTTCATGTAACAGACGAAATAATTAGTTAATGTTTTTCTTATCAACAAAAATTTACAAATGAAACGTTAGTGTGTGTTAAGTTTAAAGGGTCATGAAATTGAAAGCAAATAAATAAAATTGAGCTGCATTGAAAAAAAAAAGGGAAAAGTAAAGTGAGCGAAGCAACACCATCGAGAGAAGTGACAAATTCATGTTCGCTCGTTGGGCAAAGTAGCCAAATAGGTAAGAATCGCAAGGGTTCGCGCGCAGGTCCGTGTGCGCGGGTTCAAATCTTAAGTGCGGTAGAATTTTCTTTGGTGGTGGCCCATCCCAAGATTCGCGACCCGTTGAAAGTATTCGAAGGTGTACGTCCATGCCGCTTACTTACCAAGATTCACTACTTGCGATTACACATTTGTTTGCACCGATGAGTGACGCACTTACTAGGCAATGCTTCATTTCGTATAGAGACGTGAAAAAACGATGAATAGTTCACGGCATAAGAGCAAAATTGTTAAAGACATAGCTTTCATAAATAGTCAGGCAGTTAAAGCTGTGTGTGTAGGTAACAATTGGCAATATTTCCAATAAAATAATTTTTATTATTTTCATCGAAAATTCCGGTTTCATATTTACTTAGCTTACGTAATTAATTGAACGGCAAATATTTAATTATCGTTAATAGAGTTAATCACTGTGAGGGCATCTCAATAAGACATTTGGAATTCAAAGGTTTATAAAAATAGGTTTCGCAAGTTATCTGCTTTGTTAACCCTATTAACCTATCTGCAAGAAATTAATTAACTTTATATCAACGACTTTATACCTCCGACCTCCTCTCTGCTTATGCTCAAGGGTATCCTTATATATATATCCGATATTAGCTCTTTTCCTTGAGCCACCCGGCATTCGAATCATGATCAAACAAACATACCAATGTTGTCTTTTTATTCAACCTTAGCTCTAATCAGCATAAGGGAAAATCATCAAAAAAAAAAATTTGTATCACTAAGAATACCTCAGGTTAGTGACATCTACACTTCTCTTTGTGCAAACATTGTATATATAAAGCAATATTTGTTTTCGCTAATATCAACTAATTTTATATGTTTTCCTTTTATATACATACATTATGGAAAAATATGACTGTTTTCTAATAACTCTGTACGATGTTTTTTTTTTTTCATTTTCCACATTTGCTGTTTAAATGTGTGCTGCATGTGAATGCCTAATTTCACGATGCCCGAAGGGCGCAAGCCGTCATTTAAAACATTAACTACGTTACGATGTAGGGCGTACTTAGCTGTCAGGATGGGGTTTGCTCTTCGTGGCACTCTTGCATGGTGCCATGGTGCCTTTCAATTATTTCGAAAGCCTATAGTTAATATATTAGGTAACGCAAAGTTACACTCGCATTTTCTCTACTATTTTGGACACAGTCCGCGGAAAAGAAAACCGATGCAGACATTCTCTCACATCATTCACTTGGCCCGGCTACTACCTCTCAGATTGATATCATTCTAAAATTCCGATAGGAGTGTAACTACTAAGAAAAGAGCTTTCCCTATGGAAGGGAACAAAACCAATCGACGCATTGTTTTAACTAATTTACTCCTAACCGGATTTACAAACAAACAAATTTCGTTTTTGATAAATAACTCTTAACAACACTAAACGCCAAGTTTATAAATGTTTTAAAAAATGTTAACAAATTATTTTATTATTTTTTTTCTACTTTTGGTTTTATGGACATAATCGAATTTGGATTACAGTTTCAGAGATGACGTAAAGTCAAGTAAACTTGAATAATGTAACGGCTGATGAACCAACAACGATTTCTGCAGCCGCGATATAAAGCAAAAGTAATACAGATTGGGGGCTTGCTTTGAATTGGAATCGAATCTTTCGCAACAAAGTTTGGCTCTAGCCTGCGCGTATACATAATCGACTATGTGGCAGGCGTACCTTTCGATGAACTTACGGCGCATTTTTGCCATGTTTTCTCAACTTTTCTTAGCTGTGGATTGGAATTATTATTTCAATAATTTGCTAATTCCTGTTTCACTTTGAGGTTTTTTCTGCTCTTTGACTTATACAGCACAGAGCAGCAAGGACTTGTTAATGCAGTCTTGTATCTAATATTTCGAATGTCTTCTATTCAATTATTTTTACGATTCAGAAAAATTCCACGGAATGATCGATGTGCCAATACGCCTACATATATATTACGTCCAACTTCAACACAATTTTATGCGAAAGAATTCTTTCCAATTCTATCTCCGAGGATTCGTTACACAAAAATTGTTTCAACTTCACACTGTCATTAAAGTGATAAAACACTTAATAATATATAGAGTACACGGTGCTTCCAGTTAGATATCGTTCGTCATATCAAGGCGTGTTTGTTGTATGGCATGAAGTTCCTTGCAAATTCACCTGGTACGCCAAAATGTAATTTCTCACCGATTTTTGCCGAAATATGTTAAAAGTGAAAAATTCTCAATTGTTGTACAAGGATATGATAAGTTTGCACGGATGTATGCAACACTCAGGTAGACTTCACATAGACGCATCGTTCTATTCGGAATCATTTTCCATGCTTATGTGTCTGGTTGTCAATCTGTCTGCTTTGTTTTCTTGCATTTCGATGAAATTTGCTACACTGACATGTTTTCGGACCTATTGGGCTATTGAAAATACTTATGATGGGACCATACGTTATTTTGAAAAATTAATATTTAATGACGGGCCCTGCTTTTACTTTATTTTTTTTTTTCTTCCTTGTTTTAACTCAAGGGATACGGGTATAACAATGGATAGGAGGGGTTATGGGTGCAGAAGTATGGAAAAAATGATGGTTGCGTACATTTGATTTAAACGCGGAAACAATAGATGCGGTGCGGAAGACTAATCTTGGTATATTGTCTCAGAGGCAGGCAGTGGGGCTGAAGAACGACCTGTTTGTACATGTTTTCATAAAATCACTTCTTCGAAATGCCCAGTGGCCTTGAAAATCATTTGCTCCGATCTTTAGGTTGAATAAAACGAACGAACTTGGACGGGTAGACATACTTAAAGTGAATTAACCAAATTCTATGCGTGTGATACGGTGACTGTTAGAAAGAAGAGAGGAAAGGGAAAGAAATAGGGAGGTGGTAGTAGCGGTCTAATAAGTGTGTGTCCAAGCGATAAATGTTTTGCTTTCACCAACTGAGCACTCACTATAGCTACGACCGAAGAAAACTGTAACGGATTTCCGACTGACTTTGTAGTTGCATTTCTTACCTACTCGGCTACTCAGGCAAAAATTATTGTTAAAAGAGAGAAAAAAGTTGAGCCTACAGCAACTTCTTCTTGCTACTGCATCACATGCCTGATCCTTCGGTTTTGTCGGAAATTTTCCACAGATTTATTTTACATTTACGTTGGTATATTTGGTTTTGTAGTTAATAGGTTCTTTCGCCTTCATTTAGTTCCCTCTTTCCTACCAAAAAGCTATTATCTCTCCTTTGCTCTTTTAATAAAACACCCATTAATAATAACGGAATTTCCTTTCACCTAGTAGTTTAGACGAACATTTGGATACCAGATTTTTGGATATATCTTGACGGTATCAAAAATTATAGACGGAAATGTGAAAAAATTGTCAGCGCTTTCTCAAGGCTATCGCAGTTTCTAATGTATTGTAAGCATGTATGTGGACAGAAGCATTTTTTGACCTTGAATTTTTATTCGATCAAGGAATGTTTGAGTCAAATTTCAGCTTCCTACCTTCATTTTTGCGACTTAAGCGATATCACAAAAATTATGAATCAAAATGGTCCACAACGGTTATAGCGGGTATAGGGAAAAACGTCAATAGTTCTAGTGTTAAGACATAAATATTTAGAGTATCATCGTAACTGCTTCGCATGAGTAAAGTATAAATTAGCTTGCATTGAAAAAAAAACCCATGGGGTTTAATCATAGGTACGAATATATTAGGTCATGTAAAAAGTTAATGTCTATATACTGGGCAACATTCACCTGATTTTCTCAAACGAGCATATGCCTGAAAGGTGGCGTTTCATTACACTTACATTTTTTGTGCAGATAGTTTTGTGATATTTTGTTCGTGTAAAAAATTTACATTGATTTGAGAATGACTCTAATATCTGAAGAAATATGCTACGTGATGTTTTTTTACTATATAAAAGGTAAATACGCTGGAAGTAAAAATAAAAAAATTTGTGAAGTGTACGGTAGGAATGCTAAAGCGAACGAAGGACCAAGAACTACTGTGCTCGATTCCGTTCCGATGCACCTCGCTCTGGCCGAAAAGTTGACGAAATTGTACAACTGTTGGAACAGGACCGGCATGCAAGCTGTAAGGAATAGCGAAGGCACTAAACATCAACCTCATGGCAGTAGTCATTGGAAATGAGTGGGCTAAAAAATAGACTGGAAACCGTGGAAAAAAACCAAAGTGACTTTTTACATAACCTATATATATTAGGTTATATATACCTATATATATATATATATATATATGTGTGTATATATGTATAATAAAAACCGCGGTGACTTTTTACAGGACCTAATATATAATTTTAATTAATTTAACATATATATATATTATAAATATATACATATATATATTATAAATATTTTCTGTTGTAATAATTGTTGAAGTTTACATTGCATAGAGGCTGCAATTTTTGTTTCATATTCCATGGAGAGCTGGCACAAGCTCTCCAAGCGATAAGAAATTATATACATCGGTCAAAAATGAAGCTTTTCGCTCAAAGTAAACAATATTATATACAACAATAATGCCATATAGTAATGCTTATAACGAAAGAAATCTCTTCTCAGTAATAAGCGAGATGTGCCAGCATATTGTTCAAAATGCAATCTGATGATAGTAAAATATCCGGAAGTTTTGGATTTCTGTTACTATATAACGTAGAACTAACGCTGTTACTTAACAGCTATTTGACTACTTTTACTGCTTGTTAGTTTATCCTCTCTCTCTCTCTCTCTCTCTCTCTAACTTTTCCTAAGAAATTTTTTATCTTCATTTCTCTTTCATCTTTCATCTTTCATCTCTCAAATGACAATACGTTTAGCGTGTACCTTACTTTGAACGTGCTCAGCGTACGATTTCCTCTATGATAGAATTGCGGCAGAAGTGCCACGTACCCTGTACCCTAAAATTTTCGCAGAAAAAGGGAAATTTTTATATTTGATAGAGCTGATTGGGTAGTTTTATGGTCTTGGGGCGATTGCAGACTAACACATGTATAACATGTCGCAAAACTTTTTGAATATTGCAGCAGACAACATATTCTATAGAAACACGTGCGAATTTTTCCGATAATTTAAGTTAAATAATTTTTATTGATAAGGGATTGCTTTATTTTTATTCTCTACTTGTAGATATGTAGATTAAATGTGTATACATATATATGAAACCATATATATATATATATATATGTTTTAGATTGATATTAACTTTAGCTGCACTCTAAACTATATATGCCTAGCGGCCATTTTTTGAATATTTTTTCAAAATATTTTTTCTTTTTTAGTGCATTAATTTTATAGTTAATAATCCGGCCGAGTGCTGTGCTACAGCCACAGAAACGCTAATTCGCCAATTTGAAGAAAAGAATGAATTGAATTCCCAGCGCTTGTGAAAGAATTCGATCTCTTTCCTTAAGGCATTACTATTGTAAGGCTTATGGTGTTTTTTTGAAAAGGTATTACGAGTCGCTGAAACCTTATCGTTTGCCTAATAAAATAGAAGAAGAAGAGCCAAATAATTTTCTAAAGAAGCCGTTGAATTATCGGGCCGTGCCTTCTAAGAAATTCAATTTAATTAACACTTAACTGACACTAAAACTTCTTGTAAGCTTTCAAGAGAAACGACGCTTCTTAGTGCTAGGAAATTATACGATAGCTTACGAAGACTGAAAAGCAAGACTTTTAATAATTGTATGACTTAATGTAAAGTACATTGTTTCATTCATATATGGGAAAGATTTGATAGATGTGTAAATACAATTTAGAATATTTCAAGGCAGCGAATATGTAGGATTGTTGGAAATTATTATTACATTGAATTGTAGCAATAAAATAGAAGCAATCGATATAACATTTGTATGAAAGAGATTTGCTCATCTTATCTCAAGTGTTGAAGAAGAAAGTCATTAATTGCGAAAATTGCCGCGAAACTTCTCCTCGATCCAATACATCATTCAATAGGTCTATGTAATGTTAATACAGTGTATGGTCATAGTTAGCTGAGTACTTTTATAAAAGAATGTTGCGGATGGAAGAATGGAAGTATTGCGTTTTTGTTAAAACACCTTAAAGGAAAGTTACGTTGAAACGATACGAGTTTAGACATATTGTCTCAAACAAATTGTCTACAAAACCAGCAGTATTTCGTATTTGTAAACCAATATTTCTCATCTATATAAAAACCAGTATTTCTTATCTATATATGTTACAAGTATATTTCATCGAGTAAGTTATCGTAATCTTGTGTTTCTTTGCCACACTTTTCTTCCTCTTCTCCCCATCATCATACTAATCGTTTGTAAATATTTTTTTTCTTACGTATAAACGAAATCATACCAAAAGAGCTTGGCCTGCTTTCCTGCATTTAAAAAGTAATTCAAAGTTAAAGCAAAAAAAAAAAAACATTAAACCGACTATATATTCACTCTCAACGTGTTAACCAAATTGCACGAATTGCACAAATTGCTTGCATTGTTATTGTAAAATCTTGTTTGCTCTCAGAGAAAATTTCTTTGATTATTTGACAGCATTACGGGGATTGCTACGATTGTTATTGTAAAATTGTTGCGTGTATGAAGAAGGGGGATAGAGTCGCATGAATTTAAGTCCAACATTTCTAGTTTTATTTAGTGTAATGAACACAAAAGTAAATTTTACTCTCCGAAAACATTTATACTCCCAAAGTAACATTCATAAGAACACAACACAGCTTTGTTGCGCCTCGAAAAGGCAACATTTTAAATAATAATAAAACAAAATAAACATACACATATACATGCATATATGCGTGCAACATAACATGCATACATATTCTGATGTCTTTTCTTTAAAAATTAAATATAAAAATGAGATGTATATAAAAAAAAAAAAAATATATATATATATATATATATATATATGTATACATAAAATATATACATAATTTTATATATAATTTTTTCCTGAGTGGCCGAATAGACAAAGGATCTCGACTAACAGTTCAATGGTCGTCGGTTCAAAACCGAAGGGCCATAGAGTTTTCAATAAAGCCGATAGCGTTAGAATGCTTGTGCTATACGATGTTAATCTTAGAATTTATTTATAATAATAATAATAATTTTTAAAGTTAGTAATAAAATTATAATAATTCAATCCTAATTTGTATACTTTTCGACGTTGATAATAATGATGGTGTAATTTTATTTTATTTATATAATAGAGGACCTTCCGCACATACATACACACGGCGGGGGTAAATTAAAAAAGAATTACGTTTTCGCTATCATTATGCATATTAACAAAAAAGAACGTAAAGCCTATTCTCTCTCTCTCACACACACACACACACACACACACACACACTAAACTCACTAAAATCGTAAATTCATTTAAAACAGCGATGGACCTTCTATGAGCATATAATTGCACAGTATCTCGCCGACATTTCTCCATTTAACTTAGTATCTTTTAAACCCAAAAGCCTAACGGACATATTGAACAGATTTAAAATCCTTTTCTATGCAGCACACTACGCACACTACTAACTTCTAAATCCCTATTATTCAGAGTATAGAGCTGTTAGAGTAGAGTACAACATTTATTATTGTTATTACTATATAATTAATTTAGCCAGAGAAGTAAATTCAAAGGCTAAATAAAGTCTTAAAGGCATTAAGCTTCTGCGTGTTGTTGGCTTTATTGAAAACTGAACACCGCATCACCTCTTCTGGGATTTTTGAACCCACTATCATTGAGTTGTTGCTCGAGATCCTTAGCGCATGCGGTCATTCAGGCGACATTTAATTATAAACTTTTATTATTAAATTCTTCTCAATACGTGCAAGCATAGAAATCAGATCGAA
The DNA here is from genome assembly GCF_014805625.2 of Glossina fuscipes. Lineage (NCBI taxonomy): Eukaryota > Metazoa > Arthropoda > Insecta > Diptera > Glossinidae > Glossina > Glossina fuscipes. The sequence goes on from NW_023998415.1 coordinate 30,051,630, forward strand.
TTCGATGCTTCATCAAACAAAACAGTTTTCCGTTTAGCATTGTCGAATTATTCAATAATTGCTGACACTGATCACGGAATGCTCCAAATTGCATTTTTAATATTCATTTATTTTGTTGTTTGATTTGCAGAAAATTCCTGCCCAGGCTCATGAAACACAGCTTACGGCTGCTCCATTGTCATGCCCTTGTAGCCCAATTGACGGTTTTGGTTTCAACGTCTTAAACGTGAAGAGTTTGATGTCAATGACATAGAACAGCCTGAAAGACCGAAAAAGTTCAAACACAATGAACTGGAGGAGTTATTGCATGAAAATCCGGCTGAAACTCTCAAAAGACTTTCGAACAACTTGGTAGTTGAAGACTCAGTTAATTCTAGATGTTTACATGCGATGGGAAGGATTCCAAAGCAGGTAAAATGGCTAGACACACACACACACACACACACAACATTTCGAACCCTCTCAATGCTTGGCAAATGCAAAAATCATGCTTCCGTTCAAGAGAGCCATCCGCACTGACACCGAAGTGGAAAAATTTTACTGTACTGCCCATCAGCAAGGTGTAGTGCATTACAAGCTGTTTAAATTGAAAGAAACTCTTATTGCAGATGTGTACCGACGCCAGTTAAACGACATATTGTTGCAAAAAAGATCACCAATAGCGGTTAACAGACCTGCATGATGCTGCTTGGCTACACGTTGTAAGAGTTGTCAAGGATCCACTGTTGCAGCTTGAATGGGAAGTTCCGCCGCACCTAGCGTACTCGCCAGAATTAGCGCCTTTTCATTAGATAGCTGCAGCATGGCTTGGCTGGCAGTGTGGCTTCGAAATGCTGAAGCCCTGAAGAAGTGCGAAATTGGATCGAAACACAATCGTTGCTGTCGTTCTTTCGCAGGATGGGAAGAAATTGTAGAAAGTGATGGGAAATATTTCCATTAATGTACATTATACCAATTTGTTTAAATAAATGCCTTTTTCAAGTGAAAAAAATTATCAAAATACATGCAATCATCTATTAGATCGAAAACTTAATAGAATCTTGTTTGCTAATTTGGTTTTTTAGTGCCGCCTTAGGTCGTCGCCGCACGGATTATTTGGAGGTTTGCTGAGATCGGCAAGTCATGTAATAATGTCATAAAATTCTAAAATTTCAAAACGTGCTCATTAATTATTCCGAAATTTGAATACAAATACGTTTTGTTCCTTTTGTTCCTTTTCTTGCGGTTAATCATTTAAAAGAAAAATTAATTTGTTAATGTAATTGAGAGGATCTATAAAGTTTTATTTCTGGTTCTTGGTCATGAGTTATCCGTTGTGTGTGTCAAAATAAAATTCATTGTACACATATAAAGATAGACGAGCATATATATATATAGATTGCGTTGCTTTATGCGTGAATGCAAAATTTTTGGCAGATTTCAAGCATAATATGATTTTAAAGTGTTAACTTTTCTTTTTTATTTGAAAAAAACAAAAACAACTATACTAAGCTATATTGCTATGGGTTCCGCTTTATTAATTGTATTTGAGCTAAAAAAAAAAAAAAAAAAAAAGCTAGAAAAAAAAGCTAGAAAAAAAAGTCATTTTTGCATTAACGCTACCCATCAAACTCTAGCCATGTGATTTTGCTTTAGCAATCGCGCCAACGCACGCAAGCTATGTGTTGTACGCTTTACGGTATTGCTGTTGCATTGTTATTGTAAAATTTTGTTTCCTCTAGAGAAGATTTCTTTCATTTTCATTTAGTCAATTTTGTCTCCTTACATGGAAAGGATGTAAAGGATGCGGAAATTTTGTGCGTTGTGTGTGTATAAACAATTACGTAAATAAGAGTAAAACATAAGATGGGAAAAAAAAAGAACTTGAAAACTGTTAACATGTAATAAATATATATTTTTTTTGTTTTTTTTTTTTTTTGATATTTTACAATTCAAATTTATTTAACATAATATAATTAATTAATTGTTATTATCATTAACGTAAGCAATTTGTGCGTCGGCTTAAATTTTTTGTTTAGTGTGCACGTAAAGTAAGTTAAAGAAAAACAAACATTACCGACTATCGAGGATTTTTACGAAAGGCGAATGCATCAGGATTGCACGCTAGGCTTTTGCTTTTAAACGATTTCAATAAGGATTACAATCCTTAGTTAACAATGTCTTTGCACTTGTGTAAAGCCGATTTTATTAATAATATAGGACCTTGTAACTGTTACCCCAAATTGTTTCTCAAATGCGAATCGTTTATTATTTACATAAGACAATTAGAAATTTAATAAGAAGAATGCAAATGATTGATGAGGATAATAGCGCCGCAATAATGGCCAATAAATGTTTATACAGATTAAGAAATAATTCGAAATCTAACGCTTCGGGTAATCAAATTATACCATTATCCTGTCAATCACATATTCTTACATAAAATAAATCACTTTACATGGGTATGCAAGTGCTTATGCATCAACCGGTCTTAGAGTCATGTCTTTCAGAATAAATGACTCAGTGAAAATGGATTTAACGTAACTTCTCCTTGCAAGTCGACGTTTAATAAAAATAAAAAATATTTATAAGTGATTCGTACATTTTAGGGTAAAACTATGCCCATCCTTTCCATCATTATCATCAAATTATAATTTTCTCTTCCCTGACATAGAATCGAAGAACTCTCGAAGGAATATTTAGAACACTTGTGTGATCAAAGAGCGTAAAATGCCTTGTAATAATAACTTAACGACTAATACGAATAAAAACAGAAAACACAACGTTATCACAACAAAACTTGAAACTTTTCCGATATTGTGTTCTATGTATATTTGTTTAGTCGGGAATTCATTTAGATAATAAGTTGGAAATAAATTCTTTTTCTGATCTAGTCCGGTAGAACGGTTTGCTGGAGTTTTTCAAATGCCAAATTCGTACTCACATGCTTCTCTTCGTGCCTATTCAAATTTGAAAATCTGTTAAAGGGCGAAAGCTTGAGACAAGAAAAGCAAACGTTTTAAAGATAGTTTGCAATTTGATTTTTATTGGTTTAGTAGTAGTAGTAGTAGTAGTAGTAGTAGCCTTCAAGCTTCTAGAATATGGAAAATAATAATTTTTTGCTTGAAAAAATTTTTTTTTTTTTTTTTTTTTTTTTAATATCAGCGTCGGCAAGTGCGTAACAATCAATCTCATCCCGTCGTCTTACACGAATAGGGAATATCCCTTGAGTAATTAATTAGTCTTAGAAAAAAAAAGAATTTACTTGCCCGCCGAGAAGTTCGAGCCCACTATCTTGCCGGTTTCTTTTTAATTGCTTTAGCATAATTTAACAGGATATGTGTGAAAGTGTTTATGTTAATTTAACGGGCTTTGTGCTGTGCTACATTTTTTTTTTTTTTTTTTTTTTATTTTGTTATTATACGTGGAGCGTTTTGTTCTTTGAATATTTTATTTATAATTATGCAAAATTCAAATTTTCATCCACAAACAACGACATGTGTATGCATATATGTGATAAAAGAAGGTATTTATTCAAGATTGTTTATAAATTTGTAAGCGTGCATCGAAAACGGTACACGTGGCTTTAAAAGGGGGCTCTATTCATAAGTGCCGTAGCAGGGACGATGTTTCGAATAAAAAATAGATCAGTGTAGCTGCATCGAGGCGGCCCCTGACTAGACATGAGGATTGGAGCAATTCGAAGGAAGTCAAAAAATTAAACGATTATAATGACGATTTCAGTTACAGTTAAAATGAACTCGACTATCGAATGATAGAATTTGTTGCCATTTTCTCGGTCGTTTCGCAATACGTAAATTGTAATACGTGCAACTACAACGTGCAACCGTTCTCTTCGAAACACTATTTAGCAAAGCAACTGTCACAATTTTCATTCCTGTGATCAGGATTTTTATAATTCATATAAAGAAAATATTCTTTTCTTGTTGAATGTTATACGTTACAAAGAGGACAGACTTTTGTTTCTTTTTTTGCGAAAAGGAAGCGAGCTTTCTCGTTCCGATACTCGCCAATACCACGAAAACAAATATTTTACAAATATTCAAAGGGCTTCTCTCACTGTAGATATGTAAATGAAGTGAGACGTCATATTTGTATTCAGCGTAGCACGCCACAAAGTCCCTCAAATTGTAGGTGCCTCATGGGAATAGATACAGTATTGCCATTTTTCAATATTTTGAAAAAATTATTTGTTTTTTTTAATACTTAAATGTATGCTTAGTAGTAGTTTTCTCGAATATTATTATTCTGTCTATCATCTGTTACGGTGGCTTCGTTCCTTAAAAATAATTTTCATTTCCTATCACCCGTGGGGCGCTGTCATGTTTATATACAAATACGATCTTAGAATATACAATATATATAAGAGACGATTTACTATATTTATCGAGCTAACAGTTCGTTGCTCTCTCTTCCAATCAAATATTTATACATAAGATAAAAGCGATTATTATCGAATCTATGTTTCTACATCATTCACACGAACTTCAACGTCGATCGATATCAAGCTCAAGATACTTTGCTTGATGTTTTCTATAGGTTTTTGATATTCGTAGAGGAATGCTTGGTGTGGTATAAGGGGGAAAGACTCTGCTTTACTGCTCTGCTTTCAACGATTTATGCGATTAAAGGGCGGCGCAGCTGGAGTAAAGCGTCCAGCTTTGATCTATTGATCGCTGACACAATCGGTGGTATTGTCCTCAGTCAATTTATCACCTTTGGAATTTTGTAAAAATTGAAATTACATTCACTTATATATATCATCCGCAGTATTGCCCGCATCTTAGCTCGTTCCATCACTATTTTTTTCGCTCTCCTTTGAATTGAGGTAATCGTATGAATGATGAATTGAAAGAGACCTGTGAAAATCGTTTAATACGTGCATACGTCTGTCCACAAATGTTTCAGCAGTCGTGAACTAAACACAACTTTTTTATTTCTATATTTGCAACGTTGTCCACAATTACGTTTTTTTGTGTTTTTTTTCTTCTTTGCCACGCATTCTTCACTGCCATATCTAATATGTAACGCGTGACGGAAATTTGCCATCCTGCCGTCGTTGAGACAGAATATTCAAATCAGTACGAAGCACAGATTAAGTTTAAATATGAACTTCATTTCAGGGGTAAGATTACTAGCAAATTAAAACCACTTTACAAGCAAGGGAAAAAGTACTTGAACCTTAATAGCTTAACTGAATAAATTAGAAAAACAAAAACTATATTAGAAATTAGTTTCGTGTTGGCTGGAAATAATTTCAAGACTCCATAGAAAAATTAATCATTTTCATATATTGGCTTTAGATGGCACCGACCCGTTACTCGTGTCGATGCAATTATAACTTTATCACTTCATAATTGAAATGTCAAGAAAAAGTTGATCCAAAAATGTTTGCTTATCTTAATCAAATAAGAAGTTGTGCACGACGTAATATGCAAAACAAGTAAGAGCGCTACGATCGAGCTAGGGCGATCTTGTTACCCAAACTTAATTCGCTAGTCAATGATTTTATTATTTTCCATTTGCATTTATCATAACAAACCAAAATATGAGGCTTTGTTAGCAGCGTAGAAGGCATTGCTTCCATGGGAGCCCCTATATATGGTGTAGTCTAAAAAAAAAAAAAAAGACTTATGTAATCTAAATTCCCTGTGATTTGAGATCCTAAGGACGAAAAATTTTCATCATAAAATATTAAAAATTTATACCGTTTTGACATCTAAAGTCTTCATTTTCATTGGAACTTTTATATATGTTGGGATCTACGAAGTAGACCTATGTGATCCAAATTCGGTGAGGTGAAGTTTTATACCAATTTATTACTATGAAGGAACAAGATTTTTCGAAAATTAGATCTTTTTCCCAAATAAAAATTTAATTTCCGTAGGAAGGCAAGAGATACAAAAAATTGTCCCATCTGATCCAAAAGTTTTCACACTACTACTCAGCGATTTTTTTGGGGAATTCTGAACATTACAATACATATTTTCTTATAACGACTTTCCAAAATGAGGCATTAGATGGGGAGTGATCGAAAAATTAGTCCGATCCCAATCATTTGCATCAGCTTTCGTTCTTGCGACAGAGCACATCAGTGTACCAAATTTGATCAAAATATCTTGAAAATTGCTATCACAATTGCTGGTTGAACACAAAAATCTATGGACAGACGGACAGACAAACTCAAATTCAGATTCAGAATCATTTTTTGCTTCGATTGGTCTTATAAAAAGTGGGTCATATGTCAGGTCCTTCTGGGTTATGCACACATCTCCGCACAAATTTAATATACCCTGCACCACAATACGTGTAATAATAGGTGTATAAAAATGTAATTTTTCTTCAAATTTTTCATAATGTCTCACACGAACGCACATGAATGTCTGCACATGTTATGCATTGTTTGCTTACCACGTTTGCATGCAACGATAAATATAAATTTTTAAAAGAATTTGTAAAGGGTCTGTCTTTTTTTCTTTTTTTTTTTTTGATCACGTTTCGCCTAATTTGTTTTACCTTGAGAAATAAGGACTGCACATAAAAAAAATCGTATAAAACAGTTGTTTACCCTTAAGCAGAAAACAAAAGAAAGACATTATGTTGGCTTGGTATGACTCTACTAACGCTTACGGCTACCATGTGTATGTAAGATTGTAGGAATTGCAAGATATATTTTATTATATTTTTTTTTTCGCAATGAATCGATTTAGATAGTTTTTCAACACAACTTGATTGAAAACGGTGTAAAGGGAAGAGAAAAGATTTTGATGTCACATTTGTTCCTCTAAGCGAAGACATGCTTGCTACGAACGAACTAACGATAGCCGGACAGATCTTTGTGTCATCATTCGTTTCTTCTCTGAGCATTAATTAGGAATTTGTTTAGTTCTTGTTATTTTCAAAGAGAAGGTGTGGCCAATACTATTCGGGTAACACTTTGAGCTTCTCGGGGTTTTTTTTTAAATTTTTTTTTACCCCACACCACAAGGCTACGTTAAGTTTATGTGAATGTATGGTATACCCAGAAAGACTTACGATAGACCCATTTATTACATCGATCGATCAATTCTGAATGGATATAAGCTTGTTTATTCATTCGTCCGTCCGTCTTGTTTTCTTGTGTTTAAGCTACAGCGCGCAATTTTTGACATATTTTAACGAAATTGGTGAAGTGACGCGAAAATGGTTCAAATCGTACCATTCTCTCGACAACATCCCATATGTCATCGGTATATCGAAAAGTCGTTATATGCTAAAGCTTCCTCTCCGGGTAATTTCAACTTTAATTATTTAAGGCCTCTTCAACTAGGTTAACCCTAATTACTACGATACTATCCGCATGACTGTACCCTGCACTAAGGTTCACTATTGTTCGCAAGTCGACCTTCGTGACACTCTGCTTACGATTATTATCGGTGCAGGCGACTTTGCGAGATCGGAATTTTCGCTGCGAACGCCGTAATGTGTTTGGGTAAGAAAAACGTCAGTAAATGATCAACGTTATAACCTACAACCGATAGAGAATCTTGATATGATATTTAATTTAGATTTTTAGAAAAATTGTTTGCAACCGTTAATAAAGCAATAAATGTGAGAACATGTTCCAGAGCATATATATATATATACCTTTCGGGCTTGCTACTTTAAAAAAGAAATGGTTTATGAAATGAAATTAGATTTGGGTTAAATTTTCGGTAATTTTTGCAAAAATTTCTCTTAAAATGTGAGGAAATTGAATAACGCTTTCAGCAAAATCTAAATTTAAATGTTAATAGGAAAAGAGCAAGAAAAAATGGCACAAAGTTATTGCATAAAAATTATTAAGTCAGCTAAGTCAATTTAAACCTAAAGCTTTCGTTTATGCGGCACAAAATACGTGCCGTAGATAATGAAACGATGACCGGCAAAGAAATGTACCTGATGCGAAATGTTTTTAGGCTAAGTCGGTCAATTGATAGTTGTAGTAGTTCGTGCGCCACTGTCAAAGTGTAATCTTAGCCAGAGCAGAGGTGTTTTAAAGGCTTTAAGATGCTTTATTTTTATTATTATTTTTTTATATTTGTTTTTTTGCAAAAAAACTGAAATAAACATTTCAGAAGTCGAAGGTTGTTTGTTTATGGAATTAAATGGTTTTTATTTTTATTTTTTTTTTATTTTATCAGAATTTTAGTATAACAAATTGCAAAAAGCAACTATATATATATATATATATATATATAGTCTGTCGTTTCTCGTATGACATGGTTAATTTGTGCTTTACAACAAAGCCGTTTTATTTATTTTTATAAATTAGTATATAATAGTTACGAAAATGTCACATTTAATAAAATGCGCGAAAAGTATGAAAACAAATTCAAAAAATTGTAAATCCATTGATGATGCTTTACCTGCCGACGCAACTTGGAATTGGCGAAAAGATTGACAACAATACATAATATGAAGATATAGATGAGATACAGATTTAAGTTGAACAAAACTAAGCTAAAGTTCATTTCGTAAGCTTAGTCAAAATAGGAATATTGTGCGATGAGTTATGAATAACCTGCGTCTTTATAGTAGTTTAAGAATAATGGAATTGAAGAAAAAAAGGAAATGAACAAAACATGAACAAATACAAATACTAATAGTAATGACAACATTCCAAGAGTACATCCAAGTTTATGCAATTATTTCAATTGGGCGAGAAGGCCTTCATTACATCAATTATTCTGCATGAAGTCCTAAACAAGCGATTAATTATAGACTTATCATTTGTTAACCTACTTGAGTAAATTGGGGAAAATTTAAATTGAAACTTCACTGGCATATTTAAGCAGAATTAACAAATTATATTGACTATCTCAAGTTAGTGTTTGGAAAAAATTCGATTTCACTGTTGTTTGATGACACTATTGCGAGAATTTATTTTGTATATTTTTGTATTTTTTTTATTTTTTTTTATTTTTTTATCACAACCCTTTGACAAAATTTAAATATTCCCCAAGTATTATATTGCATATGCAATACTAGGGTTTTTATTTTACAGCAATTTTTATATCAAACGTGATCATGAATAAATGTCAACGACAAATACTAAGCGTTTGACGCTGCCTTTGATGTTAGCACATCTTTGAATAATAAACAATGAGAGAAAACGTGAATCTTTACAAGTATACAAGCGCTGCATGAAACACTAAAGACTATCGTAATTTCGAGAGGATACCGCAAAAATGAATTTAAAAATGGGTGACTGGAGAAGTTGTAAATGAAGCATAAATTTGGTCAAATTCGTATTAGTCGTGCTATAAACTGGCAAAAAAATTAATAAACGTTCATCGTTTAACAAGGAAGAAGAACATGCAAACTCATTTGAAAACGCTTAAAAACAGAACAATTTTTAACAACAGCTGGTAATGAAAGGGGATTCAATTATTTTCCAATGAAAAGGAGTTTTTTTTTTCTTCTCTTTTTGTTATGGCGGATCATTTTTCTGAATTTTACATGTGCTTCAAAAATGTTGTCTCCGTTTGTAGAATATGGCAAAACTATGTCATAGTTACGAGTATAGCAAAATTCCTCCTATGACTTATTAATCGCTGTAACAGACAAACAAAAAAAAGAAGAAATGAATTTTTTTCACAATTTTTTTTCGAATAAAAGGCAAGGAAACAGTTTAATGATATAACGGGACGTTGTTAGGCATCATAAAAAAAAAAAAAATTGCTTTGAAAAAATTAATGAAAAAAAATCAACACAGCAATCATTTTCTGGACACGTCTTCAGCGCAAGAGGCTAGGCGGAACGGACTGTATTTAGTGAAAATTTATATTAAAAAAAAAGAATGACATGATCTACATACGTATATCTAGTGAATCATGTGGAATTTTTTAGAAATATTAATTTCGATGTAATTGGTAAGCGTTTTGATGAAAGACTTCAATTTTCTACTGAAAATAGGGCACTCTTCTATTAATAAAAAATGCTTAGATTAATTTTCCGCAAATCATCGCCCGACAATGTTGCTTTAAAGATGCTCTACAAAATTCGAATGAAATCAATGCAAATTCATTGAATTATACTGCGTGCAGCTCAGTCACAAAAACGATGCTTCGAGATATACGCCATTCAAACTTTGACATGGATTTTTTTTCAAATGTTTGCCATTAGCTTTCAATCCTAACATCATAAAAATCTCTCGTCTCGTTTTCTTTTCTCGTCGAGTTTTCTTTCCAACGTTCTTCATAGAATCGCACGTTTCATTCATACTTTACTTATTGTGTAGTGACCGAGGAAATGACAGCAAAATGTGTGAATCTATAGCCGAACTACTATAGCTACTATTGAAAATTGCATTCCAAACTTCATTCTTGGCGCAAGCATTAACATTTTTTAAAATTTAAAGTTTTCAGCCTCATATATTTATTTTATGGTTAGGGTCGATGCAGCTATTTTTTTTGTTTGGAAATGCTTTTCAATTTTTGGCGTATTGAAGATGCTAGAATTAGAGAAACTAAAAATACACAAGTGAAATATTACGCAACAACTTCCCGGTAGAGAGATTCGTTTCACATAGGTATTTTTAACATAACGTTGGGGGAAAGACTTTGAAATTTTCAAGGAAAAAATTGTTAATGAATAGTAAATTGTTGTTTACCACATATCCCTGAAGGTTCAAAGTATCTATTAAACCAATAAAAAAAAAAAAATGTTTTTTGTGAAAAATTCGTAATGGCTTTGTCCCTCAAGAAAACGATATACACACACATTTAGGGTAATTGCAATTTTGTTAACATTCTGGTCAGATGGAAAACATGCAATGCGGTTGAGCTGCTCGTTTTTCTTAATTTGTATGTCACTCATACGCCATGTTACATACATTATTATGCTATTCATTACTTCTCATTAGCAAACGAGAAAGAATTCTTCTGCCACACAATTCACACAATATATGCAAAACATTTTGGTTTTAATTTTAATTTATATATTGCATGTTTTACGGGGCAGAATAAAAAATATATTACCTTAGATTTGTTATACGTTTGTTATGCGAAACAATACCTATTACAGATAAATCCGTTAGCTGTCTGAGGAAGTGTGGAGAGATAATTAATCGCAAATTTTTATTTTCCATTGCCATTGTCAGATTGAGTTTCAAAAATAAGTAAACTTTAGTAAATGTATCAAAAATTTTCGACGTTTGGGCTAAACAAATACATTGATGGATAGACAGACGGGCAGAGATACTTAAATTGATTCAGAAAATTATTCTGACAAGACGTAGTTTGTGTCAGTATAAGTAATGTATATGCCTCTTGGCATATAAACTTATTATTATTATTATGATAACTAGTTCAGCGGGTGAAATAAATTTGCAAGATTAAATACTTAAAACACTAGCATTTAAGCGCTAAAGGCTTTATTGAAAACTCTACCGCACTTGAGATTTGAACTCATGACCATTGAGTTGTTAGTCGAGATCCTTTGCCTACTTGACGACTCAGGCAGATTCGTAGAAATTTAATTTTGTACACTATTACCGCGAACACTGTAAGTTGTAAACTTTGTATATTTCACATATATCGCTATGTACGTAATTCCATTTTCAAATAAGTTATGATTTGCGTTTTATTTGAAAGTAAAATTGTTCTTTGTCAATGAACAATGTTAGGAAGCGAATTCTTCATTGAATCTTTTACCACTTTTTGATCAATAAGTTGTGCTTTGGTTCCTGTTCTAACTCGGCTGCGTATTTGAATGAAAGTTTAGAGCCATTGCGTGAGCAAAAATCGGGCTATCTAAGATTCGTGTAAAAAATTCTTGCTAGAAATGCATTGTCACGCTTAAGAAGTATCGTAACTAAGTAGAATTTAAAAGTTTGAAAAACAAATATAATTCAGTTTTTCAGAGAATTGTGAAATCATTCAAGAAATCGTGTAAAAAACATTGGATCCCTAATTCATATATCCCAAGTATTTGGTAAAATTTATTATTTGAAAGATTATTTTAATTTATGTAATCTTTTCGTATTGATAGCCTTACCTATAGTAGATATAAAAAATTTATCTGAAATCTAATATGCACAGAATGAAAGTACTTTTGATTTCTTGGCCACTTCTTGACCTAAAATTTAGCAAGCTTCTTGTGGGCTTTTTATTTCGCTAAGATTTTAGGATACGATTTATTGCAATTTCGTTCGAAAAGAATACACAAACGTTTTATAATATTCTTGAAAGTAACAGTTGGAAGTAAATAAAAAAAATTAAGTTATAACGGAATTAAATGCAATTTTAAAAGTTTTTAATAACCATTTTCTGTTTCCCATTTGGAGCGACTATTTTACATGCAGTGACTTGACCGTAATAGACAAGATTATGATGCAAACGAATTATTTTTCAACTGACTTTTACAGTATATTTTGCTTTTCAACAAATCAAAAAAAAAAAAAAAAAAAAAATCGCATAACTTAGTGAAGCGCTAGGCTTTGTTATTCGGGTAATTCGCTCTTCATTTCCATAAAAATACGCTATGTATGTTGAGGGTATGACAAGTTCATAATACAAAACGACCCTACGTAGACTTATCTTTTCTTATAACAATCGATTGGGAAGATTTTTAAACATATTTGTCCGTCTTTCCGTTTCCCCATTTGTGATCTTAAGTCTGTCATAGGTGTTCTTTTGAGATATTTCGATTAAATTTACTATACTAACATATTTTGATCTAACGCCGAACATTATTGAAAATGGATTGGATCGGATCTGCTTTATGACCACTTTCCATGCAACCAGCAATTTAGAAAAAATGTTTTATATACGAAAAAATTGCTATTCTTAAGCTTTTCCCGACAAAATTCTATGGGAAGGTGCATTCAAGTATACCCAGTAAATTGGATCGGATGAAGCTATTTTTTTTTGAGTCCTCCTGCACAGAAGAACTTCTACGAAATATACGCCTGTATATAACAACAAGATCTAATTCTTAATTTTTTTTATGATAGAAATGGTTTTCAAGAATCGATTTGATATATAAATTTGTTATGATAAGTTTGCACTACTTAGGTACATTTTCCGGGTTTCTTCCCGTATAAGGATTCTCATAGAAAGTCAGTCTGTATATGTCATCAAAGCGTAATTTTTGGTATTTTATGACGAAAATTGATGAAAGATAATACATTTTTTTGATCAAAAAAATTGACTTTATCAAGTCTAAAATACATTGGTTCAAATTTTCGAATCTTTCCCCTTACAAGAATTCGTATGAAAAGTAAGAATTTACATACCGCAACCAGGTATAATTTTTGGCATTTTATGGCAAATATAAGTGAGAGCTCGTGTTTTCCCAAATAGCATTGCTGATCAGCTTTGCCCGACTACAACGTTTTAAATTGTTTTAATTTCAAAAGAAAAAAAAAAAGAAAATTTATTTTGAAACTCTGCATATAAGTACAGCAGGGAAAATGTTTTATTTTTGAAATGAAATTATTATTCTTTCCACGTTTGCATGCCTATAAAAAAGGACTTTTTTCGTTGCTCACATAAAAATGTTTGTTGATAATACAAAAAAATTTCTCCTTTCCGTTTGTTATGAGCATAGAAGAGTGCACAACTGATTCGTTATTTTTATATCAGACAGAATTACTAATTCTGACTTTCTAACTATCGCTTTCATTGTTGACATTGTTGGTAAATTTTCGCTGAAGAGGGTTAAATTTCCCGCAAGTGCATGACTAAATGTGAAAAATATTCGGCTGCGCGGCATAACAAAATATGCGAAACCTTCAAATGCGTTAAGACAATTAGCGAAAATCTATAAACCAAGCAAACGAGTCCTGTACATAAGTTTTTTGTGTACACATGTACAATGATTTTAGAATGAAAGGAACAGACAGACACCTTTAACAGACTATTTTAACATGAAGATTCAGTCACACATGGTTTACAAGGTCTTAAAAAGAGCAGAACAATGCAATCAGAATATTGTGGGAAGAAAAAATATATCTCTCAGAGCTCAGAAATATCGGGGCAAGAGCGAAAATAGACTTGAGTATCATGCAAGACATTAACGTTATTCAAGGGCAAATCAATTTGACTCAGCTATTTTAGAAACACAGAATAAAATGCTAATCGCTCGAAAATAATTATGTGTGTAAGACGAACTCTGTTTAGAAATAGATCTTATTTGCACTATTTTCTACCATCATTCAGGAAATTCAGAGTTCATAAGTATGCTATTGATAATGCATTTTTAGATGGTCCAATAGGAGGAGAAAGATGATCATCATCATCATCAAGCTATTTAATGATTTTAAAGCAATGTTCATTCAAAATAAATTATTCGCAGCCAACATATGACTGTAAAAATTAACTGACTTCCATTAGATAATAGAGAATTTATAATTTAAATATAATCAGTTGTGAGAGGTATTACCAAGTATTCATCACGATATGTGCGTGCAGAACCAAGAAGCACATACACATATATACGCAATTACGCAAGTATTATATATGAGAATGAGAAGCAAAAAAGCAAACATTTGCGTTAATCGATGCAATTTTTAACCGTGTCTTCAGTATCCGCGACTATGTCGAACACATAATAGCTATTGTTGTATATTTGACACGGTGTACATAAGGGATTGGGAAGGTCGTATTTAGTGTGTCGTTATTATAACGTGATGGCTATATAAAGTCGAGTACACTTAATACAGCCATTGAAAGGAACATTACCTAGAGAGTCACATAGCGTCCCGTATTAACTTAACCCATAAATCAAACACCTAAGCATTCGCAGCCTTTTCTTAAAGTGGACAGTTCGATTCATCTTAACCTACATCACGCAGCGGAGACGATAAAAGTTTCTATGCAATCGAATCAATAAGGCATCTATAGTTAGATGGCCAAACAACTGTAGTATACACTAAAAGGAGGTCTAACTAGAATCACACCAGAGAGGGGGTTAGCATCTACTTTAGAGACACAATAGTTAGGAAATTCTCTACACTAGTTTTTCATCATTGAATCATTAAAGCGATTTTTCTTTATTAAAAATGTATTTTAATATTTCGAGTAGAACCGAACCCAATATCTAGATCTTTAAAACCGGAGACATTTGCAGACATCAATCTACCAATCTATTAATTATACACAATAAAGTTTCGCGTCGCGAGAAGGACAACTTTTTAGGTAAATTTAACAACAAGCCATTGGTGGAACACGAAATAGATATCACGTTCAGATGAAACTGGATTAAAGGATGCCCTTTCTATAACGGAGTCTAATGAATACAAAATAACATAACATTGTTGGCATACATCAGTTTTATGAACGAATGTACGAAAATCATTAATAAATAAGACAAATGATAGGGGACCAAAGTGACGCACTCCATTGGGTAACACCAGACGGCATGGAAATATTGCAAGAGAAAGCTGAGTTTAAACAATGTTTTTTGACTTCGACCTTTAAGATAGCATTTAAGTCAGGAGACCATGCTTCCAATGCATAGAATGCATTGCATCAACGCGAACAGAACGTGAGTGATGAAATGAAAAAATCACTTCCGACGATGAGAAATCGAATTTACATTTAGAATAGACAGACATCGATAGATGGGTGGAGAGGAAAGTTATACAAAACTAAACGATAATGCAGAGAAGAACAATTTTATAAATATCTTGCAATTAATTACAAGGACTCTAATCTTGAAAATGAGAACAAAGTGATCGAAAATCACAGATGTTTGATTGAAAAGGAGGCAAAACGTGAATTTTGTTTAATTAATGTCAACAATGAAAGCCTATTTGCACGTTAATTGAATAAACAGGATTCTATTGAAATTTACAAAATCATTTGTTTGACGAGATAAGTTTAATTTAATAGATTGACGCCCACTTCAACATACTATATATAGTATGAGGAAGAATTTCTCTTCTCTTAAGCTGAACCATAACAAATATTAATTTCATCTAATTAAAGTTCATTTATTAACGCTTAACGCTACTTGAATGTGTGTTTCATAGTGTGTGTGCGTGTGTGTGTGTGTGTG
Organism: Glossina fuscipes; assembly: GCF_014805625.2. Lineage (NCBI taxonomy): Eukaryota > Metazoa > Arthropoda > Insecta > Diptera > Glossinidae > Glossina > Glossina fuscipes. The sequence continues at coordinate 30,067,653 of NW_023998415.1, forward strand.
TGTGTGTGTGTGTGTGTGTGTGTGCGTGCGTGCGCAGCATAGAAAGTAAATTACAAAAAGATTAATCTCACGCACTGTCAAACACCACTTAAAGGATTTACTTATTTGACAAAAACATTTATTTTGACATTACACTCAATTGCAGAGCTGCTTGAACGTGGCGTAAATCAATCAAGTGTGCCATGTCGACACGTTGGACTAACTGTACTAATTTAAAACACACTAATTGCAAAAACAATTTGTTTTACTTTCATTCATTCGTTTTTCTTTTGTTTTCGCTCTTATTTAAATACCCTTAACCAGTTCGCCTAAGATGATGCTTTATTCCACATACAGGGCGCAACCACAAACTGATGAGATTTTAATTTAGCAAAATGGAACTTGTTGTCAAGACCCGTATTAACCCGTCATAAAACACGAAAAAATTAGACTTTGTTGCCATAATTAATGGCTTACTTTTCCTGGGCAATCTTGTCTTGGGATGGGATTCAAAAACATAGAGAGTTCTTTAGCCAAGCTTTGATACAGTTAAGATTAATTCTCATCATAAGATCAAAAAAAAAACAACTTTTGCGCCATATAAATATTTTGTTTTCCTTAGAATCCCTTGTACCAGATGGTGTGCGAGAATAGAGATAAGTCGGGATAAGTTCTATATTCAATTTTCACTATAGATCAATTCATCCAGCGAATCCTTCACATCGGTTAATTATGCCGATATGTGATCACTCAGCGAGTTTTGTTGAGAAATTTTGAAAATTGCAAACTTTTTTCTAAAATGGAAAATAGTCGTAAAACTGATTTAACTCAATCCAATTTTCATAGGTTTCGTCCCTCGGCATGTAGATTAAATATAAAAATATATATGGATACACGGATAAAAGGGACTTGACTAAATCAGTCATTCTGTGAATCGATCGATATATAATAAAAAAAGATGGCTCTGTTTTAACCCTTTCTGGATGTTATATATAATCGCGCAAAACTTCAAGTACTCGGCACGACAGTTGGTGTTGTTTACAAAAATTTGCATTTCATAAAAAAAAAAATTCGTTTCTTTTTTCTAGACGTGACCTTCAGACCACACTCGTATCGTATACTCAGAGTAATAAATTAAAGATTTCCTAAAAATATGGCCCAAAAGATAGTAATCATCTAGATCTTTGATTCAGGATATATTGAGTTTGCATGCAAAGCGGATTTTTTTTTCTTTTTTTTTGTACTAATCGAAGCAGAATTATTTGATGATTTTGGTCCGATGCGCATTTTCGCATCGTATTCTTTCTTGAAACGAAATATGTCAGTGCACGTTTCATTCATGTCAATTCATCAAAATATATCGATTGTTACGGTCTATGTGTTGCCCATTTAAACTGGGCATGGACGAACATTGAGCGATACGGATCGTTTTAAAAAATAATGATTTTCAATAAATTGACTCTTTGTGAGGTCGTTGTGAAAGAAGCATACATTCGATCAAACTTAATATATAGCCGTGTGAGCAGAAAATAAGCTGACGTTAATTAATTCATTCAGGAGTTTTCTTAAATTTTGTCTATCATTGCGAAAATGCTATCAACTGACTACGCACAAATTATAAAATGAATGCCCTATTTGACATTGAATTTGCAAAAAAGCTGCTATGCTCTGTGTGTGTGTGTGTACGATAAAGTTTAAATGACTTAACGCTCTCTTTACCCTGAATACGTCAATATTTAAGCATGACTTACGCGACATGCCAATGTATGTAATACAAAAACAAAAACAAAAAAAAAAAAACAAAAACAAAAAAAAAAAGAAAAAGAAAAAGTACATGTACATGCTCTTAGAAATACAATGCCAAGGCTTCATTAAATATTCATTAATGTGCACTAATTTAAGCGCATTAAGTGGTTCTCATTTTATTTTTCAAACTTCACATACTTCAGAAGACGAAGATGGAAACTAAAAGTGCACGAAGAAGTTTGATTGGTCTGATTAAAACGTCAAGTTGAACTTTGAACTAAAAATGAAGACTTTGTTAAAGAACACTATTTAATGAAAATTAAATTTCATGTCGAAAGTTATGCGCTGGACGCGTCGCACATCTACATACATATATAAGTTGAAATTGTGCAAAAGAGAGATTTGTTTTTTTTTTTTTTTTTTTTTTTTTTTTTTTTTTTTTTTT
>NW_023998415.1:30069922-30092887 GCF_014805625.2 Glossina fuscipes
TTTTTTTTTTTTTTTTTTTTTTTTTTTTTTTTTTTTTTTTTTTTATTATTGCTCTGCTTTAATTTAGTACAAGTCAAAGAACTCAAACGGATTATATAGTAAGCATAGAAAATTACGTTGGTTTCACTTTTAAGTGTTTTTTTTTTTTTTTTTAAGTTTTTGTTTACTTTCATCTACTTCTGTAGATTCTGCTGTAACGATAAAAGGCCTTCTGCTTTTCTGCTCGTTTACCAAAGTAAAGCTGCTCTCATGAAAAGTTTCGAGGGTAGTTATGTGTTTCTTTTGCTAAGTCGTGCATATATATACTGTAAAATTTTTGCATCGCATATCATATCCAACGTGCGCTAACGTGCGTAAGCTAAAAAGTATTGAAATTGAAAATTGATGATATTTTTTTTTTTTTGGTTTCGAAAATGTCTCGCTATTTTAGAATTTCTTTGTGTTTTCTTCATTAAATTGCGATCCATGGGTCCGTAGATCGCAAATTATCGACAGTGATTAGAGAGTTTCTCCAGAGATGGTATCAACTTGTACCTATACAAAAGGGTGATATATGTACGATCAGCAAAAAAGCCTAACTACCAGGCATTTTAAATATCGTTGTTTTACATAACCTAAATATTTTTGATCAGAAAATTCATCGAACATGCTTCTTGGGCAAGTTGTGCAAAGTCTTTTTCATCGATCTATCTATCTATGCGTGTATTTTTCTTGCAAGTTGCACTCTCTCCCCTGGTTACGTATTCCTTCGTATTCCATTTCATTCGGCGGCTTACTACACAAGTATGGAAATAAAATAAAAGTATAAAGTATTTGAGGTGTCATCTTTTCATCAAAGAAAAGCCATCGTCGATTCGGTGGGTTTATCCTTCCTTTATCGAGCATCAGTTTGTAGACAACTGTATGCAACGGGTCGTTAAGCTTTATCTTGTAAAAATTTCACCTTTTAATTTTTTTTTGTATACCGACAATTGTTTTTACGCGTTAACTGAAATCCAGATTGATATGCTGCGGTTCACATAATCGCACACTTACGATGTTCATAGAAGAACCAAAAGGCTTAACACTTTTTATGTATCAATATTTAAACAAATATATTAGTTTTGTTAGAGCATATTTCTGTTGGTATGTGTGTGTTTGTGTGTGTGTGTGTGTGTGTGTGTGTATGTGTGTGTGTGTGTTTGTGTAGGTATATGTATGCTTTTCTAATCTGTCCAAGCTTGTTATGTCTCTTTATTATTTACTTTCAAAAGTCTCTGTGCTTTACACTGATTTAACATGGCACACTGTCTCGCTATATGGACGAACACTAAGTCCGTCTTTTATCTGAACAGAAATGCTGGAGACAGAGTGAGAGCAAAAAAAAGGAATTGTTTTCTCTGGTTTTCGTTAGATTGAATTTGCAATTACTAGTAAAGTTTATCCGTAGATTCGACGGCAATTAACGTTAGTCTGAAAATTTCAAAATTACTCCTCAAGATTGGTTGTGTTGTTTGGCAAAATCGTATATGAGTCGCCGCGTTTAAATTTTTGTGTGCAATATGTGTATTTTACCTTCAAGGATCAATATATCGTAGTGATGAATAAAATGCTCCATATATACGTGCTATATATGTACGCTCTAGAAATACAAAATACATATTTAAACATATATGAGCGGTTCTGTCGTAAAAGTGTCTTAATAGTGAAGCGGAAGAGAATATTGCCGCATAAATAGTATGACAGTATGTTCATTGTGCTGTTAATATTTTTTATAAAAAAAAAAATAAATAAATAAAATAAAAATAAAAAAAATAGTTTTACAAAGAATTCTTTACACCAATAAGAACATTGTAGCCGGAAAAGATCGACCAGTAAATACTCCCCAACATGTCGCCTAACATGAGTTCTTCATTTATTTTCGTCATAAAATACCCATATACTATACCTATATCTTTAGCCCGAAAAATAGACCGATCCTGTCCAAATTTGATGCAGTTAACGTTTACGTCAATTTAATTCATTAGAGACCAATATTCACGATTGATAGATTGTCTTTTTCTAAACTGCAAAGAACTACTTTTCGTACCGGTGTCTATATTAAGAGAGACTTGAAAAAAAATTGCCGCATCCGATCCAAATTTTACATGAAAATAATACAAATAATTGCATTTAGTTATTACATAGGACGTTAATTAGAGCATGATGATATAGCGGGTGCCATTTAATTCATTTTTAATCGTGATCATTCTTGGACCAAAATACGTCGTCAGTCTTACAAATTTTATGAAAATACCCGAAAAATTGTGACCTATAGGCTGAACACAAGAAAACATGATAAGAGATCACACTGACAGAAAGTCAGACAGAAGATTAAATCGTTCATTCATAAAATGATTCTGGGTCCGTTCAAGTCTTCGTGACTTTTTGAGATTATTGCACATACGTCCGCATCAATTTAATATACCTAATGCTACAAGTGGCGTAAGATACAAGAACCGCAAAACAAAAAATACGTAAATGGTTTATTTCAACCAACTCATCTAATCCGAACATAATGGAATTTCTTCTTTTTTTTGCTTTCTCATCAGGTTTTCCTTTTTTTTTTTCTTGTTTTTTTTTTTTTTTGTTTGTTTTTTTTTTTGTTTTTTTGTTATGTAGATAAATAACTTACTTTGTAAAGTTGATTTGATGTTGTTCTTTATTGCTTTTTAATTTTGTTTCCAAGTTGATAATTAAGAAAAGTTTGCATTGATATTTATACGGAACTCTTTCCCGTTGCCATGCGTATTTAAAGGAGAGTGAGCGTGGGCCCCTTAAATTACCCTTGAATTTTTACTTGGATTTGTAATAATTGCAAAAAGAGAAAAAGTTATAATTCTATTTATTATGTATGTATATCTCGTTTAGCACTCATTAATATAATAATGTTTAGCTGATGTTATATGCTTTTCGGTGCAAATAGTATTAAACGCGACAGACTATCAATAAAGTTTCGAATACCGAACAACAGGACAAATATAAATTTAAAAAATTGGACGATACATACTTTTCTACATTGTGCATATATCCGCCTGGGTGGCCGAGTAGGCAAGAGTCTCGACTAGCAACTCAGTGGTCGTGGCTTCGAATCTCAAGTGCGGTAGAGTTTTTAATAAAGGCCGATAGCCTTAGATGCTAGTGCTTTTAAGAGTTTAGTCTTAGAATTTATTTCTCTGGCGAAATTAATAATAATAATAATAATAATAATAATAAATACATTGTGCATAATGGATGTCCTCCTATATATATATATATAACACACATATATATATATATAAATACATTTTTATATATAAACTCAAAGAGAGTATGTGGTTTCTAATAAATGAAAGCATATGTGCATATATATATAAGCATATATATATATATATATAAATATATATAGATAGATATAAAAGGATATTTTTTCATATCTTTTTTTTTTTTATTACAGTCATTGCCGTCGATTATTTGTTGTACGCTTAATTAACTGAACAAAGCGACTTTGCAAAAAACCAAAAAAAAAAAGTAGAAGCAGTTTCATATCCGTACACAGATGCTAGCGAAGCGTATATGAATGAACATATTTGCGAGATTATCTTAGCTTGTGCTTATATTCCGTACCTAGTACTACTACTACTACTACTACTACGACTATGCGCGCAAACGAGGACCCATACAAGTAATTGCAGTGAAAATATATTAAGCATGCATGTAACTGACGCCTAACACCATATAACACTTGCCGTTTTCCATCTGTTGTTCCGTTAACTTTGTCAGATACGTGATGACAATATGAAAACCAAGCATAATAGTTGCATTAGTGCTGCTGCTGTTGCTACCGAGGCTGGTGAAAAAATGAAATCCGTAATATTTTATCCTTATGGGCCGTTAACGGGACTCGGATGTTTTCCCAAATTACATGCTAAAAACTTAGCCGCGTCAAGCGCAATATACACAATTGTAAGTATATGTTAATAGTGTAATTGTGAAATGTGACGGAAAAGCCAGGAAAAAAGGAAAAAAATAAGTATGTACTCGTATGCATATATTATATAAGTGCCAACAAATTCATATAGTTTTTCATTTAGCGAATTTGCTCACTAAAATATAAAAAAAAAAAAAAAAAAAAAAATTGGCAAACGCTTTATAGGAATAACTATCGGCAAAATTTTAATCGTGTTAAATGTATTTAAATTCTCTCTTCATATAAATCGAAAATTGACTTAACTGAATTCAAATCTCGGAATTGAGAATTGAAAAGTACAATTTAACTTTTGTGTATAACAACTTTTTTGTAACAAGTAAAAACACATTAGGTGCTGCATGACCCACCATTAAATACCCTACGTCACCCTATAATTGTCCAAATAAGAGTGATCGAAAAATTGGTCCGATTCGAGCCATTTTGAATGACTTTTGTGCTTGACCGAAAACACGTCAGTGCATCATAACACATCAAAATATCTCAAAAAATTTTCGGCCTGTAAAGGTTGAACACAATTAAACCCAGACAAATAGACGGACAGACAAGGTACAATAAAAGGTGCATCTATCTCAAGTCCCTGTCCAGGTTGCACCACAAGTCGGGTAGGGCATAAAAATATAAATATAAATTCATTCCATTCATCAGCTTTATTTGCCTCCTTTAAAGTAACGTATATACAGAATGAAGGAGCTATTTCATCAAAATTCAATCACAATCTTCGGATGAATTGCAATGAAAATTTTTTTATGACTATTACCTACGCTATCATCTAATTTGATTAATAGAATTCCACTGCTTTACTTCTAAAACCATATATTTTTCGAAGCAAGCAAAACTGTAAAATGGTTGATAATATCAATCCCAATTATGCGCATGTGTACGTACCAATAGAATACAACAAGAAAAGATCAAGAACGTACGTAGCCTACGAAATTTGAAACGTCACCTTTTGAGAGAGACCTAGAGCGAAAGAGAGACAGACAGACAGACAAAGAGAGAGAGAGAGAGAGGGAGAGGGAGAGAGGGAGAGAGTGAGAGAGAGTGAGAGAGAGTGAGAGAGAGTGAGTGAGAGAGAGAGAGCGAGAGAGAGAGCGAGAGCTAAAGCGAAAAAGAGAGAGAGAGAGGAAAAGAGAGAGAGAGTTCTAAGGAACGGTAGTTGTGTACTCGCAAATAGCGTCAATCTTCCTCACATATTTCTGCCATCCGTGACCCATTTTTCGGATAGCTCCGCTATCATTCTCTTTAAAATTGGCTCCAGTTCGTTTTTTCTCAGTTCATGTAGTGCTCAAATATGATCTTTCTTTTTCTTTGCACTCAGCCATATACAATGGCAAAGGACCATTCAATGTCAATGCTTAGTTCTACAATGTTGTCATGAAGTACTCTCCACCTTCCACGTAAAAATAGTATGACTTGATGTGGGTAGTGCTACCAAAGTTACAAAATTCGGAAGTGATCTGTTGGGAAATAAGTCTTAATCAAAAATTCATTTCATCATAAATCAGTGCAGCAGATCAATTTTGATACCACCTTTCCTCTCTATCGTCTATTTTGTATCCAGCAGGGTTAGCATATTTGCTGTTATGCCTTAGGCGTATTTTGATCACCCTTCCGATGGAAAGATCCGATAATACGCCTTAGACAGCATGCAATGTAAGCACAACTTAACCCAGCATAAAAGTTTGGAACAATTTAAAGTAGTCTCCAAGAAGCTATAATAAGTTTAAAGTTATATAAAATATATAGAAAAAAAATGTAATTTTATAAACATTTTTCGATCACTCACTCGCCTTCACCAGGCTATCAGATCTTTCCTGCATAGAATCAAAAGTGATCCTTTCATATAACTGAGCTAACTAAAGCTATCGAGTTTATTAAAAAAAAAAAAAAAAAAAAAACGAACAAAGGCAAATTGTTAGTGTAGTGTTTTCATTACAAAATTTTAATTTTACAAATATCTCATAAAACTATTTTACTTAGCGTAGTGTTAAGAGCTTGAAATAATTTTATTACTCGATTAAAAGAGTGCTTAAGGTAAATGAATTCATATTAAACATAATATATATAAGAAAACTTGTCATATGCTTGCAGAACATATCGCTGTTAATTGTGTTAATTTATTCCTGGCGTATAAATGTTAATAAAGCAAGCTCCAGCGATTTGGAAGATGTCTATTATGGTAAGTAAATTTGTTTATTGCAAGATAATAAAAGCTTTTCTTTATACTTAACGGGCGGCCCCCCCCTCGTCCCTCCCCACCCTCTTTTTTTCTTATATCTAATTATATTAACTTATTTTTAAAACTTTTTTTTCTATGTTCTACACCACTTGACTGTCCGTCTGTCTTGTGTTCAACCTACAGACTGAAATTTTTGAGATATATTACTGGCCAACTCTGGGTAGCAAATCCCTGACGCGTTTTGGTCCAAGAACGAACCCTACTGAAAATGGACGAGTAACGTACGCTTTTATAGGCGATCAGTTTATACGGTCAGTAAATTTTGCTTCACGGTGTAGAGATGAGTTATGCGTATCCACTGACAGCCTGGCAGTCGTTCATGCTATTCTTGACCTCAGCAATTACCAGCCTCTCCTCTGTAAGTCGAAACCCGAGAAAAATTAATTCGAAATCCTAACAACCGGAAACTCACGAGGGTGCCTGTCCATTCCAGCTAATGAACTTGCAGACCTCACAACGAAAGAGGCCTCCACTATTCATATCTCCTATCTATATTAAGAAGGACTTAAGCGCTTTCATACAAAGGCATTCTCCGGAACATTGTAAAAAAATTAATCCTTTGAAAAGTAAAGCGACCTATACTAACATACTCACCTTACCCATAGCCATTTAGTGGAAAAGGGGGAAGGACGGCAATGCCGTCTTTGCGGCAATTTAACGTCAACTGTAGATCAGCTGCTAGATGGTACTGAGGTTAGTAAGCTCGTAGCTACATCTACATAAGTGGAGGATAATGCCCGAGAACCTTACAGGGAACATTTAGATTAATTTGGTTCAAAAGCGCAAGCAAGTCATTTTGACCATTCAATAGTAAATTGACCGCAAAGGCTATGTTTACCGGGATTCTACGTTTTACTGGACTCGCCAAGAGTAATCGTTTACGCTCATACGGAGGTAAACTGCAACTTGGTCTCTGTAGGAAGAATTCTTTCCGAACAGATTTGACAGAGTCAATATTTAGTTGTAGCTGGTATTAGGACACAATTTGACCGCTTCTCATGGGTAATTATATCATAAAGAACAGACTCGTCCTTATTTCTGTATTGATTGATCCGATCTAACTAATTATTCGAGCGTGGTATGAATTTTTTATTAAAATAAATTTTATGATAACACATAACGCAATAAATTGAAAGTTTTATAGATTTAAAATGGAAAGTTAGGTAAAAGGGAAAAATATTAAGCGCCTAACAAATGTGAACGCGTGTCCTTAGATTGCCTTGCCCAACTTTCAAAGTATCCTAACACGCTACGAATAAGACGAAAATCGCATCATGTTTAACTTTGTAGTCGACAAGGTAAACTTTTAAATGTAATACACGCTTTCTTTTACTTTACAAAACTTGATCTATCGTTATTGTAAAATACCAACGATATATAAGTCTGACCTTTCGTGGGAACCCGAAACATAGGCTTCCGCGGGATCTATGAAAATACTTAGAAAACTGCAACATCATAACAGAGTAGATATGCTTAAATCGGTTCAGAAAATGATTATTTATGGTTCCTACCTATATACCCACAAAATCATCCCAAGCGGAGTAAGGTGTAACGACATGAAAGTATTTGAGCTGTCTTCAAATTGCAAAATTGACGGGGCGTAGCTCTTTTAGTGGCGTATTCGTAACGATGCATTGAAGGGTTTAACTTATCCTACGGCTTTTGCGCCCATGAAGTGATGGATTGACTGGAAACACTATCTGGCATAATTTTTTTTTTAATATTTCCTCTATGCATGTAACGCGGTACGGCCAGAAAGAAGTGAGGAAGAAGTGGGCGCCGTTGACTAGTTGTTAAATGTTCGCCCTTTACGAGCGAAGCACTCACTGCACCTACGATCAAGGTAAACCCTACTGTGCTTGAGATTTCAATCCGCAGAAATTGACTTGCTAGCCACGGTCCGTCCTTACCTAAGCGGCCATACATGCAGAAGGGCGAGGATGTCGTTCTATTGGTATTCCGATAACGGCGATAAGAATCTAATAACCTAAGAATATAATAATTTAAGAATTTCCGCTTAAAGTACTACAAGAGCCTTATCGTGTATATATATCTTTTCAATTTCAGGGGTACAGATAGCGTATTGTGCTATAATAGGGACGCAAATGTCAATAATCGTTTTGAGTGTGATGTTAATGTTTGGCATTTATAAGGTAAGTTTTATTGGTTTTCTTGCGTTTAAATATACATAGCTGATGTTTACACTAATAAGCAAAAGAATCAATAAGCAATGAAAGTCGTTTATTGTGTAATCAAAATATTTACTTTGGCTTTCATAAATTCTCCGTTATGTGACAAATGATGCAAACAAATTAAGCTGATAAATATGTACTTGTTGTAATCTGTTAAACAATCCGAGTGTATTTAAGCTTTTATTTGTACCGTTTTAATAAAGAATAGATAGATTGTGAAAAGCAACGAAGTAGATAAGCAAAATACGTGTCTTTAATCTCACACTAATAAAAGGGAGGAGAAATGATTATTCATTTTATTCTTTTTTTTTTGTAATTTATATTATGTATCTATCTATGTATTGTGCGGTATTGTTTCCGATTATTTTAGGAAAATCCTGGTTTAATTGTACCTTGGATTATTGGGTATATTACCTTAATGGCATTAGAAGCAGTGGCCATGGTTTACTCAAATGTATTGCGTGATCACGTTAACAAGGTGAGTTATTAGCTATTAGCTTCCTATTCACATGCATTACTTACTCATATATATATTGACAGGTAAATAAATTAAATTTCCTTTCAGTTATTTAAAAAAAAAAAAAAAAAAAAATAGTCAAACTGCGTATAAATAAATGTTCTTCTGTCTATCTATCTATCTATCTATCTAAATATGAAAATATTTTTTTTTTTTTCAATCTCATCTCTCATCATCTTAAAACTAAAAGTTTAATTGCAAGTGTGTGAGCTGATCGAATGGCGGAACATGTTTTCGGATGGTCTGCAATATCTTCAAATGTCAGTTTAATATGAATAGGGAAACGTTTTTATTCAGATTGCGTTATCCTGCTGGCACTACAAATCATTCGAGTAGCATCTATATTAACTACTCTCTTCGCGAAACTTTGAAAGCTTCAAAGCCAATCATATATATATATATATATATATATACATATGAGTTTTACATGAGTATTACACTCTTACCAATGGTAGATTTTTGGAAAACATATAACATCTTGTTTTATTCGATTTCATTAGTCGTCAAGTTTCTTCATAGATATGGGAGGGGTTGCGTTATTTATATTCCGAAATTGCGATTAGATGCTTCTATCGAAATCATATGAGCGCGATTTGCGCTATTTGCAGTAACTTGAAAACTACGATTACGACTTCCAACTTACATTATCCAGATAAGATAAAGTCGCATTCTTTTCAAATTTTCCGCATTCATTTAATATTTCAGTAGTTAGTATATTTCCAATTAATATTGAAAACTAAGAATTTTTTAAAAATTTTCTTAAAAATATTTTGGAATAGATTGTCAAAATTATCCAATCTAAAGCAATCGTTAACAGGATTCAGTATTGGGCGGCAACTTACCAGAGTACGTCGACTCTCAGTAAAATGCTGTCAAAAATCGTCACTAGTACTAGTGTGTGTAGATATGAAAGGGAAATTATTAGATCGAAAATACAAGTTGATTGTATAAAAATGAAAAAAAAAGTACTGCCCTCGTTAGCTGTTGCTTGTGCGGCAATTTATGAATGCCATTCCGAAAAAAGCTTATCCTCCTTTAAGGCTAACTAGACATCAAGTCATTTTCGTCAATTTTCATAAGAAATAAAGTGCTCTTCAATAAGCGAATGAAAAATTGCTGTCAGCGAGTGTTCTTTATCTGTTCAGAAAAACTTGACATTTTCGTTGCTAGAAAATTTATTTTCATCTTACGATAATGCCTTATACTGCAACTACGTTTTATTATTAGATGTCCAAGCTATAAAAATATGTATGCTCTCTTCATGTGGTAATAGGATTACAAACTACGAACAAACTCAGGTTTCATATTTGCGTACATGGTAAGTTAAGCACAAAATTGCTCAAGCACACGGATAGACGAACAGACATACTTAAATTTATTCGGAAAATTATTTTAAATCAATTTCGCATAATAAAGGATGAGTGCTTCTGGGTATTGCATATCCATATGCTCATGCACATGCATTCCCGCAAAAACTTATTATACTCTATACCACAAGTGTTTCGGTATGGGGCGTAAATATAACATAACATAACATAACATACACATTCGTTCAGAACTATATTTCGACGTTCGTGTAAAACAGCAATAGATTATTCATTAATTCATTAAAACATATGCATAACTTTTATATTTGCAGCAATTTGATGCTATGTGTAAACTCGAAGTGGCCTTTTTTATAACACGCGCTTTTATAAACGTAAGTGTCACTGGCGTAAGGCACGCGCAACACTTCATATTGCATATTAATAATAAACATATTTCGTTGATAAAGGGGGAACAAAATGTTTTTTCTCTTTAGGCTGAGTAATCAGCAGAGAATAAATGTTACATTCATTTAGATACAAGTACGTATCGCAGTGTCGCAGTATAGCCCCTTTCTTCAGTTTGAATAGTGAAATCGGTTAAGCCGTGCTGGGTACTTGTGATATGCCTGCATGCAAAACTCACAATCGTGACCTGAATAATGTCGAAATTCACTGAAATCAACGGCAAAGCTAAACCATCCTCAAAATTGTTTAAGGCTTTAAGTTAAGCTTTTTTCGTCAAATGCCAAGTTCCAGGACCATCTTAATTTATAAAGCAATGGTACATCCACTGTAACCAAAACGCCATATACTAGTTTAAGGAAAAACTTTGTAGCATTAATTCCATCATGTCATAATTTGACAGATGACAATCTGTGAATAGTAAAGAAAGTGATGACATTTTTAAAATGTTTCGAAAACAATAGCGCTTTGAAAATTCTGCAACAATATAACTTTAATCGAGAGGATAGCGTTTTGGAGGTTTGACCAAAAGATTTATTTTAGTTTGATTAATCTGCACAAACCGTGGCAATAATCAAACTAACTTCATGTAAGGAGATGTTTTGTGTTTGGTGTTCCATCGAGGAATTCGATGCCCTACGTTGACCGACTAGTGCGATAAAAGCGTGCAGAATTGATAAACAGGATTGAAAAAGTTTGTCTGCGAAATTCTGATGCATCCACCATACAGGTCGGATCTTGCCCAGTCACACTATCGTTTATGTCCTTCTCTGCCGAAATCTCTTACTGGTGAAAGGCTAACTTGAGAAGAGGCTTGAAAAAATCATTTGACTCACTTATTCGCCCCGAAATCGGAGAAGCGCGTCAGAGCGTGGCTTTACGAGAGAAAGAGCAAAATATTAAAATCCAACAAAATACCGCATAGTTGGCTACTTCGATCAAAACAAGTGAAAACAGTATAGCAGATCACGACCCACCATTAAATATCCCGCAAGCATCCTACAGCCACATGTGTACATATAATGACTTTTTAAAATAAGGCATCGTATGCGAAGTGATCGTAAAAGTGATTTAATTCGAGCCTTTATTAATAACGTGCAGCCTGCAGGTCGCGTTCAAGCAAGCAAGATGGACAAACGGGTAGGGAAGCTTAGATCGATTCATAATCATTTACTGAAACGGTATCTCAAGTCCATCTGACTGTTGTATACATCAGCGTAAACTTAATAAGTCTGTGTACCATAAATGGTGTAGGGTCTAAAAAAAAGACGCAAACTTTTAATTTTACTTAGTGGAAGAAGGGGGAAATATGTAAACGTAGTTTTTAATTTTTTATTTAATCAGTAAATGATTTGAAATACACGTCATTTGGGACGATATTCTATCGATCGATATGATCGGTATGATTGGAATGTGCTTGCATCGAATGATCGGTAGTAATACTATCACTCAGTGCTATGGTACTTGTTAGTTAAGTTAATAAAAACTGCATCAAATCTACTGAGATATATTTAAGATTAATTGACGTAGTCATGCGTTCGTATGTATGATTAAATATTGCTTTTACTTTTCTCTTCTGCTCGAAAGTATTTATCTGACCATTTTAAACGCAATAGCGTTTTGTGCACACAATGTACAAATTTTATCAATTTTGTTAGCATCTAATGAAAGTAACGAAATTCGCATTGGTTGGTTAACGAGGGAGTTAAGCGCTCAAAACAGACCTAAACACAAACATATGCAGGGAAATTGATTGAACAGAGCATCAAATTGATAAAATAAAATTTGAAAAGTTGCACGAACTACGGCGTAGCGCAATAGCGCTCGTACAATGATTGCAATCGCATAATCAAAGCCCTCGATAATAGTGACCGTTTTTCTAATATTCGATGATGTCTTTGTCACCGTCATATTGATGCTTGTTCAGGCTGATTGAACCCATAAATCGATGCGACAAATGATTTTTTATTCTTCGATTCCTTTAAATCCAAAAACGCTCTTCTCCGGCGAAGGCAAACGTAAAAGATTTTTCCGCAAACTTAAGCTATGCAAGTAAACGGCTGAACGATTACGTAAGCCGTTAAGGACAGAAGGCATTCAACTTTGTCATAAGTGCACGTGTGACGATATAAGAAACGACGAAATAAGTAAGAAAAGTCGAGCAAAATTTTGCAAAAGATTTGCGGAATTAATTAGGGATCATTTTTACCTTAATAGGTAAGCCCCGGAAGATATTCTTATTCTTAACATGCTTTAGATCGGTATTTACTACAAGTACGTAGTAGCAGTTTTTCAAATATTTTGGACGTATTTAGCAATTTCAGACGTCCACTTATGCGCTAAGCATTTTGATAGGATTGTTATTAAATATGTGTCCTCTGCGTTCGATTAAATTTTGTTATCTTCGGCAGGCTTGATCAAAGCATATACGCGAAGTAAAAGCTCACGACAGGCGAGTGATAAGGCAGTCGGAATCTCAAGCTAGTTAATTATAGATGGCTGTCTGATGTGTATTAGTGAGTGTAAACAACTCTATTCTGTCTTCGAACTTCAAAAATTGATTTATAGCAGCAGTAAAACTGCTGCCATATAAAGATTAGAATTTTTTTTTTTTTTTTCTAAATATATTAGGCTAACGACTTAGGGGATGCCTCGTAGGCGTACCGGCACGGCTGCGGTCCAAAAGTATTATAGGTAGTGAAGGAAATGCAGTTTCTTAGTTTCCGTATCCTACGTTGAGGGAGAAATATTGGTTGATCCTACGTTACTCAAAATTGTTTAGCAGAAGCGGCCATGGAGGCCCACATGAAAAAGTTAAACTTATCTCTCAGTCTTATATAACTAAGCTGTACACCACTGAAGGCTAATAGCTGCTGTACTCCTTCTTGTTTCTATGTTTTATGCTTGAAAAAAGAAAAGAAGAAAAAGAAAGCCATTTACGGCACTGACAGGCACATTTTATACTCATTCACGTCGCATGCGTTGTGTGTAAAGGAAACATAGTGCATTTATTATATGATGTCTATTCTTTGTTTTTTTTTTGTTTTTTTTTTTTGTTTTTTTTTAAATTTAAGGTTCTTGTCATGTGGGGCGTTTTGCGTTTTTACAATTTGCTGCGCTCTGGCATTACTTGGAGGGGTCCCGAGGTAATAAAACTTATTTATTTTGATAACGAGATTTTTCAACTTGATGCACACAGGCTAAAACCGCTACCACCACATTTACAACGCAACCAATCATATATAATGAATGTCAAAACGGCAATCGTTGTCGCTACAGCTCAAGTTCCGAATCTCTATCTCCGGTGGAATGTTGCGATTTTTTTAATTTCGACAACGCAGACGATGATTATGTTTATGAGGACGATGAAGATTATTATGAACAATATTTTGATAAAGATAACGAATCGAGAGATGGAGAGGACAATGTTTGCTCGATGTATGAAGCCTCTTCAAGTTGTGAACTCAACGATCGTAACTGCGCCCGTCCTTTATTGGCTAACAGCAAACGTTATAAGAAATATAAAATCAATCATATGCAAGCACGTTTGGAAGTTATTAACGAGTCAGAGCATAGCGCTGCTGACAGCGGAAGCGAAGAAAATGATACGTTATTGACGCTTCGCGATAACAGTGCGTCCTTACCGTCCGTTTGACATTGGCCAGATTGCATTAGAAATGCAAAAGAAACCCATCCAAAAATTTATTGTGCCCAATGTGTATTGCACGAACTACGTCTTCATCAGCACTCGCATAACCAATTTTATAGCCAGCATTATAATAAACGCCGTCATCCATTCCGTCATCTTTACTGCTGTGTAAATGTTTTATTAGTGACAATATTGGTAGCGATAGAAATTTATGCACAAATAGTAATTTTTCTTTAAATGTTGTTAAGCTGAAATTTTTAGGGAATAAAAATCACCTCATAGCGCCCATCTTTCGCATCAATTCGTGATCTCTACCATTCGAAAATCTTCACATATCGAGAACAATAGACCAATAACGCGCACTCGTCATAGCAAACGAAGGCCTTAAACGGTTATACACTTGCTTAATATGAAGGTTTGAAATATTAGTTTGGGGAAAAAGAAATCCATTATTTTTACGGTAGATGGCTGCACTGATAGATTTCTCGTAAAGTATCGATCAAACAATTTCAGATTTATGCTCGTTGGAAAGGTGACATTTCGCAGTAAAAAAAATTCGTTTGCTGTTTTTTGTTTGGTGCATTCAGTTGCGTGTTAAAAATGGAAGTGAACAAAGAGAAAATTCGGTACATTTTACAGTTTTTCTTTGACAAAGGCGAAAATGCAAGCCAGGCGGCTAAAATTGTGAATGGTGTTTATGGTTTCGATACTGTAACAGCCAATTATGTGCAATTTTGGTTTCGTAGATTCCGTTCAGGAATTTTTGATGTTAAAGATGCACCTCGCATAAGTAGGCCGGTCGGCGAAAATGTCGATAAAATCGGAGAAATGATCGAAGTTAACCGGCATGTTAGCAGTCGTAACATCGCCCAAGAGCTAAAAATCGACCATAAAACAGTTTTAAACCATTTACACAAAGCTGGATTCAAAAAGAAGCTCGATGTTTGGGTGCCACACCAATTAACGGAAAAAAACATGATGGATCGAATTTCCATCTGCGAAGCCTTGGCCAAACGGAATGAGATAGACCCATTTCTTAAATGGATGGTGACTGGAGATGAGAAATGGATCACATACGATAACCCTGTGCGAAACCGATCGTGGTCAAAGAGCGGTGAAGCACCTCAAACGGCCAGGAAGGTTTTGCTATGCATTTGGTGGGACTGGAAGGAGATTATTTATTATGAGTTGCTTCCATATGGCCAAACGCTAAATTCTGATCTCTACTGTCAACAACTGGACCGTTTGAAGATAGCGATTGACCAGAAACGGCCAGAATTGGCCAACAGGAGAGGTGTCGTGTTCCACCAGGACAACGCTAGGCCACACACATCTACAGTGACTCGCCAGAAACTTCGGGAGCTTGGTTGGCAAGTTTTAATGCACCCGCCATACAGTCCGGACTTGGCACCAAGCGATTATCATCTTTTTCTTGCATTGCAAAATTTCTTTAATGACAAAAATTTGAAATCTAGGGAGGATTGTGAAAATCGACTACTAGAGTTTTTTGCAAGTCGAGACCAGGACTTCTATGAGAGAGGCATTAAGAAGTTACCTTTAAAATGGCAACAAATCATACAACAAAACGGTGCATATTTGACCCAAATCGGACAATTTGAAGCATGTTAAAATAAAGTCCTGAAGTTCATATAAAAATAATGGATTTCTTTTTCCCCAAACTAATATCTTGACCAAGTTTTTGGTATTGGAAAGTTTCGTTTTCAAAAATTCAAAATCTGTATTTTTTAAAAATCTCTCATCATACAATATGTATGTATGTATGTATGTATACACATTTACATATATATATATATGTATATATATATATATATATATATATTTCAGAAATGTGTATATTATATGAATATATATATAAATATATATAGATAATACATATATGTATAGTGTATATTTAAGAGGACAAAAAGCAAATTGATCTAAAATTTCCTTCTATTCTTAGCAATAATTAAGAAATGTAGGTTAAGGATACATGAAGACCCCTTCACTGAATCTTAATTTACTAAAAACTAAAGCAATACGAATTTATTAACATATCCTATGAGTGAACTTTAAATGTAGCATTGCATGTATTTTTATACTCTTCACAGACTGATAATGGGTATATTCATTTTGTCAAAACATTTGCAACACCCAGAAGGAAGCTTCAGAGACCTAATACCTTACATATACATTCTTGATTAGCATCAAATTCTGAATCGGTCTGTCCGTCTGTGCAATGTCTGTTGTAAATATTAAATTAAGTTATCGACTTCAATTATGGCAGAAACATTGGAAGTTCTTGCACGCACGTTGATATTGAAAATGAGCAAAATCTGTCAAAGGACACGCCCACAGTACCACGTAAACTGAGAACACTTCTATTGTTTCAAAGGAATAAAAACTTGGTTTTTCACTCATTACTCATAAACTATAGCAAATAAATGTACAAAAATTTAACGCATTTTCTATAGGCGATGCTGTAGTGTTTGTGCATAAAAATGGAAAAAAATCAACCTCGACTACTCAATATTGCAGTGTATCAAAATGTAATTGTTTTTTCAATACCTTTATAGCGCACAGAAACAAGCTTCAAAAGTCCCATAAAGTATACAAATTCTTGGCCAGTCTCCAATTTCGCATCGAATGCATCTGAACATGTCCGCCTGTCGAACTGTTCGTCTGTCCAACCGTTCCTCTGCGCAACTGTGTAGTATCTGTGGTAAAATGTCTCCCATTAGCGAATATGAAGATATCGCCTACAAATTTGCAAAAGAATTTGGAAGTGACCTAAACTTTTCAAGGGACAGCACTATAACGCCCACCTGCCTATACGACACAAACTTTTCTTTTGAAGACAAGATAAATGAGTCGCGCCCTCCTCATGTTATAGGGTATGAAAATTTAATACCTTTTTTTTTTTTTTGCCTTTCTCAGGATAATAGCGATGGGTATAAAAGATTCGGTCACGACCGAATATAATTTTCTTACTTGTTATTTTTCAAATAGATCTACAACAAGAAAATTGCTTTTATATGACAAAACAGATAATCGGTATTGAAAAATGGCGCATAAGTGAAATAAAGTTGGCGTAGGGTATAAACTACAATGTAAAATGCACCCAAATACATATATATATACATGTATGAGCAAGAATTTTCCATTAGCTAATGAATTTTGCAATGACTGCTTGCGGCTAAGAAAGGTGACGATGTAGTACAACTCTTAAGATATAATTACATTTGCGCTCTCTGTCCCTCATTCTCACATTGAATATTTTGTCATGGTATGATATAAGCAAAAGCGACCACAACTGAGTGAATGTATAATCTTGATTTGCGCAAGTTTATGAGTTGAAACGATTTAATCATGTCCGTCCGCTCATGCTTCCATCTATTATTCAAAGAGGAAAATATTATAAGGATTCACTTATAATATTGACGTTTTACACGTACAGTCTTAGTTTAATTGCTCGGATCAAGGTTTAAAAAGGTAATGGTTTAAGGTAATGAGGTCACAATTTTGCTGATAATAAGCAAAAAAAAAAAAAATTAATAAATAAATACTCGATAAGGCACACACACACACACAGACACCACAGATAAATGAAAACTATATTTATAAGAGTTAATGTAAACATATTTCCAATGAACATCTTATATTCAGAATTGGACAATTGACACGCCCACGGCCTGTTTGAAGTGATCGTCGTCTGAAATCGACTATAATGTTGACATAGATTTCATAGCTATTTTAGGTGCTTACATGCTTCAAGACTATGAGGGATTTATGGAAATGCCTCAACTTCAGGAGTAAATTTTGTAAATCGTAACAGCTGCGCAAAAATTAAGATAGGAATTTCCATTTTGGCGTTCACATCTCTTGATCGATAGGAAATACGAAATTAAACAGTGAGCCCCATCTGTACACAGAGACGTCTACAACGCTTGGCAAACTAAAACAATCTCCGGAAACACAGAAAACATTTTTTTTTATTTTCGTCCTATAAGTTTCGATCCTATGAAGATATTTTCGAAAAATCTGAACGAAATGTTCACTGAAAAGATGGGGGAAAAATTTGGAAATGAACTGAAATTAAAATTTTACCGCTATTTGGGGACTTACTACCAAGTAAATCGTTGGAAAGAATTTTTGCACCGAATATTCAAATGGTTTTTAGCAATTTTGGTTTTAGCAGCGATTTGGGAAATTCATCGTCAAGTCTTTGTTCCTCAGACAAACTTATATGTATATACAGATGCCATACGAAATCTTTTTCACTAATAAAAACAACAACGATTTTTAAAGCATAGAAATGCGAAATGTAATTTGTGTTAAACATATATCTCTTCTTCTTCTTCTTCTTCTTATTTTTCTTCTTAGTTTACTTCTTTTGCAAAGCAAAATCGATTTGTTTATCTACTTCTAGAAGTGCGCTCCCTACATTTTCAGTGTAAGACTTTTTTTACTTTTGAAACTTTGTACTTGCAATTCATTCTTTCTTCTTATCATTTTTCATCTTTTGAAAATTCTTCTTCGATTAAATCCAAGTGTCAATTAATTCGGTGTCACGGTTCGTTTACAATCTATTGAAGTTCATTCCTTACAATGATGTGTTATTTCTATAACAATCTTTTCATAATATTATTAAATTCTCTTCTTCGGACATGTTCAGTCTCAACCTTGTTTAGTAGGTTTGCGCTACGTTACATTACAAGAACAATGCAATTTTGCTATCAAACGTATTTACATTTGAACAATGCTGTCATAAATGATCTGTTAACCGACAAGTATGAAATACAATCATTACACTTGTAATGAAAAAAACTGCTAAAGATTATTATCTTTCTACTCATGGCAGATTCCATATACCGTATAGCATGTTAAAGGAGATTAAGGAAACCGTAAGATATCCTTACAAGAAGTATCTCATGCTTGCCGTTCATGTTTAGTTAACTTTAACTGTTTATATCGTTGTCATGGCCAAGTATTGGATCCCATTGCTAACATTATACATGAGCTTTACGTGGACTCTATTGTCAACTCAATTTTTATATCGCGCATCACTTATGGTGCAAGTAATACAAAGTTTAGGCGGATATTTGAGTCACTCGAATGGATCTATTTTTTATTATATCAAACGATTCAGAATCAAATTTAAGCAGATCTATGCCTCCTACCTAATGTCTGTTCATTTAAGATGTTTTAATAAAATTTCTCAAATCGATATATTTTATAGGAACGATATTGAAAATGGATTGAATCGAGTCATTTGCACGGCCGACCAACTCCAACCATAGAAACTCCTTACTGGACGGCGACAAGAACGAAGTTCGGCTTTTTTTGAAATGTTTCGACAAAACTCGATGAAAATTCGTGTTTTGCGCTTATTAACAGAAATTGAAAAATTTCGATACGAAACGTTAATCCTCTCCTAGCCACCTCCGATATAAATACTTTTTAGTAGTTTATAATGAAAATTGATGTAAAATTCTTGATTCTTCAACCATACATTCACTGTGAGAGATTCGGCCTACGTAGGCATATATATTTCGGACGCCTCTCGGAAGGATTAGGGATTTTATATTTTTGTCTACTGTATTAAGCGAAATAGTGTAGGGTATTTAATTGGCAATCTCGCCTGACTATAACGTTTTATTTTTTTCTTATTGAAGAAAGAACCCATTCGCGTCCAGGTTTTAAAAAAGTAATAAATTTCTTTCTTGTTTTTTTTGTTTTTTTTTTTTGGCTTATTTTACTCCTTTATGCTTTATCGCACTTTTCAACCCGCGCCATTGACTGATTTAATGTAAAAAACGTACTGGAAACATAAAGCACGTAGGTTTTTTAGAAATTTTTAAGTACTTTTCTTGTCACATTCGCTATCTGTCGTCGCCAGCCATTTGCTACAAAATTTGTAAACTCTTGTATGCTATGCGTGTACGCTTTAATTTCATATAAAAATCATCTATCGATTGCTGCGTATAGATGCAGATTGGGTAGGCAAACAAGCATAAACCATTTTTGGTCTTTGATACACGCCCATATTGCATTATACATATGTCATAGGATCCGTCATTTTTCAAATTTACTCATTTTTTCTTTCTTTTATTTTTATGCAACCATTTCAAATCACTATAAGCGCACATACGCTAAATAACTAGATTTAAATGCTCTAAGTGATTTTATAAAAAAAAAATAAAAAATAAAAAATAAAAAAAAAAAAAAAATTAAAAAAAAAAAATAAGAAAAACATATCAAAGATTATATTATATAATATATACATAATATATAAATGTGCTTATCTATGTATGTATGTATGTATGTATGTATGTATGTATGTATGTGAAAATAAAATTTTATTGTCAACATATTGATTGTTAAATAAAAATCTGAGAACATTTCTTCATTTTATTCACATATTCTATGAGTTTTATATATCTTCCATTACCGAACGATAGGCAGAATTGTCATTGCGTTAGATATATTCGGAAACAATGCATCACTACTGCTCCCTACAGTAAATGTGTATTTGTAATTAAGATGATATGTTCTCTCTTTGATCGCCCAATATTAAGGAGTCGCAACAAGTTGCGATAGAAAATTAAAGTTTAACAAAGTGCTACGTAATTGTCAAGTTTCGAAAAAAAATGTAGACGTCAACGACCTCAAACGAACATGCCCGCAATATGTACATAAATGAAAAATGAAAAATTTTATCTCAACATTTACGTGAACAATTAATGAAACAGTTTTGCTGTCCTGACAGCGATGGCTGTACAATATTCATTTTAGGCTGGGTTGCGATTTGTTTTAATTACTGCATGAGAACAAAACTAAAGAAAACAGTGAAGCGGAGAAGCGTCCTTAAAAGCTCAACTCTTTTCAGCATAACTGAAATATATTTGTGAATCAAAGTAAAGGTTTGTATATGTATAACGGGAACTGAAGCATCAACCCTGGTTGCTATTAATCATAAGAAAATAATTTCAATGGTACCGAGTGCGTGCGAGAAGCTAAAGCCTGCCATATAAAAACATGAATGTTCGCTTGGACCGGAGAAAGTACTCGTATAAAATGAACGATCAAATAACCAGACAAGATCCTCAACGATATACCTTACATCGGTTCTTCTAACAATTCCTCATCTATTTTCCAGATTAAATATCAGAAATTATCTCTCTTTGACAAACACGTATTGTCCATGAGAATCTTCATATGGAGAGGAGTACGAAAAGTAGATTTATGTAACTCTAACTAGCCACAGTACGCTATATTGCCTCTCATAAAGTAACACGAATTCTCAGACTACTTTTTAAAAACATTTATTTCTCCATTAATTTGGTCTGCCAAAGTATTACTTTTCAGCGGTTTATATCGCCGAGATAAATATATCTCATGTTACGATCATGGTTTTCGCTAACTAGAATTTTATATGGGGAATAGTCGACCTGTTAGTACAATAAATTTCATCGAAATATGTCTTATGCACAGCTCTAGACGATGGATAGACATCAGACAGACAGACGGACAGGCTTGAGTCGAAAAATGAATACATGAATGAATACATTAATAAATTTCATTTATTCCTCTAATATATTATTATTATTATAATTTATTTAGATCGAAGAAATAAATTCCAAAACTAAAAAGTAAGATGAGCACTAGCAACTAAGATCATCGGCTCGGGTCATAATTAATTTTTGGCAAAACGCTTGCAACGCCCAGAATCAAGCATCAGAGACCCCACAAAGTGTACATATTCTTGATTAGCATCAAACCTACATTGATGTTAAGTTCTCCAGGTACTTGCAGGATGTCCATGGAGACGCTTAGGTCAGACGCTTCAAATAGTGAAAAGGTTTCCGCATTCACGAAATATATATTTGATCGTAGGATTTTGTTCACAAATGCAAATTGGAGGGAAAGATTTCTTAAGAATCAAGAGTCGATCTGTTGCAATGGTACGTGAAGGTGGAACGAGATTAGGATTAACATGAAAAATATCTTCCTCTCTATCCCTCTGTAGAGAATTTAAAATCAAAATGTGTTGAAGCATTTGACAAACAGAAAATTCAAAAATTTCTCATCTTGAGTTTATATAAACACTGGAACGAAAGCAAAGTACATTCGCTACGTTATCTTTGGAGTTTGTTTTTTTTTTTGTGCACTTGCATATAGATGTATGTACAGCAAAGCGTAGATAGCTTACAAAACACACGAATGCTTTCGTAATGCTTTCATTTTATAAACAGATGACACAGTGTGATATCGAAATCGAGAAACCTTTAATAAAATTTTCGCCCATATATATAATGGGAATGCACGAACAAGCAATTAGATGGCTATTAGTTGAACATCGCTACTTCGGTTATGTTAACAGAAGCATAAAGTACTTTAATAATACTCTTGAGCACTCTCTCTCTCGACCTATCTATCTATCTATCTATCTATCTATCTATCTATCTATCTATATATCTATCTATCTATCTATCTTTCTCCCTCTCTCTCTCTCTCTCTCTCTCTCTCTCTCTCTCTCTCTCTCTCTCTCTCTCTCTCTCTCTCTCTCTATCTATCTATCTATCTATCTATCTCTCTCTCTCTCTCTCTCTCT